>NW_016814059.1:400925-437325 GCF_001698545.2 Rhinopithecus bieti | reverse complement strand
GGGGCCGGCGGGGCGGGCAGGGGAGGCCGGGAGGGAGGGAGGGACGGAGCGCACCGCCCGGGATGGGGCCGCGCGGCGCGGGGACTGGGCGGGAGGGCGGAGCGGACCCGGGCTGACACGGCGACCACGGCCTCAGCCCCGGAAGAACGAAGAGCGACCTCGGGTCTCGCTGCGTGACCTTGGAGACGCCCCAGCCAGGCGGTCGGGTCAGCGCGCAGTGCCGAAGCCCGAGGGGAGGAACAGACCTCGCTCTGCGCCGCCTGGAACGAACAATGATCACCCTGGCGGCGGCGCTGCAGCCTGGGGTCTCTGGCGACGCCCACTGAGGGCCGGGTCCAGGGGACCGGTGAGGGTGGAGGTCTCGCTGGGTTTTGGGTCTGTGGGGAGGGGCGCCCTGACCTGGGGCCTCCGCCTCCCCCATCCCCAAACTCCAGCCCTTTGCCAAGCAGGGTTCAGCCGTGCGTGCGGAGCAGAGGCCTCCTTCTGAGACTTCTACCTAGGGAGAAAGGCCCCCCGGGACAACCAGGGTGGAAGGCAGAGGCCAGCCTGGCTCCGGAGGCACTGGGAGCCCCGGACGCTGAAAGTCTTGGGAGACCCCGCCTGCTCTTCAGGGGGATTCCTGCAACCGCTGTAGCTGCACAAATTCTGCAACTGGCTCTTTCCTCCCTTCTAATGACGCTGTTACCACCACCTTGCGTGGAAATATTGAGCACTTTACAATATGTATTCACAGATTCAACAAATATTTACGAACACTGACCTGTGCCAGGCCCTGCAAATGACAGAAGGGAACCCCTGCCTCTGTGAAGTGTATGTTCCAGAGGGAGGCAAGGGTAAGAGCTCCCAGGTGTGGGGAGGGCCTCAGGTGACATCCAGACAGTGACTTACAGGGAGCAAATGGTCAGCTGTGCTGCCTCCAGTCATACTCTACCCTCCTCATCCGCAGTGGCTGCTGCTGGTCCAGCCACCACATCTGAATCCCAGCAGTAGAGTGAGGACACAGGAAAGGTAGCTAGCCACCCCTTTGCAGAGCACAGCCTAGGAGTGCACATAGCACCTTTGCTTATTCTGTTAGCCAGAACTCAGTCCTGTGGCCACACCTTCATGTGCAGAAGGCTGAGAAACGTGCCCCACCTGTGTTTGTGGTGCTGTGGATGAGAAATCACCAGAGGCTGGGTCTCAAGGGCACATCTAGCACCGGTGGAAAGACCAGAGAGGATGAGAACTCCTTTCTTCAACACACCCTCTCGCCATCACCCCACCTCCATTCATATGGCACCTGCACGTATGCCTGCCCACACCTGCCCACACTGGCTCACATCCGTCCACACCTGTTCCAGCCTGCTCACACCTACTCATCCCTGTGCCACCTGCCCACACCTGCTCACACCTGTTCTCATCTGCTCACACCTGCCCACATTGGCTCATACCTGCATACATCTGTCCACACCTGTTCCAGCCTGCTCACACCTACTAACACCTGCTCCCACCCGCCCACACCTGCTCACACTGGCTTACACCTGCTCACATCTGTCCACACCTGTTCCCACCCGATCAACCTTCTCACACCTGTTCCTACCTGCCCACACCTTTTTCCAAGATGAACTTTTGAATCTTTTGGAAGTTTCTCCCCAAATACATTTCTGATTTGGTTGAAAAGTCACTAAATGTATAAATAAATTTGCTGAGAACTGACACCTTTATGGTGTCAAATCTTTGCACCTAAGTCCTGCACATTTTTTCCATTAATTTATATGTGTGTATTCACATTCTTGTCACTACTGGACTGACATGTAAAAACTGAACCAAACACCTTTTGCTCTTGTGTGTTTCTTTTGTAATCTTCTACCTCGCAGAACTCTAAATCCTATTATTCAAATACATTTCCAGTTCAACTTCTTGCATTTTGCAAGGAATTTTGTTTTGTTTTGTTTTGTTGTGTTTTGGAGACTAAGTCTCGCTCTGTCACCCAGGCTGGAGTGCAGTGGTGCGATCTCAGCTCACTGCAACCTCCGACTCCCAGGTTCAAGCAATTCGCCTGCCTCAGCCTCCCGAGTAGCTGAGATTACAGGTGCGAACCACCATGCCCAGCTAATTTTTGTATTTTAGTAGAGACAGGGTTTCGCCATGTTGGCCAGGTTTGTCTCGAACTCCTGACCTCAAGTGATTTTGGCCTCCCAAAGTGCTGGGATTACAGGCATGAGCCACCAAACCCAGCCTGCAAGGAATTTTTTCTAACCTGTAAGTAATGATGTCTTTGTCCTTTTTCATTGTTTTTACTTCTTCTGTTTTCTTTTCACCCCTTTGTTCTTGTTTTGGAATTTCCTAGAAATTCCAGGGTAATATCCAGGGCTGTGTTGCTGGTACAGCTGTGTGTCTGGCCTGAACCCACGTGAGTCTCCTACAAATTCCAGGGCGATATCCAGAGCTGTGTTGCTGGTGGAGCTGCGTGTCTAGCCTGGACCCACGTGAGGGTGGTTCTGGTGTCTCCGGGAAGCACTGTGCCGGCCGGGAAGTTGGAGGCTACCTCTTGCCCTGCCTCATGAGGCCAACCCTGGACGCCTCCCCTGAGACCCAGAGGCAGCTTGGGACGGACTTGAGGAGGAAAGAGGTCCCACAACTCAGATTATCTCACCTTTCCGCCTTCTGCTTCCCCTGTTCAGGTTCCTCAAGTGAGAGCTCCTCCGGACTCCTGCCCCAAGGGCAGCCTGTCTCCAGCTTTCATTTCCAAATGCCCCAATCTCTGCCATTCAGCCACACCCTCTGCCCACCCTGTCCCTGGGCTCGAGGGTGCTCCAGAAATTTGGGAGGTCCTGGAGCCCCTTAGAAGCCTCTAGCCATGCTGAGTCAGCCTGGGCGATGGGGCTCCCTGCGGCCACTGCCCCCTTGGCCTCCCATGGACAGCGGCTGCATGTGTCCTGGGAGGACCGTGATGAATGTCTCCCGAAGACAGGACTGGAGACACAGGAGGCCCAACCGGCTCTGATCATCTGACGCCTCCACAGGAGAGAAAGGATGTAAGAATCCAGGTTCTTTTATGAAACATTAAAGACAGAAAAATGCAGCCTGGCTCCTGTAAGTTCTCCGTGTTGAGCAGTGGATGGGGAGAGGGACAAGGGCTGAGGACAGAGGAGAGGTGCACCGGCCACGCACGTCCCTCGGTGGGGAGACGGCCGCAGACACCTGGAGGCTGAGCACAGGCTCACCGCTGTGCCTGCTTTATCCTCCTCTCCAGGTCCTAAATTCTGCTTCTATCACTCTCTTTCAAGACGGTTCTTCCTCCCTCTTGATCTGAGTACTCCTTCATGCTTTTTGTTTATCTTGCTAAATAAAGAAAACAGTGAAGCTTATGCAGTTTCCCCTGAAAACAGCTGTGGCCTCTTGGTGTTACTGTTTTCCACTGTCTGTAATGACAACTTTAATCTCTTTGACTAACAACCTATTTATAGCTCCTAATTTTTTCAATTGTCAGTTTGCAAAATTGAGGTCTGATCTGCAAACAGTAAGACTTGCCACTTACGCTGCAAGTTCTGTGGGGGGCCGACTGCGAGGGCCAGGTGGGTGGTCTGGCCCCATGCAGGCACCCCCGCCTTCATTCCGCAGCCAGGTCAGAGGCCCCATGCAGGCAACCCCCACCTCCCCACTCCCCGGCCTTCATTCCACAGTCATGTCAGAGGGACCCAGGGATCACCTCCAGGGGTCACCCGCACCTGGGCTCCCACAACTTCACTCCCACCTGCTGTCACATCCCTGGGGTCTCATCACAGACCTGGAGGCCTTCCTGGGGGAGCCTCAAGAAGGTAGGTGGCCAGGGAATGGGAGGGCCTTTGGGAGTGAGGAGGATGGGAGTGCAGTGGGGAGCAGAGACAGAGACAGAGAACGAGAGGGACAAAGAGAGGGAGAGAGACAGAGACAGAGAGGGAGGAAGAGAGACAGGGAGAGTGATAGAGACAGAGAAAGATGGAGACAGAGAGGGAGGGAGAGACAGAGGAAGGAAGAGGCAGAGAGAGGGAGGGAGAAAAACAGAGAAATAGAAGAGACAGGGTGAGTGATAGAGATAGAAAGACAGAGACAGAGAGAGGAAAAGAGAGAGAGATGGAGGGAGAGACAGAGAGAGACAGGAGGAGGAGGGGAGAGAGAGAGAGAGAGAGAGAGAGAAAGAGAGAGAGAGAGAGATGGGTGGAGGCAAGAGGCAGGAGACAGGATGTTTTTGATCCTTTCTCCCCACCATTTACTGAACCGGATGTTGGACGATGGGACGCCTCCTCCCCCCCACCCTGCCACCGGGCCCTGGAGGGGCTGACTTTGGAGAGGAGCTGCTGAAGGTGGTGGGAGAGCAGGCAGGGAGCGCCACAGCCACACTGCCCATCAGGGGTGATACTGGTCCTCTCTGGCTCCTGGAGTAGTCCCTGATACTCCCCACAGGCGTCCACAGGTTCTGCTGTATGCCAGGGTTCTCTCCTGGGTGGGGGCGATGGCTTCCAAGGGTGGCCTCCTGGGAAGGCCGGGCGGTGGGCGTTAGAGTGTGGGGACGGGACCACTCCTGTGCCTGCCCATCCCGGTGCCTGCCAGCCAGCCTGGCTGTGGACTCCTGTGTGTAAGCTCCGCTGCCAACGGCATGGCCCGGTCCCTGCCCGCATTCTCTCTGCCTGTGCTCCCAACTGGTGACACTCAGAGAAGCCTCCCACGTGTCCCCTCCGCAGGTGAAGCTGTGTTGATACAGGAGCAACGTGTGGCGAGGAGACAGCAGACGCCCCCATCCCAGATGGGGAGCTGGTCCAGGCGCGGGTCCCTCTAGCTTCCTGAACCGTATCTCACGGTCATCCCAGAGCAGCCCGGCCTTGCCTTCGGTCAGCGAGGGCTCCTCACCCCCACCCCAGCCAGCAAAGGGCCTGGAGCTGCTGCTGAGGGCACCAGGCTGCAGGAGATGCACATCCGGGTCCCCCACAGAAGCCTGCAGAGGTGTTCCCTGTGTGGATGGGCTGTGGTCATTGCGGTCACGTGCCACGGGCCAGAGACAGCCGTGCGCCCAGGCCTGCTGGTCAGGCAGAGGCAGGAAAGCCCACTCCTGGCCACAGCGAGGCTAGCGGAAGGAAAATGTAGCGGGGGCATGAGGCCCAGTGCTCCAGAAACTGGGGAGGCCTGTGCTGCCAGGGGTCCTGGGAAGGGGCCTGGGCAGTTTCCTTTCCCAGGGCCTCATCCCAGCATCTGAACCTGTGTGAGGGGTGTGTCTTGAGCAAACGCCCGCGGCTCCATCCCTAATCCACTCCCGTCCCTACCTGTATTATTTTGAACAAACCGCCAGTCATCAGAGGCTTCATCTGTCCACATTCACAGGCTCCTGGGCACGTGATAAAACCCCAGCTCCCTCTCTCCCCCACAGACAACAATTCCTAGATGTCCTCATACCTGGAGGCTCCCATGGACTTGGGTTTTAGGAGGACACTTGCTGCCAACCCCAGAGTTTAGAAGAACCTGAGTCGCCTCAGTGAGGAATGCAGCATCTGTCCCCTGGTGCAGGCCCAGGAGAAAGAGGGCGTCAGGCGCCTGGCGTGTCCTGGTCCTGTGGGATGAGGTCCAGCCCCTTCAGATGAAATGTTCTGGTTGTTCCTTGAGTCGCCTTTTTCTGCTGGATTTTCCAGCTTGGCTGTGGTGTTCCAGGGAAGGCCCAGAGAACATCTGCAGCCCAGGCCTGGCCGTGTGGGAGGTGCCTGTGCAGACACAGGGGACAGTCTGCCCGGCCTCTCCCACCGCCCCTCCCTCCCCCTGGCTGTGCCTCCCAGCCCTAGCCGTGCCCCCTCAGTGGCCTTGGGGGCTGCTAGCCAGGCAGGTTCAAAAGGGAGTGAAAAGTTAGATTAGAGCTCAGTGGACCCAGCAGGGGTCGATGGACTTGGGCTCATCACAGCGCGTCAGTGCTGGCTCGTCAACCCCAGCAGAGGTTGCATGATAATCAGTTTGTTCATGGGGTGGGGAGAAGGTATGTGGGAACTGTGTACTTTCCACTAACTTTTCAGCAATCCTGAAACTGCCCTAAAGCCTAGTAGGTTGTTTGTTTGTTTGTTTGCTTTTGAGATGGAGTCTCACTCTGTAACCCAGGCTGGAGTGCAGTGGCACGATCTCTGCTCGCTGCAACCTCCACCTCCTAGGTTCAAGCGATTCTCCTGCCTCAGCCTCCTGAGTAGCTGGGATTACAGGTGTCTGCCACCACGGTTGACTACTTTTTGTATTTTTAGTGGAGACGGGGTTTCACCATGTTGGTCAGGCTGGTCTTAAACTCCTGACCTCAAGTGATCTGCCTACCTCGGCCTCCCAAAGTGCTGGGATGACAGGCGTGAGTGCAGCCAAAGTCTATTAGTTTTTAAAAGGCACATGAATGGAAATACGTTCTATTCGATAAGATGCTGAGATGAGCCAGCCTGGGCTGTGGTTCCTGGAAGATCCACATCTTGAGTCTCAGTGCTGCTCCTGAGTCTTAGTGCTCTTCACTTCCTGAGTGAGTCTCAGTGCTCCTCCTGGGTGAGTCTCAGTGCACTTCTCTTCCCGAGTGAGTCTCAGTGCTCCCCCTGAGTGAGTCTCAGTGCTCGTCTCCTCCTGAGTTCTGCCGCAGTTGTGGCTCTTTGGTCGTCAAGAGGGAAGCAGTAGCTACTCCTGAGGGGGCCAGGATGTAGATCAGGAGGCCTCAGGGCCCACCCCAGGGAAGGCGTCACCCACCAGGCCCATGTTGGGCAGGGGTGGGGTCTCCTTGGCCAGGAATCAAGGCCCCCACTGTGCCCCTGCATCCCCACTTTGGTGGGCAGTGAGGGGCCTGGGAGGGAAGGAGTGCAGAGGTCACTGCTGCCTGGGGGCCGGGGGGCTCGCTCTGCAGCCCAGGCAGGGCTCCTAGCCCTCTCAGCCCTGGATGTTGACAGAGGGATGGCTCTCAGGGTTCCTGCGTGGCACCTGCCTCCCTGCTCCTTAGGAGGCATCCTCTTGCTCAGGGCAGAGCTCTGGGAAGGGCCCCTCCTGGGGTGCCTGGGAGTGCTGTGAGGTCTGGGAGGAACTGGGAGCACAGCAGAAGAGGCTGACCTGGGTCAGAGCCTCCACCGCCCTCACCACTGCCGTTGGGGACTGGGTTCCGTTCCCTCTGTCTCAAGATCACGATGGGTGCTTGAATTATTGTTCAGCAAACACCTGGTCCCTTCCCCCTCCACCCCCCAAGGACACAGGCACGCTCTGCTCTGGATCAAAAGTGGATCAATAATGGATTTCTAGCAGGCTGGGCTTGGCCTCTGCTGTCACCATAAAAAAAACACACCCCAGGTAAGGCTGCCAGACCCTGGAGGGTGAGAGACCTGGGGAGAGGTTCTGGGCCCAACCTCAGCCCCGAGCGCAGCCCAGAAGGGCTGATAAGCCTAGACCAGCTGGTTCCGACAGTGCACGGGGATAAGTAACTGCAGCTTGACTTGTTATGCGGTGTTACCGACACAACAGCAGACTGATGCACTTCTGCTGCACACCCGGGCCGAGGTGAATCCTCCCAGGGCCTCAGCCTCTTCACTTCCGAAGTCGGGAGAACAATGGTGCCTCCTCCCCAGGACGGGCTCAAGGATGAGATGACTCATGGCAGGGGAATTCTCTGCAGGACGCCCTGTCCTCGGTGAATGCTGCTCTTGTTCCTGACTTCCAG
Organism: Rhinopithecus bieti; assembly: GCF_001698545.2. Classification (NCBI taxonomy): domain Eukaryota; kingdom Metazoa; phylum Chordata; class Mammalia; order Primates; family Cercopithecidae; genus Rhinopithecus; species Rhinopithecus bieti. The sequence goes on along the minus strand of NW_016814059.1, from coordinate 429,659 downwards.
GACCAGGCGAAGGTGGCCCAGCTCCATCCCCGGAGCCTGTTCCATGGCCCACGGTGCTGGGCGTGAGACTGCTCCCTGGCTCTGTGGGCTGGGACCTCCCTCTGGGCAGGCTCTGTGGTGGGAGAGACACCAGACTTGCTTTGTAACTCCAGCTGCCAGGTGCACACCCACTGTGTCCTCTGGCCCAGGCGCTCCCTGAAACGCCCCCTTGGTGCTCTGCACCTTGTTTGCACAGGCGCCACTTCACCTGCTGAAATAAAGTGTCCCATTCAGCTGTCTACTCCCGCGTGGTCTGTTGGTCCACGATTTGCCCCTTGTGAGCAGCTAGCTCAGTGGCGTTTCCTGGAGACGAAGGCCCAGGGTTGAGGGTGCCGTGGAGACAGCGCTACTTAAGGAAAGCTGCAGCTGCAGGGTACAGCCCCTTGCCGGGGGAGGCCGCCACAGGGCTGGGCATCTGCTGACCTTCAGCCAGGTCTGGGATCACCCTCACCAGGGCCAGGCCAGTGGGGGACCTACAGGAGGAGGAGCTGCTCCGGGGCCCCAGCTGTTGCCCATCCATGGAGGTCACGTTTAGGCTAAGCTAAGCAGCCCGGCCTTGTGTTGCTGGCCCCTAGCCAAGGGAGGAACTACAGGAGGGGTTGGGGTGAAGCTGTGGCTAGGATGTGCAGTGCCCAGAGACAGAGGGTGCTGGACATGTGCCCGGCTACTGCCAGGGAGCAAGTCACGACAGAAGCCGAGTGGGAGGATCCTGCATCCCCACTGTCCAGAAGGCACATCCAGCCGGGGCACCCTCACTACACAGACACGGAGGCTCCCAGCTTTCTGTGCACACAAGGCCACGGCAGGAGCTTCCTGGGGTCCACAGATGACCCAAAGCAGAGTTCATTTTCTTCCAGTACCCTCCCTGCTTTTAGAATCTTCCTCCAGCCCCATTCCAGCGCCCACTCTGGCCGAGACTCCTGCCCACTCACTGGGTGGTGGCCAGCTGCCCACCTCACGTCAGCAAAGCCAGCTGCCCGTGGCCTGGGGACGTGGCCTCGCCATGTTCCTATGGCCAGTCCTCCTGAGGTCACCTTGACCCTGAGGGGTCCTGTGACGGGATGGGCAGCTGACCTAGCACCGGCCGGGTGGCCACCCACTGGAACCCTCCCCCAGCCACCCCTGCATTTATCGTGTGCCTCCTGCATCCGAGGACGCCCTTCAAGGCCGTGGGGGTGGGGGGTGGGTGTGTCCTCTCTCAGACTAAGGAATCTGTCTCAGGTGCGGCTGCCCTTGGGATTTTGCAGGGTGGGTGACGTGCACAGGGTTGGGCCTGGGATAGAATCTGGGCTCTAGGAGACGCTGAGCAGAGTGGAAATGAAACATCCAGGCCTTCAGGGGCCCGGCTTTTGGGGTGCAGCCTCCACCTGGCAGCAGGCTCTGTTCCGGGACAGGGGCTGAGAGCTGGCGCCTGCCTCAGCCTGGTGAGAACGCCAGTGAAGGCAACTTCTGCTTTTCTTGAGGAAGAAACTTGGCCTTTGGCCAGATTTGATGATTTTCCTTCCCTGCGAAGCGTCCCCTCCTGTCACGGACGCCCTCCTTTTTGACGTCTGTTTCTCTCTGTCTTTAACAATGAGCTCAGCACAAGGGGCATGTTTGCTCCCTGCCAGGAGGCAGCTAAGGGCTTATTGTGAGAGCTTCTTTCCTTCCCACGGCAGCCCTGCGGGAGGGGCCATGGCTGTCCCCATTTTACAGATGAGCAAACCAAGGGCCGTGGCTTTGGCCACCTTGCTAGGAAGCAGGGGAGGGGGATTTGGGCCCAGCGAGCCGGTGAGCAGCTGCAGCTGTGAGCTTGGTGCTGGGCTGGGCCCCAGGGAGGCCCTGAGTGCTGGAGGGGCTCTCGGTGGCCTGAGAGTGTCTCTACAACCTCCTACTCCTGTGCTCTGCAGTGAGCTCTGGGGCTCCCCACTGGGAGGGGGGCTGTGCTCCTGCCCCTTGGGGATTTCTGGGGGCAGAGGTCTGAGTCATCTCCAGGGCCTGCCCCTGCAGTGCTCAGTTTAGGTGTGGTGCAAGGGCCTGACTAGCCAGCTGTGGGGGCCAGTCACGGGGTGAGGGCTGAGGGAGCAGTAACATTCTGGACACGTTTTTCTGTGGAGCAGGCGAGGCAGTCTGGCCAGGGTGGTGGTCTTCCCTGGGGCGTGGCAGGGGTATGGGACACTCAGCCACAGTCGAGGGGTCCATGGCCCAGTTCCAGTAGCCAATCAGGGGCACATGGTCCTGGTTCTTACCTGGGCTCATCGAGCAGCCATGCCCAGTGCCGTGGGGTCAGGGGTGACATCACAGATGGGTCTCCCGGATTTGGGCTGAAAGATCAGTCTTGGGATACCCCCATGGTCAGGGTGCCCAGAAACCTCCATGGTGGGCCTGGCCTGCCTCCCTGCTCTGCAGCCCTGCCTGATGCCAAAAGATCACTGTGCCAGTCCTTGCCCACGGGCCCCTCTCCACGGTGAGACCTGCCCCACTTGAAACTTGCAAACATGGAAACTTGGCCACCTGACCCATGGCCTGGCCCAGCGCTGTGATCTGATCCTGTAGCCCTGTGGGCCCCGGGCTCCCCATCAAGGTTGGGTTTCCAGGCTGCCTCAGCCTGTTCCAGCGAGAGGTGCTCAGGGGATGCTGGCTTAAGCCCCGCTGAGGTGTCTCCCAAAGAGAAGCCTGTGGCCCTCGAGTGCAGGGGATTGCAGATGCCCGTGAGCTCTGTCTCCCTGGTGAGTGGCCTGGGTACTGCTGCACACGGGTGGTGGGGGCTGTGGCCCATCAAGGATTCAGCCCGGTAAGCGGCAGTGGGCGGGAGGGATGGTGTGGGCTTGCTTGAGGGTCACGGGAGCCCGAAAAACTCGGGGGCAGACTCAGGCCCGGGGAGGTCACATCCACGGGGACATTAGGTGCCTCCCTGGGGCCACCAGGACCAGACACATAGCACCCTGGCCTCTCATCTCACAGTGTGGATCTGTGTACACACATAGACACAGACATGCACAGATAAACACACACAGATATACACAGAAATACAGACACACACAGACACACACAGATGGAAACACACAGATATGGAGACACACACAGAAATACACAGACACAGATACACATAAACACAGACACACAGATATGGAGATGCACACACACACACAGATACACACAGATACACACAGACATACACAGACACACAGATATGGAGACGCACACACACACAGATACACACAGATACACACAGACATACACAGACACACAGATATGGAGACGCACACACACACACGCAGATACACACAGATACACACAGACATACACAGACACACAGCTATGGAGATGCACACACCGACACACACACATACAGAAATAGAAACACGCACACAGATACACATGGATACACACAGACACACACAGACACACACACAGCCAGCTGCTCCAGCTTTGTGACCTCACCACTTCCTCCAGGGGCCCACCCTGATTGACTGAGAAGGTTTTGTTCCTAATTTGCTGAGACGAAGCCACCAGTGCTGTGGGAGGCGTGGCCACGTGTCCCTTGGGCTCCCCGTGCTGGCCTCAGAAACCACGTTCTGGCTGCACGAAGAGCCAGCACTTGGATAAATCTGTCTCCAGAGGGTACTTTTCGTGCAGAGAAAGCTGACTGGGCCCTTCTTCTCCCTGCAGGACACTCTGTGTCTCTGTGGGAGGAGGGCAGTGATGCAGAGTGGGGAGTCCTCCTCGATCAGGTAACATGTGTCTCCCAGATGAGAGGCCCACGAGGCCGAGGGCGGGCACAGGGCTCTCAGAGGGAGTGTCTGGGGCCAATGCCACAACCTCTGCTTCATGCCTTTTCCAGACACAAGCACAGACTCTGAGCAAGGAGGGAGGTTGAGACTCTGGGGGCCCGGGGACTGGCAGGAGCTCTTGTCCACCAGCTGAAGCTGCAGAACCAGGGTGGGGACAAGCCGGGTCCATGGTTTCCAGGGCCTCTGTCCTCCGTCCACCTGAGAGCTGTGCCTCGAGACAGGAGGCAGTGGGCAGCCAGCACAGTCGCACTCTGAACATCCACATAGAAGCCTCTGCCCAGGCAGCCCCTCCTCCCAGGCTGGCCACACCATCCTTCTGATTAAGAAAAACCAGGTTCAGCCTTCTCCTCTCGTGGGACACACAATAAGGGCCCTGGTGCACCAGAGCAATGTCATCCCCCTAGGGTGCAGGGAGAGGTTTTTGCCCCTGAGGACACAAAGGGCTGAGTGGGAAGACCAGCCCCTCCTAGGGTGGAGCTTAGAGGCTTATGTAAAAGATTCCACCCATGGCTGGAAAAATGCCGGCCCCAGGCCACTTCCTGGAGACTGAGGCTCTGCCTACTGGGAGACCAGGAGCCTTTGCCTTTGCAGGGAGCTCCTGGGTGGCCCCAGTGAGTAACACCCTGAGAGGTTACACCCATATCTCTCAGGAGTCACGCTCCTGCCTCTGTGTGGAGCATAGTTCATGGAGACTGGTGCATAGGACACAGGCCACACAGGGACAGGAGGGTAGATCCAGCTCCAGGGCATGAAGAACAAATTCACCTACTCATTCATTCACTCATTCTTTCATTCACTCATGAACCCATCCATCCACCCACCCATCCACCCATCCATCCATCCATTCACCCATCTATCCATCCATGTACCCACTTATCTATCCATCCATGCATCCATCCACCCATCTATCCATCCATCCATCTATCCACCAACTCACCCACCATCTGTCCATCCATCCATCCATCCATCCATTCATCCATCCATCCATCCATCCTTTCGCCCACCCTTCTATCTATCCATCCATCCATCCATCCATCTGCTCACCCACCCATCCATCATTCATCCATCCATCCATCCGCCCACCTACTCATCTGTCCATGCATCCATCCATCCATCCATTCATTCTCCCTTCTATCTATCCACTTACCCACCCAAGTATCCATCCATCCATCCATCCATCCATCCGTCTGTCTATCCATCATTCCATCCATCCATCCATCCATCCATCCATCCATCCATCCATCCGTCCATCCATCATTCCATTCATCCATCCATCCATCCACCTATCCACCCACCCACCCATGTATCTATCCACCCATCTATCCATTATTCCATTCACCCATCCATCCATCCACCCACCCACCCATCTGTCCATTCATCCATCCATCCATCCATCCATTCATCAATTCACCTACTCTATCTAATCACCCATCCATCCATCCACCCACCCACCCACCTATCTACTCATCCATCCACCCACCCACCCACCTATCTACTCATCCATCCACCCATCCATCTACCCATCTACCCATCTATCCATCTATTCATCCATCCACCCATTCATCCATCTACCCATCCACCAATACATCCATTCATGGTACGGGGACATGCAGAGAATGAGATACCTTATGTGGCTGGGGACACAAAGGGAAACCCCCCAAAGTAGCTGTCCTGAGACACCTGCCATCAGGAGGGAAGTGACAGGCACAGAAGGGGTATGTGGGGAACCCAGGGAAGGTCAGTCATGGGGTAGGCAGTGCAGGGAGGGAAGGCATGGGGGAAGCACCTGCCCATCAGGTTGATGCCAGGTGTTCAGAGCAATTAGGAAGAGCCAGAAGGTGTTCAGGCAGGGGACCCCCAGGCTACTGGCATCAAGGAATAAATGACACAGATTTGCAGAGAGAGGCTGTGGTCAGTCCTACCTCTAGCTTCCTGGCCAGCCCTGCCTGCCCAGACATCTGAGTCAAAGTACCCTCTGTCTTCTGTTGTTATTTTCAGCATCGTGCCTGCCACTTACGGTCCAGAAGGTGATAATGACAAGAACTGAAATAACCTTCCTGATCCAGGTGCTTCCTTCTTTCTCCACAAAGGCCTCCCTCCATCTAGAAGGCTCCACGGCTCCTTATGGCCAAGCAAAACCCTGAGTGGTTGCAGGGCTCTCGGTAGCTCCTGCCTACTCCACACACACACAATCTTAGTCCCATCCTCCCTGCTACAAATTCCTTCAAGGTTCATACTCAGGAAATGCAGCTGAGGATGGGCACATCTGGGTACCAGGTGCTTTCAGAAGGGCAGGTGTGGTCAGGGAGCAATTTATGGCAAAAACAGAACTTTTGGTCAAAAATGTCCGTGCATGGTGACTGAGCACCACCTTGGCGACAAACTGCCAGTGAGCTAAGCCCTCCGGCATAGACACTGGCAGCGGGGGATGCGGGCTCCACATAGACAGCTGAGTCCACCTGCATCAGCATCACCCCCAGAAAGCTCCGTCCTGGCCTTGCGGTCGGCCCTTGCCCAGGGGTAATGCTGGCCTGGCCGTCTCTGCCCCAAGCATGCTTTGCCTGCTCCAGAACCCCACAGAACACGGTCCCCACCTTCCCGTCTCCTCGCCCACCGTGGTCCTGACGTGTCCACAGCTCTGTCCACAGCCTGCCCCTGGTGCCAAGCAGCACTCCACGGCACAGACGTGCCACAGCTGCCAGTCATGCTCTGAGCCTGGACTCTGCGTCGTCTCCAGTTTGAGGCAATTAAAATACTAAAATACAGCGGCTACGAACCTTCCTGTGCCTGTATCTGTGCAGATGTCTGCGTCCATTTCTCTCTGGTAAGCACCTGGGTGTAGTGGCCGGGTCACAGAGTGAAAGGATGTTGCATTTCCTGTAAAAGTGCCACACTCTTCCAAATGTCTGTGCCATTGCCCACGCGTGGGGCCCCTGCCCATTTCGTAAGGCAGATCTGCCTCACGCTGCACCGCCTCCTCCGCATTTTTGGCATTTGGTTGCTGAAATAGAATAACAGCCATCTCTGCTCAGCACTGTCCATTCCAGGAACCTGCAGGCATTTCATATGCATGATGCTATTTTTGCAGAATCCTTAAAAACACAAGTGTTACTACAATGAACAGATGAGTAAACTGAGGCATAGAGCAAGAGATAACTTGCCTGTTTCCCAGCTTGTTGGTGTTGAGCTCAGTTGTCCCTAACCCCCATCAGGCTGGCCCTGACACAGAGGCCTTGGTCTCCCTCAAAAACCATGATTCTCAAGGTCATAAAGATCCCAACACATGCCCCATCGCAGGACCCCACCACACAACTTCCTGAAATGACCACCACCCAGCCACAGCCCAGAGGTCCCGTGTGCAGCCCTGACCACCAGGCCGGGCCACTTACAACACGCAGGATCTGTTTTCTATTTCTAGGGACCCACAGCCTTAGGCTGTTGTGTCAGCCCAGAGATGGTGCATGGGGAAGCTCCCAGTGCAATGAGAAATTGGGGTCGTGATTTTTATCTAACCGGACAGTTAATACCTGGGACTGTGCCCTGTGGTATGATGGTTGGTGGCAGAAGCTCTGGAGCCCAGTTGGCTTGAGGCCTAACTGCTGCTCTGGCAACAGGTGTCCAATTTTCCCAAAAGTCCGATCGTCCGTAACGACAGCACCAAGGTGGCAGCTGTGAGGTTTCGGTGAGAGTCCCAGCACCTAGAGAGCCCAAACACCCAACAATGACTGTGACTCCTGCGGTCTGCGGGTGCCTGGAACGGACGTGAGGGCCACCTGGGCCCTGGACAGAGTTGCCCCCTCCTGCCTATCTTGCCTTGCCACCTCCCCGCACACTGCCAACATCCCCAGCTCCAGGGCCCAGGTAGATCCACGGGTTCCCCACACGGCCAGCTCTCCAGTGTCCTGCAGTCAGTTCAGTGATGTGAGCATCACCCTGATGGGATCTGTCACAGCTGGAATTTCCAGGAGGGAGCGCGAGATTAGAAATGTGGCCGAGGCCTGTGCTTCATGGACGAGAGCTGTGGGAATCGCACTGGGATCTGGGGAGGCCAGGGTGGCCCCTCGTGCCCCGACCTCCAGGGGACCCTCTGGTTCCTGGAGGCGAGCCCGCCATGCTCCTGCATGACTCTGGAGACCAGCCACGCTGGCGCAGGGGGGGTGCAACTCAGGAGGCGAGAGGCTCCCCAGTGAGGAAAATGTCACCCTAACGAGGAAGGGGCCACGTTCCTGGGGAAGGTGGTGTCTGCTGGAGACTGGAAACTGCACCTCCCAGCCCAGGCCTGCCGTGCATGGGGACTCCTGGGGGAAATGGTAGGGCATCAGCCCCAATGAGGACGGGACAGTCAGGGTCTGAACACTAAAGGCTACAGCAGCGGAGGAGGGAAGGAGGGCCGGGGGCTGGCCACCACGGGTGTGAGACAAGGCCTTGGTGTCTGTCCCCCACCAACAGACAAAGCCGTGTCGCAGAACGGCCTCCGTTTCAGGAGAGCTGGCTCAGAAGAAGAACAGAGCACAGAGCCCTTGGTGAGGGAGCAGGGCCTGAGCCGAGGCCGGGCTTCCTGTCCTGGACGTTTCATGTCCCTCAGCTCATAGCCCTGTCCACTAAAAAAGGAGTCCAGCTTTTAAACAAGCCAAGTTCATCTTATTTGGAAGTTTTTCTGAGCACTGCAGGCCGAGGGGGTCTTTCAGAGGCACATGGTCAGGCTGCTGTGGAACAGTCCCAGCTCCTGGCACAGCTCTGGTGATACAGCTCGAAATGTGCACAGAAGTCACAGAAGAGTCAAGTCACACTGAGCTGCATGTGGGTTACAGAACGTCGCGATTAGAGGCACAGAAGTCTCGGAAGAGCCAAGTCACACTGAGCTGTGCGTGGATTACAGAACGTCTGGATTACAGAGAACATCTTGTTACAGAGAAAGCCTGGATTATACAGAATGTCTGATTACAGAGAATTTCTGGTTATAGAGAATGTCTGGATTAAAACGAACATCTGGGGCTGGGCTCAGTGGCTCACATCTGTCATCTCAGCGCTTTGGGAGGCGAAGGTGGGAGAATCACCTGAGGTCGGGAGTTCGAGAGCAGCCTAACCAACATAAAGAAACCCCGACTCTACTAAAAACACAAAATTAGCTGGGCGTGGTGGCACACGCCTGTAATCTCACCTACTCGGGAGGCCGAGGCAGGAGACTCGCTTGAACCTGGGAGGTAGAGGTTGCAGGGAGCCGAGATGTCACCATTGCACTCCAGCCTGGGCAACAAGAGTGAAACTCTCAAAAAAAAAAAGTCTGGATTATAGAGAACATCTGGTTACAGAGGACATCTGGATTATAGAGAATGGTTACAGAGAATGTCTCGTTACAGATCCCAGAGGCATAATTACCAACCCTGCCAGACGTTATCTCTTGCAGGACACAGCAAGGACTGGAGCCAGGTACCGTCTTCAAGGAATGGAGTGGCTCAGGCAGGAGTCGGGGTGGCGCCTGCTCATTCATTGTGTCTTCAGAGTATCTTTCCAGCAAGCGGCAGTCGTTACAGACTCGGGCTGTGAAATGAGTCTGCAAGTGGCAGTGGGCACACACGGCTTCTCACGCTGCTTCTTTGCCCCATAGCCCCCTTGTTCTTGGTCCCGCGGCATCTTCCTGCATTATCCACCCTCCACCCTGCTGTCCCCATCCTTGGTTCAAGTGGACGCCCAGATCCCACATGTCTAAATATTCATTTATAAATCTCAGGACAAACTGTCACATACAGTCAGGTCTGGGCTGCCGTCATGGTGACCCACAAGGCCAGGATCGGGGTAGAATCTTGGCTCCTCACATTCAGCATGGGATCTCTGGCCCAGGCCTCAGGGGGACAAGCTGCCCCCTCCACCCAAGCCCCGAGAGCTCCAGGATGCACCCTCAGACCTCACACTGTCATGGGTGTGTAACCTGCCCCAGCACTGCCCAGCATGGAGAGACCCACCGGGTTGTGTGGGTGGGAAGTGAGAAGGGGGCCTCCTCTGCCCCTGCCTCATCCGCCAGTAGCCCCGGGGAGATCAGGAACCCAGCGCTGCCCACAGAGCAGACTTCTGGCCACCATCTCCTTGTGGCGGGCCACATCTGCCCTGTGGGCTCGTGAGCTCCGACTTGACTATGGGTGGTGTGGGGGTGCCCACAGGGCTGTGCGTGGAGGTATGAGCCGCCTGGGTGACCCCAGCACAGGGACGGAGCTACCTGGGTGACCTCCAGCACAGGGACGGAGCCGCCTGGGTGACCCCAGTAAAGGGATGGAAGCCAGCAGCATGGCTGGGGTGGGAACACTGGCTTGTACCCTGGTTCCCCACCTGGATCTGGGAGCTTGGCCTCTCTGGGGAGGCTTCCCTGGCCAAGCGCCATGGGATCCTGGGACGGAAGGAGCTTCCGGTCACCCTATAGTGGCCAGCAGGTCCCAGGCTCCTCACAAGCCCTCCCCCGATCAAGGCCCCATTCCCCGGCAGGATCCTGCAGAGTGTCCAAGACCCAGCAGAGTCAGTCCAGAGTAGAAATGACCATGTGGGCCTGGTGTGGTGGCTCATGCCTGTAATCCTAGCACTTTGGAAGGCTGAGGTGGGTGGATTGCCTGAGCTCAGGAATTTGAGATGAGCCTCGGCAACATGGTGAAACCTCGTCTCTACCAAAATACAAACAAATTAGCTGGGCGTGGCAGCGTGTACTTGTAATCCCAGTTACTCTAGAGACTGAGGCAGGAGAATTGCTTGAACCCAGTGGGTCCAGAATTGGTTCCTTCTGGTGGGTTCTTGGTCTCGCTGACTTAAAGAATGAAGCTGTAGACCCTCGCGGTGAGTGTTACAGTTCTTAAAGATGGTGTGTCTGGAGTTTGTTCTTTCAGATGTTCAGATGTGTTGGGAGTTTCTCCTTTCTGGTGGGTTTGTAGTGTCGCTGACTTCAAGAGTGAACCCGCAGACTTTGGCAGTGAGTGTTACAGCTCTTCAAGGTGGCACGTCCAGGGTCACTTGTTCCTCCCGGTGGGTTCATGGTCTCACAGCCTCCAGGAGTGAAGCTGCAGACCTTTGCAGTGAATGTTACAGCTCATAAAGGCAGTGCAGACCCAAAGTTCAAAACAACAAAGCCTCCACAGCCTGGAAGGGCACCGCAGTAGGTTGCCGCTGCTGGCACAGGTGGCCAGCTTTTATACCCTTATTTGGCCCCGCCCATGTCCTGCTGATTGGTCCATTTTAGAGTGTTGATTGGTCCGTTTTTACAACATGCTGATTGGTGCGTTTACAAACCTTTAGCTAGACACAGAGCTCTGATTGGTGCATTTTTACAGAGTACAGATCGGTGTGTTTACAAACCTTTAGCTAGACAGAAAAGCTCTCCAAGTCCCCACTCCACCCAGGAAGTCTGGCTGGCTTCACCTCTCTCTGGGAGGCGGAGCTTGCAGTGAGCCGAGATTGCACCATTGCACTCCAGCCTGGGCGACAGAGCGAGACTCCATCTCAAAAAAAAAAAAAAGAAAGAACCGTGTGGGGTGGATGGTAGTCGTGGTCTGCACTGCAAGGACCCTGGGAGCTCCTGTGCCTGAGGGCAGAGAGCACCCACAATGGTGAAGGGGCCTGCGTCTGGCCTGACCAAGGACCAGGCCAGCTGATCGCTGCTCAGTGGACTTCGGTGCGGACAGAGGGCAGGGAGGTTCCACAGACCCCCGCCGCAGGCACCTCCGGAAAAGCGTATCCACATCATCTTCCACCGTGAGGCGGGTGGCAGCCAGAACGCAGTCAGCGTCTTGTGTAAAACCCAGCGCTGCGCCTGTGTTGCTGCCCCGTGTCCCCAGGGGGAAGAAATCGCTGAGTCTGAGTCCTTGAGGGTGCAATTAAGACTGTCAGGAAGGGAGCGCCCCACCCAGCCCGAGGGGCCTCGTCCCACCCGTGCCATGGACACACATGGACGCAGGTGGGGCTGAGCTGCCGCTGGGGTGCCCTGGGCACTGGGGCACTGCTGGTGCCATCTCCCACCTCAGGCCCCTCAGAGGAGTGTCCCTGGGCCGCTTCCCCTCCCTCTGCTGGGGGGCTGCCCTCTCCCTGGAGCACCCCCAGTCCCTCCTCAGGAGCCTGATGATGAGAGTGAGACAGAGGCTGAAAGACATTTCCAAAAGGTCCTCGGTGACACTGGAACTGGAGTTAAGTTCTGCTTGTTAAAAATTTCAAACCGGAACGGGACTTTGGAGCTTATTTTGTCCAAACCTTTTATTTTTCAAAGGGGGCAACTGCACTGAGAGTGTTAGACTGAAGGTGCCTGGCACTGACTCAGGCTCCAGCCCCGCCCCCGCTCCATGCCCCGCACGAAGCATCGGTCCCTAGAAAGTGCCCCAAGGTTCATGGTCCCATCTTCAACCCCAGGGTTTACTGTCTCTATATTGTCTGCCGTGAAGTCTAAGGGCAGCTAAAATTTCATAAATGGAGAAAGAGCCCTATTTGTGGATTCTCACCTTCCTTTATCGCCAGGGGTCCCGAGAGAGCAGGGATTTGTGGAATGACTCCCTGTAGCGACGTCTTCTGGCGGTGGACCAGCCCCGGCGCACGATTTTCCCTGTGGGCGCGAGTGCCCTCTGCTGGCCCATCCTGACACTGCTGTCAACAAAGTTTCCTGAGGGAGGATCACCTGGCTCAGCTGGGGGAACTGGACTCCCCATTCCATCCCATTCTGTCCCCCACCTAGAACCTTAAGCTAGACCAAAGCTGATTTTTCTTCCACCCTAAGAACACGCACAGAAGGGGCCCGGGGCTGGTATAGGGCACCAGGTGTCAGGAATGCAGGCTCTGTGAGTCTCGCCAAGTCACTGCGTTACCATTGCAGCACAGGCTTCCTCCTGATGGCCCAAGATGGCTGCTCAGGCTCCAGCCCTCACATGTGCCTTCCAGGCAGCCGGAAGGAGACATGAGGAGGGGAAGGGCCTGTCCCTTCCTTTAAGAAAACTCCTGGAGGTTGTATTCACACTTTTGCTCACCTGTCATTGACCTGAACATTTGCCTGACTCCAGGGAAGCTGGGGAGCCAGTGGGTCCAGGAACAGTGAGGGACGCTCATGTCAACAAAAAGCATGCCCGCCAGTCACAGAACAGCTCTGCCCTGTCCTACATTCACCCTGTATGCAGTACCATCGCTTCTCTCAGTGCCAGTGGCTCCAGAGTTTCTAGAGCAGCAGCATGCTTGGAAAGAACATGGACTCAAGGAAAGTGGTGCCTGGAGCCTGCAGTCACTGGTGAGATGGGCAGAAGCAGCCCTCAGAGGCTGATCCCTCCCTCACACCATCAGGATAGGCTGTTAGCCTCGCTAGGCCCCAGTAGGCCAATTCCTCTCCTACACCACTGGGATAGGCTGTTAGCCTCGCCAGACCCCAGCTTTCTTGTCCATGGAGTGGGGATACTAACAGTTCCCACCTAAGAGGCTGGGATTCATAGAGTCTGGGCTTTAGGGGAGGCAGGGATCAGATAGGCTGGGATTGGGAGGCTGGGAGTTGGGGGGCTGGGATTAGGAGGCTGGGATTGGTGAGGCTGGAATTGGGAGGCTGAGATGGAGAAGGGTGGATGGAGGAGGCTGGGATTGAGGGCACCTGGGTTCCCTCTGGTCTCTGCCTTCTCCCTGGCTGCCTGGTTGATCCCAAGGCCACACTCAGATTTGGAAGGTGATCTGTGTCTCATCCAGGCGTCCAATGTGGCTTCATGTTTCTGTGAGTCATATGCACTAGGCTGCATCTCACATTGTTAAGCAGAGATTTTAACATTCACCCCCTGAACAGAGCATGAAATCAGCATGAGGATTAAACTCAGAAACTTTCCTGAGGCAAAATCGTGTTTTTAGTGGCCATTTGGTGTGATCTACTTAAACTATCACTGGAATACATGGTGGACGCCGAGGAAGGCCCCGGTCCAAACCTGCTGCTGCTGAGGGAGGGGGCAGGGAGAGGCCTGGAAGGGGGGTGGGAAGCACCTCTGAGTTCTGGAGTACCTGCCCTGCATCACCCACCTTCACGCACCGTCTTTGTGGCTGTGGAAAGATCCAGCACAATGAGCACCGGGCGACTGAGTCAGGGCCTTAGAAAGGGTGCAGCCTCCGGACTTAGTCGGAGTGAGTGTCTCTGCACCCTTGGGTGTCAGACACCCCAGTGGCTCTCAGTATCGACTGGAGGCTCTACAGAGAAGCACAATTGTGTCTGCTCTGCTGGTGATGACGAATTACTGAGACATGACCGTCTGCACTGACTCCCACTCTCAACAGGGCTGAACACCTGCAGTGACTCCGTGGTCCTGTGAAGGTGCTTATGGCCACGCGGGGGCCTGGTCGACTCCTCCTGGGTTCCAGCATCACCGGAATAGTGTCAGGGACCTCGATCTTGGGCCTCCAGCCTCCAGAACAGTGGGGAAGCAATGTCAGTCAGTCACCCAGGCTGTGGCATTTTGTCACAGCGGCCCAAGCTGACCAATGCACCCCCTCGCCTCGTGGGTGGTAGTAACCAGAATCCATCACTCCAGCAGGTCACCTCGTGGCCAGAGGCATGCAAGGCTGGAGAGGCCGACTGCAGTCAGAGGGACCCTCTGTGTTCTCTTGGCGGGAGAATCAAGCCTGAAGTCAGCAGAGCCCAAAGTGGCGGGGTTGGGGGGCCCTTTGCACGTGGGTCGCTGAGAGTGACAGCGAGAGCATTGCTCACCGCCACCCCCGGGACCTGTGCAGGAGGAACGGCCCCCACCCTGGCTCTGGCCCCAGCATTGACTGAGAACCATTGCCCTGCACCTGAGGCAGGAGAACAGGGAATGGGGGTCACCGAGGGCTAAGGCAGAAGCAAGAGAGCAGCAGGTGCCGCCGGTTCCTGGCTGGATTGGGCGGCACACAAGCCGCAGCCTCCCTCCTGGGATAACAAGACAGGAGTCTCTACCTTAGCCTCTGATCAGAGACTTCGAAAGAACACTTAGGGGTGTTACCAAATTCTTTTAGCCCAGTACAAACTGTAATGGGGGCTCTGGAGCACTTGCTGGGGTCGGCGTCCCCCCTGGGAGTGCATGTTTGCTGCAAAGAATCTGCGTTTTCATTACTCTGTTATTTGTTGTTTTGTGAGTTTTGTTCAATTCTTTGTTCAACATGCCAGGAACCTGGACTCACAGTCAGGACCTCCCTTCGGGTAGCACACCCAGTAGGGCCTCTCACCCATCCACAGCAGGGCTCCCACCACCCCCTGGGTTGCCCACGGCGGGTCTCCCACTGCCCCCCGGGTTGCCCCTGGCAGGGTTCCCACTGCCCACCAGCGCCAAGCCCTTCTGCTCAGGTCGCCTGCTCCTGAGTGGTGGGGACACGGCTCTGGGATCCTATGGCCACAGATCTGTTCCGCATCCCTTTGCTGTAAAATGCGTTTCTTGGTCAGGAACATTGTGTGGGAAATTATAACATCTGAATAAGGCGTTCAGAAAGACCGTGGGCGACAGTGCTGAAGACAGCCCTGGAGTAAGGGATGGTGACAAGTCCCAGACAAGCACCCACCCCAGGGAGAATAGCTCTGCCCTCCCCACCATAGAAGAGCCCAGTTTTGGCCAGGCGCGGTGGCTCATGCCTGTAATCCCAGCGCTTTGGGAAGGCCTAGGCAGGCGGATCATGAGTTCGAGACAGTCTGACCAACATGGTGAAAACCTGTCTCTACTAAAAATGCATATATTAGCCGGGAGTGGTGTCAGGGGCCTGTAATCCCAGCTACTCAGGAGGCTGAGGCAGGAGCATCACTTGAATCCGGGAGGCGGAGGTTGCAGTGAGCCAATATTGTGCCATTATACTCCAGCCTGGGAGACAGAGTGAGACTCTGTCTCAAAAAAAAAAAAAGAAGAAGAAGAAGAGCCCAGTTTCCATCGGCCGCCCCTATGGCTGGGTCCTGCAGTGACGCTGTGACCAGAGCCGCCTCCATGAGATAAAACGCTTGCTTGCTGGGGAGCCCTCGTGTTCTCCCCAACGCCACTGTGGGCACCTGTCCCCAAGCTCTCGCAGGAAGGACGGGGCAGCTGGGAAGGTAGTGTATTGTCTATTCTGACACAGAGAGCCCCAGTGCCCGGGCGGGTCCTCGGTGAACGTTCACGGGGCACGGTGTCCTCTAGCCGTGAGCATTGGAAAGGCTGATGTGCGCCTCTAACCCGACCGCCCTGCCACGCCTTTCCAGGGATGCTCCTCCCTCCTTGATGGTCTTGTCAAACAGCAGCCGTCCACGAGTCAGCGTGCATCCACGCTTCTGGCCGTCTCTCCTCCAGTGCAGGCGAGCAACCCACTTACTGTGGACATCCTGCCTCCCCGGGCATGTCCCTTCCCCAGCACCTTCAGGACCACCTGTGCCTGGGATGTGGGCCCGAAAGCTGCTGCAGCCATACAAAAGCCACCCAGACATCCAGGGGCAAGTAGCACCAGTGTACTGGCAGCCTGCAGCTCACCAGCTGAGCGGGTTAGGATGTGGCACAGGCCATCACCAGAAGGCAGAGGGGCCCTCCAGGCTTGAGCCTCCTTCTCAGTAAGAGGTGCAGGGGCAGCCGTTTCTCTTTCACTTCTCACCGTCTCCAGAACAGGAGAAATATCCGGAACTCAGGCCTATGTGTGTTTGTGAGGCCAGAGGTCAGTGAAGCCTTACAAACTCAGGATGTGCTCCTCCTAACGCTCAGATCTCCTCCTCCTCGCCAGTCCCCTCCTCATTTCTCCCACTGGGATCTCGCAGTCAGAGAGCTGCAGGGGTGGAAGAGATGTGGGGGTCACACGGGCGTCCGCTCAAGCCCTGCCTGGGTGCTGGAGGAGGGCCTGGCCACGCTTTCTTTCCTAGAAACTCTCATTCGATTCTCTGAAGGGAGAGAAGGGACAGGAAGGAACGGAAGCCTTGGGTGTTGGCCTAATTCAGTCCCAGGGCAGCCCTCGTCTGGCCAGGCCCCCGGCTCCCACTCGCGCCGTCCTTGGCCAGTGTTGAACGCACACAACGTGGTGCTCTCTGCTTCATGCCTGGGGACGGATGTCACTCCTATTCCACGTCTTGTCTTTCCACAGGACTCACATATGGACTCCCACGGCTCTGTGTGCGAAAGACAACAACACGGTCCTAAAGGACGCAGCCCGCCCCAGCTGTCCCTCAGGTGGGGCTCAGATGAGGGCAGACCAGGCCAGCCAAGCCCGGTCGCCGGAGACACCCGGCCCGCTGGAGCCGCATGCAGTCCTGACATGCCCAGGACCCCGTGCACCCCACACCCTCGCTCGGGCACCCACTCCCCTGCCTAGACCGGGGACTTTCCTTGGGGCCTCGGGACCACTGGAGGCAGGCGGGGCCTGTGGGGTCCTATTTCTTCTCTCCAGAATTCCTGAGTCCAGAGCACACAGGCAGAAGGAGCTGCTCCCCATGTTCCCAGGCCTGCTTCTGCAGGGGCTCAGGAGTGGGGGGCGGGGGGTTCGTCAGAGCGAGTCCCCGGGGGCCAGGCCCAGTCATCTCACTCAAGGCAGCCTGGGCCCGAGGCCCTGACCACTTGCCCTGCATGACACAGGGCCCCCTCCACGACACAGGGCCCCCTCCACACCTGGACACAGGGCCCCACAGGCCATGCCCAAGCCGCCCCCAGCATCGGGAACACAAGGCTACGCTGGGAAGTCCCAGCGCCTCGCACGTAGGACTGGTGTTGCTTCTCTCTTCTCAGTATCCACCCCGATATTTTCCACATTTTCTATATTCAACTGTATTATTTTGCAGTTAGAAAAATGTTTTATTTCTAAAGATGGCAACTTCTGTCTGTGTACCCGTGGAGTTAGAATCAGGAAGAGAATGTGGCTTCCCTCACGTGGCACCTGTGGTCAGGGTGGGGACACCCAGCTATAAGCCACATCATTCGTGTTCAGTCCCCGTCAATTTCATGAGAAGTGGCAGCCAAGAGGGCAGCCCCGTAGGTGCCACCCGAGCTGACGGTGACACCACGGCGATGCCTGGCTGAGCTCAGGGTGGCAGCACACCCCTCCTCGGTACCGCCCGTGTGGGTGTCCCCTGTAAGGTGGCATTGCCTGAGCCCCTGCCAGGCCATAGCTTTCCAAGGACTCTAGGGCTTGCCTGCTGCACCTGGCCGCAAAGAGTACTGATGGGAAAAGAGCTGAGGCCACAGGGAAGAAATGCGACCCCCACAGGTCCTGCTGGCCTCTCCAAGGCCCCGACCACTGGACGCAGAGGAAGCCGGCCTCACGTAAGGGTGAGAGGGATGGAGACGGCCACAGGCAGGGCTGCCCCCAGCGGGGCGCTCCCAACCCTGGACTGTGGGGTCCCCTCCAGAGCCGCCCATCTGGTCCTGAGACTCAGCCCAAGGCTTTGGGTCCACAGCCTGGCTCTAAGGAGAGCCTGTGCCAGGCCTTGGGGAACCCATTGCTGAGCACTCATGGAAAGCTCCCAGGGTCCCTGGGGCCCATCTCCGTGAAGCCTGGGGTGGTGGGCGGGGGTGGAGAGCAGGGCCCTTCCCACTGGAGCCTGGAGCCTGTGCCTCTGGGTCCCCTGTGCGGTGGGGACCTCACAGCCATGCATCCAGGTGCCTGGTTCTTCCCCCATGGAGCTTGTCATAGGTACAGCTGGTGTGCCAGAGTCTGAGGCCCTCTGTCCCGAGAGCCCTTGTTCTCCCGGCTGTAGGTACCAGACCTCCATCTGTGACTCCCCCAGGCACTCACACTTTCCTGGCTCTCCCCCACCCCCAACCCCACCTGCTGGGGCCCTCACTGCCCCTCCATGTCTGTTCCTCCTTCCTCCTCCCCACAGAAGCCCTAGGGATGGTCCTAAAGCCAGACCGGGTGTGAGACACCGTCTCCAGCTCCCGCGTGCTCAGGGTCCGGGGCGGGCTCAGCAGGGGTCCAGCTGCTGCCTCTCACCCCCTCCCTCCTCAGAAACACTGCACTGGGTCTGACATCCACCATACGGGACAGTGGCTGGGCTTCTCTGGCCAGACCGAGGGGCTGCCCCTGCTGGCACTGTGGGAGGTCACCCTGCAGCACCCAGGATGCAGAGAGGATGCCACCCAGAGGATCTCCCGTCTTCTTCTGAGGCTTCCGAGCAGCCCGGGGCTCAGTGCAGCCGTAACCCCTTGGAATCCCCCGCTCCTCGGAGCCCCCGCTGCCTCCCCGGGCTTTTCCTGAACGCCGTGCCTGCTCGTGGTGGGCTCTGGAGCCTTCTGGAAAAGAGGGAGTCCTTGTCTTTTCAGTGCTTCAGAGGCTGTGCTAGTTTGCGTGGCGTCTGAGGGCTGGAGAAGCCGAGCCCCTCCCCGGCCCTGGCCTTGAAGGTTGCTCTGTTCCCGAGCTGGGCACAGAAGCTGCGGTGACTCAGGGTCCACCGTGGGGTCGAGCCTCACCCTGGGCCCAGGTGAGCCATAAGGGACAGCGCTTTGAGGGCTGACCCCACGCAGGTCCTGGGGCCAGGGAGAGGCCACACCTGCGCCTGGGTGGTGGAGGGGAAGGGAGGAGCGGCTGCCCCCACTCTGAGCAGACCCTGAAGGAGGATCAGGACAGGCCCTAAGGCACTGTTTCTTCCCCACCCCTATGGCCTTGGGAGAGGGTCCACCCCACTCCCTCCTCTCTCCCACGACCTCTGACCCTCAGCCCCTCCTTCCTCTGGGCCATGCCGGCTGGTAGGCTCCTCACATGCCCACAGCGGCGGCTCCACTCTGCCCCTGGGACTTCCCTGGCAGTGACCCTGACCGCTGGACCTTGGCCACCCATCCCAGGCCACACCCCGACCTGGTCCCTCCGAGTGTCCACCAAACCCTGGAAGGGAAACCCTGCTCGCCTGTGCCCTGGGGGCCAGGGTCTGCCCAGAATGCCTTCTCTTTCTCGCTTCTTTCACTAAATGATGTTTTATTTATATATTTTATTTATTTATTTATTTGAGACGGAGTCTCACTCTGTCGCCAGGCTGAAATGCAGTGGCGCGATCTCAGCTCACTGCGACCTCCACCTCCCGGGTTCAAGTGATTCTCCTGCCTCAGCCTCCCAAGTAGTTGGGACTACAGGCGCCCGTCACCACGCCCAGCTAATTTTTGTATTTTTAATAGAGACAGGGTTTCACCATGTGGGCCAGGACGGCCTTGACCTCTTGACCTCGTGATCCGCCCGTCTTGGCCTCCCGAAGTGCTGATTACAGGTGTGAGTCGCTGCTCCTGGCCTGAATGATTTTTTCAGGACCACTCAGGCCTCCAGCCCCAGGCGCCCACGAGGCTTGCCTGTTTCCCACCCAGGAGCCCCCACCCTGCGTGTCCTCTGTGGCGACCTCACCCCAAGTGGGCTTCGGCGCTGTGTGCAGAGGTGAGATCTGACCTCAGCCTCCCTCCCGGCCCATCCGTCTCAGGTCCCCCCAGCACCCTGGCCGATGTGCCCGAGAACCTTGCTGAAGGGGCGCCAGGGCGGGGGACTCAGGACTCACGGCCAGAAGAGCTCTCCCCGCCCCCCGCTGCCCCGAGGAAGGGTGTCTGAGCCCTGCCTCTCCCATGGTCCAGCCCTCAGGGCAGCGGATCAGAATGGGGCGCCCGGGGAGGCAGTGTGCTCCCGATGAGCTTATCAACTCATCAACCCCCGGTTCACCTTTGCTCCTCTGTGCTGCTGTTGGTTGAGGAAAAGCAAGGAGGAGTTACATTTTAACATTTGTGATAGGGCAGCAAGCAGCTCCCGCAGACAGCTGATGGGGGGAGGGTGACCAGGGAGTCCATGTTGGCTCCCATAAACCCGGCTCGCAGAGAGGTGTGTCCTGTCGCCAGGCCTGCCCGCCCCAGGGAGGCTGTGGGGCACAGTGAGAAACGTCTCTGGCGTGATTGCTATTGGTGAACTGTGAGTTTCCTTCACCTAATAAAAATGTTCCCCGAAACAATGTTTCCTTGGAAGCACTTGCATTTCAAAATACACCTGCAAACCTCCTTGCTTGGCCCATGAAGGTCAATGAGCCTGCAGAAGGGGCAGAGACAAAAGCGTTTTTAATAACGCTCCTTGCTGTGGGCAGCAGCACAGGCTCTGTAAGCAAGTCAGGCTTTGTTCCTGGGAGTCCGCTGTCATTACATGGGGCAGCTGCGTAAAGACACCGAGGCCAGCTCCGAGGCCAGGGTGCGGACCCCAGATGCACAGATGCTGGGTGGGGGATGCCCCTCGCCTGGATAGGAGGACAAAATCCACAGGAGCCCTGGACGGGGGTGGGGCAGGAATGGAGTAAACCACATGCAGCACCCAACACCCAGTGCTCGGCTCCCAGCACCCAGCACCTGGCACCCAGAACCCAGCACCCAGCACTGCGCTCAGTGAGCCCTGGAGGACACCCAGGCTGGTCCCAGGGAAGAAGGGGAGAGCAGGTGGCTCTGTGGTCAGGGCTGGGCAGAGGCAAGAAGGGACAGGGCCAGTGGCCTTTGGGTAACAGCGAAGCTCCTGCTTGCTTGGTTTTCAAGCTCTGAGACCCTCAGGGGCTGCTGCAGGGGTGAGGGAGGGGCAAAGGGCATGAGGGGGAAACAGGAGAAATAAGGGGAGCTCACTGCTCCCCCAACACTTTCCAGGGCAGCAGACCCCTTCTGACCAGCTGTTTGCTCCACCACCACCTAAGGCTTCCAGTCTGGGCTACTAAATGGGGAGCCCCTCTCCCCACCCCGGCTACAGCCCCAGGCTCCCGATAGGCTGGGGAGGCTGGAGAGCCATGGGCAGGCCCAACCAGGGCCACCAAGGGTTCTGCACATCAGGGCGTGGAGATGATGAAGGGCTGGGCGCACGCGGCCCTGGGGTGGGGGCAGGAGGAGCACCCAGGGTGCTGAGTGAAGGGGCCTGGATGGGTGGGACACGGGCGTCCCAGCCATGGGCAGAAACCTGGAGGCCACAGAGAGCAGACTCACCTGGGGACGAGAGCCGCCTGAGGACCCCACACGGGCGCAGGTGCCAGGCAGGCAGAGCTCCTGGAATGTCCACAGAGGTCGACCCCGCTCTGCCCAGTTTCTCGTCACAGATGCTCGGCAGGGCCACAGGTGCTTCTTGGAAAACCACAGGCCACTGAGAAGACACCTCCCCAGTTGATAGTTAATCACAAACCGTTGCTTAGAAACCATTTTACAAGATTCTAGAGGTGCTTGGAGAAGGAGTGCAGGGACACCCCAGGTGCTGCAGGGTCAGGCTGTGGCCTTGGATGTCCCTTCTGTCCCGTCCACAAACTCAACTTGGCGCCTCCTGGGGCTGGGACTGGCACCTGAGCCTCCCCTGCACTGGAGGCCTCTGTATGCCCTGGGGTCAGGTGGACGGAGCTGAGGACCACCCGTGCCCTGGGGTCAGGTGGACAGAGCTGAGGAACGCTCAGGCTTTGGGGGTCAGGTAGATGGAGGTGAGGACCGCTCCCCCTCACCGGGACCCCTGGACGCTGTGCCCACATCCCAGGACCTTTCTTCTGGGTCACGGAGGCCAGGGGTGGCTGAGCTGCGAGTTTGAGGATCTGGGTTCATTTGCTGACCAGGCCCTGGGTGGACGCTTGGGCCCCCAGCTGGAAGATGGGACAGGTCCTGCCTGGGGAGGCTCCCCTGGGAGAGGCTGTTGGGAGGGCCTTATCCTGGATGGGGCTGTGAGGTGAGCAGGGTCATCGGGCTGGGCTGGGTTGTGGGAAGGAGACCTGGGTTCTGATGCCCCCTTGGCCTCCAGCCTGAGAGGTCTTTATGTCCCCATTTACCTCATCTGTAGAATGAGGGCTGACCCAGCCCGCCCTTTGTCACCAGGTACCTGGAGTGCCTGGAGGATCTGTGGGAGGGGTTCCTCCCCCAACTCCCATGAGGGAGTATTGGCACATACATGTGATGTGTGTGTGCATATGTACATGTGTCAGGATGGAGTTGGCACATATGTGTAATATGTGTGTGCATCTGCACACATGTCTGATGGAATTGGCACATACATGTGACCTGTGTGTGCATCTGCACACATATTGGGATGGAGTTGGCACATACATGTAATATGCATGTGCATCTGCACACATGCATCAGGATGGAATTTGCGCATATGTGTGATATGTGTGTGCATCTGCACACATGTCGGGATGTAATTGGCAAATACATGTGATATCCATGTGCACCTGCATGCATGCGTCAGGATGGAAAATGCTGAATTGGCTGTTTCTTGCCCCCATGGATGGTGAAATGAGGATGTTTCTCCTCTCCCTGTGTTTGTTCTGCATTTTCCAAATATGTTACAAAACTGTATTACTTTTATAATCACGAAAGTTACAAAAACACACATTTACACGATTGTTATTTCCCTGACAATAACTAGGGGTGTCCCTTCTCTTTTCCCAGCTGTGCACCGTAGAGCAGAAGGGTTCCACGGATGGGACCGGGGCTTCCAGGCAGGGCTCTGGCTCCCAGGCCTCCAGGCCACAAGCTTCAAGCCGGCCGCTTCCAGGCCCAGGGCTTTTGGCCGGGCAGCCTCCCTGGATGTTGTCTACTCAGGGCAGCCAGGGCCTTATTGGACACACGAGGTCACAGCCCTTCTCTGTGCTTCCGCTGCCACCTGCTGATCTCAGCTGTTATCTTGACACAGAAGAAAGTCAAACTGCAGCCTGTCCCAGCTTATCTCTGGGTTATTTCCGCAAAGATCCACGCTTGGGTAAGCACTGACTCTCCTGATAACCCAGCAGGAAACACAGCCAGGAATGTGGTGCCCGTGGGGGAGGGACAGGTGCAAGGCCAGTGTCCCCTGGGAGGCAGGTGTCCAGAGCGCCACACGCACGGGTGTCCTGGGAATTCCTACCCAGGGACCAGAGGGTCTGGGGCACGGCCCCTCCTGGGAATGCAGTGGCCCCAGCATGGAGCACCCATGAGTGCCATGGGTGCCAGGGATGGGAGTGTGGGCACTGGCCCCCTCTCTCCCCTTCTGTCCTCTCTTCTCTCCTCTTCCCTCCTTCTTTGTCTCTCTCTCTCAATCTCTGTCTACCTCTCTGTCTCTGTTTCTCTCTGTCTCTCTGTCTGTCTTCCTGTCTCTCTGTCTCTGTGTCTTGCTATCTGTCTTCCCTTCTCCCGGCCTCCTGCCCTGGTGGGTGAGCACTCTGCTTCCCCTTCCCTGGAAAGCAAAGGCAGAGGCAAGGGCAGGGGTGAAGGTGACCGGGATGAATGTTGGAAATGGAGCTGACCCTGTGGATTTAGCTCCAGGCCTGGGGGAGGTGGGAGGCCTCAGGGTCTCGTGACACAGGAAGCTGCTGCTCAATAACTTGGGCCTTATAAACTCGGCTCCTGCACGAAAACAAACCACCCCGTTCAGAACAAAGGTTACTGATCCGCGATCACGAGGCTCCCCATGGCCACCCTCTTGGCTGCTGCCCGACGCCGGGTGCTGAGGGACATGAGAGGCACCACCAATGAGCCATCAGCATCCCTGGCACCTTTCTCTGGCTGGGCATGGGGGGCATCCATGCTTTCAGGATGTCTCTGCCCTGTCCTGGTGGCTGCCCCAGAACGTAGGCACCCCCACCCCCTCCTGCTTTTCTCTCCTGGGCCCAGCCCAGCCTCACAGTCATCTTGCTGCACCTGGAAGTTTCCAGAAGGGATAGACTCAGGGCCTTGGGCCTCCCCAGGGAAGACCTGTGCTTCTCTGTGATGGCTCTAGCCACAACTCGGGTTTGACCACCATGCTCCAGCTGGCAGCTCCGCCAGGGCAGATGCAGGAGCCCTGTGGCCCCGCTGGGGCGATGCGAGCCTTGGGGAGGAGCCTTCACTGAGAATTCTCAGGCAGGGATGGGTGGGAGAGCTGTGGAGTCCAGGACGCAGCAGGTCCAGTCCTTGTCGGGGCGCTTGACCCTGTGCTGGGACAGCAGCCCCGCCTTGGCTGGCTGTGAGCAGACGGTGGGAGCGGCATAGGAGGACCAAGCCTGGCTTCCTGCTGCTTCCATCTCCTGAAAAGGCCCAGAGGCTCTGAAAGGGCGGTGCCTCCGGGGCGGGCCCCCTCCCCGCCACCCTACCCAATGGGAGGTCATTCTTCCTCCCTGCAGAGGAGTGAGGACCTGAGCAATGATTCCGACCATCCCCACGTGTATGTCTCCTCTGGGCTTGGTTCCTGTGAGATGCCCTGGGGCTCCGAAAAGCCAAGCAGGGCATGTTGGGACCCCTGCGGGCCTGGTGGCTTCCAGATGCTGCCCCTCAGTGAGGGCCCGGCCAAGCAGCCAGGTCATTACCAGGCTGCTGTGCCTGATCAGTCCTCTGCAGACCTGAGGGTCCACCCACCACGCTGGGCTGAAGGCACAGCCGGAGGCCTCTGTTGCTCAGCACTGAGAGGTCCTGGCTGGGAGCTGAGGCCTCTGCCCGCAGGCTGAGTGAGGGCTGGGGGTGGCACAGTGGCTGGGAGGGGATGGCCGTCCCCCAGGAGAGGAAGAAGCCAGAGAGTATGTCCCAATGCAGCGCTGGCCCTGTGTGGGGCTGGGGGTGCTGTGGCCGGTCCTCGGTGTGCCTGGCCCCTGGCTGTCCATCCTGGCCACGTGGGTCCCTCTGACCACGCCTTTAGGCTCTCCTCCTCCAGCCTTGAGGGTGCCGTGCCTCCTTGTCCCCTTGAAGGAGCAGGTGCTTGGATGCTGGAATGGCTTTGGCCAGCACACTGTGGGCAGGGGTGGTCCATACCGGGTCCCCAGCTCTCCTCTGCCAGCCTCAGCAGCTGTGGACTCTGCAGGTGCTCTGGAGGTGCAGCTGCCTGGAGGGTCCCCGGCCCGTAGGACATTATCTTGGACAGTTTGGGGATGTTTGTTCCTGCAGCATAGCCTCTCTTGTACCAGCTAAAATGTCGTCTCTTCCAGATGATTTGAAAGATGGGGCATCTTATGTGGGAAACAACTAACACTGAAAGGGTGCCCCATTTCAATACAATCCGGGAAGGGTGCCCCATTTCAATACAATCCGGGAAGGGTGCCCCATTTCAGTACAATCTGGGAAGGGGGCCCCATTTCAGTACAATCCGGGAAGGGTGCCCCATTTCAATACAATCCAAGAGGCACAAACACTACATTGATTAAGGGTCAAATCCCCTTTACAAAGGATTCCAGAAGCTCTTTGGTATCTTTCAGCTGTATGTTGTTAAGCTTATGAAATTAGTGAAGGTTTTAAATAAATAATATTACCTACTGCGAGTGAAAGTTCAGTGAATAGAAGATCCCTAATTCCTGCTGGCGGGAGCATAACTCAGTTTTTTATAGAGAATTCTGTGACGTACGTGTCTACCCTGAAGATAAGGGCAGCCTGTGACCTCACAGTTCCCATCACAGCAATCAACCCCAAGGGGACTGTTGGAAATGTGGATTAAGTCTTATGGTCAAGGAACATAGATTATAAAACCCTAAGTTTATTTGTGGTGAACTGAAGCCAGTGTTGTAAAAATTATGCATGATGGACAAGTTCGGATTATTCCAGGATGGTAAAATTGGTTTAATATTTAACAAACAAACTGTGTGCGGTGGCTTGTGCCTGTAATCCCAGCCCTTTGGGAGACCAAGATGGTGAGTCACGTGAGTTCAGGATTTCGAGACCAGCCTGGCCAACATGGTGAAACTCTGTCTCTACTAACAATACAAAATTAGCCGGGTGTGGTGGTGGACGCCCGTGATCCCAGCTACTCAGGAGGCTGAGGCAGGAGAATCACTTGAACCCAGGAGGTGGAGGTTAGAGTGAGCCAAGATCGCGCCACTGGACCCCAGCCTGGGCAACAGAGTGAGACTCCATCTCAAAAAACCAACCAACCAACAAACAAAAAAACTGAGTAATCACCTCATGAAGATAACGAAGAATGAAGAAGAACAATGTTTGGTTACCTCGAAAATGTCGGAAAGGATTTTATGAAGTTTATCACCACTCATGATAAAAAGCGGAACATCAAGGAGTGTTGAGGGCAATGGGAATTTCTTTTTCGGTGATGAACACGTTCCAGGGTCGATCACAGTGACGGTCGCAGGACAACGTGAGTTCCCTGAGAGCCGCTGCATCATGGGCTTGAAGCGAGTGGATTCTACGGTGTGAGAATCAATAAAGCTTGTGAAGAAATTAAAAGAAACTCTTAGTAAACTGAGAACAGAAGGAGGAGGCTTGAATCTGAAACGAGCTTGTATGAAAATCTCCCCGGAGATGGCTCCAGGGGTGACCTACTGACGGCTTCCCACAGACAGGGGCGAGCCCAGGAGGCTGCCGCGGGGAGCCCACCCAGCACTGTGCTGGAAACAAGGTGGCAAGACAAGAAAAACAGAAGCAGCAAAGATGACAGAGCGGGAGAGAAGAAATAAAGCTGGCACCTGCAGTTGGCATAATTTTGTATCAAGATATCTTTAAAGGGCTGGGCACGGTGGCTCACGCCTGTAATCCCAGCACTTTGGGAGGCCGAGGCGGGCAGATCATGAGGTCAGGAGATCGAGACCATCCTGGCTAACATAGTGAAATTCCGTCTTTACTAAAAATACAAAAAATTAGCCGGGCGTGGTGGCGGGTGCCTGTAGTCCCAGCTACTCGGGAGGCTGAGGCAGGAGAATCGCTTGAACCTGGGAGGCGGAGCTTGCGCTGAGCCGAGATCACACCACTGCACTCCCACCTGGGCGACAGAGCAAAACTCCAACTCAAAAAAAAAAAAAAAAAAAAATCTTTAAAAATCAATGGGTAATACGTTAGTAAGATTTTGATATAAGGTCAATATACAAAAAGTAATCGCACTGTTAATTGTCAAACCTAGAGAGCAGATAGAGAGAGACTACAAGAAACTATCTGTGGCCGGGCTGAGGCAGGCATATCATGAGGTCAGGAGTTTGAGATCAGCCTGGCTATCACAGTGAAACCCCGTCTCTACTAAAAATGCAAAAAATTAGCCGGGCGTGGCGGCGGCGCCTGTAGTCCCAGCTACTCAGGAGGCTGAGGCAGGAGAATCGCTTGAACCCGGGAGGCGGAGGTTGCAGTGAGCCGAGATCGCGTGAGGGGAGTAGGCAGACGCGGTTGGGGGGCTTTAAAGGGAAAATGAGGAGGGTCGCGCACGTTGTTGTGGAACAATTCTCCTTGGCCACAGCATCAGCAATGAGGGTGGCATCAGTCCGAGGTTGGACAGGCAGTGAGCGGGCCGATGTCCGCAAAGAAGCATTTTGTGCAAGGTTGTGGGTTTCGCAGTCTTTTCTGTGATTCCTGTTGCCAGGCATTCGGGCGGGAGACCCCTCCCTTCACGGCCTTCTCAGGCTCTGGTTTCAGCGGGTTCAATCCACAGGACCCTGTTTCAAATCTGACAGCTCTCACATGACGTCCACCAGCCAGGCAGGTTAGGAGACGGACATTTAAAAACAACACTGTCCACAACAGCGTCAAAAGATAAATGACTGGGAATAGATCTAATGAAAGATCTTCAGGACTTCCACACAAAAACTATGAAACATTACCAAAGAAAGAAAGCCTAAATTAATGAAGACATAGACAGTGTTCCTGGTTTGAAAACCTTAACACTGTAAAGATTTCCACTTACACTAATTTATAGATCTACAGATTCAATTAAATGCATTTCCATTAAAATCCCAGGAGGCTTTTTTCTGTGGAAAGTTACAAGATTGTTACAAAATGTTTGTTCCTGAGAAAAATAAAGTGGAAGGACTTGACCACCAGACACCAAGGCTTATTGGAAGACTACAGGGAATAGGACGGTGTGTTATTGGTGCAAAGTAGACAAGAAGACCAATGAACAAAATAGGAAGTGGAAAAGTCGATCAAACAGGCCTGGACATGGGTGGAGGCAGGGGCAGCCTGCAGAGGCAGGGGGTGGAAGAGGGAGCTCCAGGACCTGAAGGCGGGCAGAGGTGCTCATGAAGAGCAGATGATTGGTCCTGCTTATACTTGACAGCTTCTGTTCATCAAAAGGGAGGAAAGGCTGTGGGGTGGGGGGAGATGTCATGGGGGGAGGAAAGGCTGAGGAGTGGGGGGAG
>NW_016814059.1:396423-399112 GCF_001698545.2 Rhinopithecus bieti | reverse complement strand
GGGAGGAAAGGCTGTGGGGTGGGGGGAGATGTCATGGGGGAGGAAAGGCTGAGGAGTGGGGGAGATGTCATGGGGGAGGAAAGGCTGAGGAGTGGGGAGATGTCATGGGGGGAGGAAAGGCTGAGGAGTGGGGAGATGTCATGGGGAGGAAAGGCTGAGGAGTGGGGAGATGTCATGGGGGGGAGGAAAGGCTGTGGGGTGTGGGGAGATGTCGTGGTCAGGGAGGACAGGCCATGAGCTGGGGGAGATATCATGAAGGGGGAGGAAAGGCTGGCGGGGGGGGAGGTGTTTGAGGAACAGGACATTTTGGAATATGTTGAGAGTCCTGAAAATCCCCAGGAAGAAGTCAGCATCAGTGGCGCAGGGCGTGTGGACAGGTGTTCCTTGGGGCAGCCAATGGCCCGTGAAAGCCGGAGATAATGTCCAGCATCCCTGGCCACCAGCAAAACCAGAATTCAAAGCACTGAGGTCCTGTGGCTAAAAGGTGGAAAGTCTGGACACCAGGTGTGGGCGCGGGAGCAGGTGCAGGGCCAGGGTGACCAGCTGGACTGTTCATGGAAATCACCTGCCTGCACTTTTCCGGCTGGACACACTCGCCCCAGGAGGCAGCACCTCCCCTCGTGGGCACTTACCTTGGAGAACTCCAGGCGTGAGTGTGCGAGAGGCAGGAACCGACGTCCACGGCGGCTTTCATCCTCATGGCACAAACGGGACCCCTGCCCTCAACAATGGAGCTGTGAAGGAGCAGCAGCCGCGGACCTGGAGCAGGCACAGTGAGCGAGGGTGTGAGGCCCGGACAGCTCTGAGCGGAGCAGCAAGTGGCCTGCGGTGTCCAGCTCGAGACAGTGGCTCCTTTCTGAAAGCGGGATGGGGCTAGGGGAGCCGGGCTGCTGGGGTTCTGGAACATTGCGTTTCCTGCTCTGGGGAGGGGTTTGTTCTGCGGCTGTGCGGCTTCCTGAAAGTTCATCCACCTGGAGAAAGACGCAGGTGCAGCACATTCATCCCAGCAGCACTTCTTGGGAGAAAATCAAAGCCAAGGCTGCCATGAATTTCCGTAATCAACGAGGGTGTAGTCGGTGCCGTGGACTTCCGACGTCACACTCTGGATGGTATTTGAAAGAAAAATTTAAAAAAATTCAAACCTAACAATCTAAACATTTAATAAACAGAAACTCCTCATGAGATAATGTTTATTTTTTAATTTTTAAAAACTTATTTTAAGTTCAGGGCTACATGTGCAGGATGTGCAGGTTTGTTGCGGAGGTTCATGTGTGTCATGGGGGGTTGTGTGCAGATTATTTCAGATTACTTCATCACCCGGGTAGGAAGCCTAGTACCCATTCATTATTTTTCCTGACCCTCTCCCTCCTCCCACCCTCCGCCCTCTGACAGGCCCAGTGTCTGAGGTTCCCTCTATGTGCCCAGGTGTTCTTAGCATTTAACTCCCACTTATAAGTGAGAACATGCAGTATCTGGTTTTCTGTTCCTGTGTTAGTTTGCCAAAGATAATGGCCTCCAGTTCCATCCATGTTCCTGCAAAGGACATGATCTCGTTCCTTTTCATGGCTGTATAATATTCCATGGTGTCTATGTGCCACATTTTCTTTATCCAGTCTACCGTTCATCGGCACGTAGGTTGATTCTGTGTCTTTGCTGTTGTGACTAGTGCTGTGAGGGACATAGCATGCAGACCAGACACGATGTTTAGTAAAAATCATGCACAGAGTTGAATCTCACATCGTGAGTGAGTGTATCACACACAGATATTTATAAACCACAGGACTGGGAGAAAACCATTGCCAGCGTTTTTCTCCAGGAGGTGTCGGAAATGCTCCACTTTCCTTTGCTGAGCTTGTACTAAGTTGCTTTTGCAATAAGTTGTTTCCGTAAACATGAAGGCACACTGTTTCCCACTGCGGACCTCAAAGCACCCTCCTCAGGCCTGTGTGGACAAGGTGGATGGAAACCTGTTCTGCACAGACCCACAGCAGTGACCCCTCCATGTGCTCATCAGGGACAAAGGTAACTTTTCACTGCGTGCCCCAGATGGCCTCTCCGGCCGTAAGGGAGGACATCATTCTGGCCACCCTGGCCTTTCTGACGAGTCTCAGATGCAAACCAGAACAGGCAGAAGCCCGGGGTAGTTCACCTGCCCCCGAGCTGCCCCGGGTTTCGGAAGGGAGCTTCGCTCCCTGACCCCCATCAGCAAGACAGTGGGGGTCTCCTGCAGTCCCTGGAGCCAGGAAGAGAGGGGCAGAGGTGGTGGGGACGAACCTGCCCCGGGGATGTCTCTGGGACCTCCAGGCTGCAGGGCGTCAGACATTGATGAGGGCTCATAAGGCATCAGGCAGGTTATGGGGGCTCACCAGTAAACAGAGGCAACAAAGATTCCTACCTGGCCCCTCTTACATCTAAGTAGGGAAGAGAGAGCATGAGCCCTTAGCCCAACAGCTAAACAAACTGGACAGCCTGTTGGAGGAGATCCTGCTATGCAAAGGAAAGGCAGGGAGAGGCGTGGAGTGGGGTGTGGGAATGGGGCGTGGAGTGGGGCGTGGAGTGGGGAATGGGAGTGGGGCGTGGAGTGGGGGGGGGAGGGGGGCGTGGGAGGGGGGGGTGGGGGGGGGCGTGGGAGTGGGGTGTGGGAGTGGGGAGTGGGAGTGGGGAATGGGAGTGGGGAGTGGGAGTAGGG
>NW_016814059.1:377960-392449 GCF_001698545.2 Rhinopithecus bieti | reverse complement strand
TTTTTTTTTTTTTTTTTTTTGAGACGGAGTCTCGCTCTATCGCCCAGGCTGGAGTATAGTGGTGCCATCTCGGCTCACTGCAACCTCCACCTCCCGGGTTCATGCCATTCTCCTGCCTCAGCCTCCCGAGTAGCCAGGACTACAGGCGTCCGCCACTATGCCTGGCTAATTTTTTTGCGTTTTTAGTAGAGACGGGGTTTCACTGTGTTAGCCAGGCTGGTCTCGATCTCCTGACCTTGTGATCTGCCCGCCTCGGCCTCCCAAAGTACTGGGATTACAGGCGTGAGCCACTGTGCCCGGCTACTTTCCCTCTTTCTGTCTCTCCCTCTCTCTCTATCTCTGTCTCTCCATCTCTCTTTCTCTGTCCGTCTATGCCTTTCTCTGTCTCTGTCTATCCCTGTCTCTGTCTCCCTATCTCTCTCTTTTTCTCTGTCTCTGTCTCTCCCTGTCTCTCTTTCTCTATGTCTTTCTCTCTGTCCCTCTGTCTCTGTCTCTCCCTGTCTCTCCTTATCTGTCCATCTTTCTCTGTCTCTATCTCTCTGTCTCTGTCTCTCTGTCTGTCCCTCTCTCTTTCTCTTTCTCTCTCTCTGTCTCTCCCTCTCTCTCTATCTCTGTCTCTCCTTTTCTCTCTTCTTCTATCTCTGTCCGTCTCTATCTCTCCCTGTTTCTCTTTCTCTGTGCTTTCTGTCTCTCCCTCTCTATCTCTGTCTCTCCTTGTCTCTCTTTCTCTGTCTGTCTCTGTCTCTCTCTCTTTCTATGTCTCCCTCTCTCTCTCTCCCCCATCTCTCTCTGTCTGTCTCTGTCTTTTTCTGTCTCTATCTCTCTGTCTCTGTTTCTGTCTTTCTCTCTCTGTCTCTCCCTGTCTCTCTTTCTGTGTCTGTCTTTCTTTTTCTGTCTCTGTCTCTCTGTTCTGTGTCTCCCTATCTCTCTGTCCCTGTCCCTGTCTCTCTTTCTCTTTCTCTCCTTTCTCCCTGTCTCTGTGTCTTTCTCTCTTTTTTCACTGTCTCTCTCTGTGTCTCTGTCTCTCCCTGTCTCTCTTTCTCTGTCTTTGTCTCTCTCTGTCTCTCCCTGTCTCTCTGTCTCTGCCTTTCTCTCTTGTCTCTGTCTTTCCCTCTCTCTGTCTCTGTTCCTGTCTCGCTTTCTCTCTCTGTCTCTCCTTGTCTCTGTCTCTCCCTCTCTCTGTCTTTGTCCCTGTCTCTCTTTCTCTGTCTCTGTCTTTCTCTCTCTTTCTGTCTCTCTGTCTCTGTCTTTCTCTATCTCTCTTCCCAGGTCCCCACCATTCCCTCCAACCTGCACTGTGCTCGGAAGCCAGATGTCCTTAAATGCAAGCGTGATCTTTTCCTTCTGGCCTCCCCTTCTGAGCTCCTGCGTCCTAGGGGCAAAGGTCAGGCGCCTAAACGTGCTCATCTCTGAGTGACGGCCCAGCGCCTTCATCTCCATTACCCAGTGAATGTCCAGTGTCGGTGAGCCCGTGTGGGGTGGGGGTGGGGGCGGCTCTGGGCCCTTATCGCCCAGCAGTGCGACTGAGATAAACAAACCAGGAGGCTAGTGAGAAAGTCCTGTGCCTGCCTGCCGGGAAGGCCCCGGCTGTGGAGGGAGCCCTGTGGGCAGTGGGGGCAGAGGGCCAGCGAGGGCCCCCAGAGAGCTGACCCCAGAGGCTGAACGGAGGCGACAGGAGGAAGGCCTGGGGAGGGGCAGGGTGTGGCACCATCCCTGGCCCCAGGAAGGCCAGTCGGTCGGGGGATTCCAGAGCTTGAGGTCTCCTGGATGGGAGAGACTTGAGGGGAGGCCAAGTTGGGGCCCAAATGGGCAGCGCCTGACAGAGGAGGGGTCCCCCGACTCCCTGAGTGGAAAACCAGGAGAGAACCCCACTCTGGCCTTGGAGACACAACTCCCGGGGTAGGAGCCTCTCCTGAACTCCCCACAACGTTCCTCTGGCCTCTCCTGGACCCCGTGGTCAGCCCTGTGGCTTCCCTGCATGACCTCTCTGCTGGGGAGCAGGGACGCCATCTCCCCTCGCTGTCCGGTGCCTGGCACAGGACTGTCCCCCACAAAGTGCTCCACAGAAGGACAGAAACCCTGCAGTCACTGGGAAGGCGGGGATCTGGGGTGGCTGCAGTTTCCATGACGCGGGACACTGCGTCCCCAGTGACTCCAGAGGGCCCATGGGGACGAGGCTGCCCCAGAGGGTGGCTCTGGGTCCTGAACCTACAGCTGGAAGCTGGACTTCTCCTGCTCGATGTTCTCCAGCTCAGCCAGGGGTGGGATACGGGCATCCAGGCTGGGGTTGGGCAGCGTGAGCTATTCATTACGAAGTTCATTACGAACCCCAGAATGAAACTGTGGCCCCGGAGACACAGCCATGGGAACCCCACTCTCAGGTTGATTCAGGCCACAACGCAAGCAGCCGTGGTTCTGTGGGTACTGGTGAGAAGCCAGGCCCCGTTTACAGCCCAGAGCCCCGAGGGGCCCAGGGTCTCACTGCTTGGTGTGAGCAGACCAGGTGCTGCCCCGGGGCCCCTGCTCCCGCTGAGCTCCCTGGACTGGGGTGGGGGCCGATGCCTGTGCTCCAGGGAGCTGTACCTGGCAGGTGTACACCTGCACCTGGCTTCGTGCAGGTGTGGGTGTGCGGCAGCCAGGGGCTCTGACACTGTGGGGCAGAGCCAGCGTCCTGTTTGTTTGCCTCAGTTCTTCCTCCCCGGGGGCACTGGCTCACCTGTGTGCGTTTGTGCAGGGGGAGGGGTGGCCAGCGCCAGGGAGCAGCCTCCGGTTGCCCGACGGCAGTGGGTGGCTCTGCTGGCCCCAGGGCCGGGCGTCTCTGCAGATAAGGCATTAACAGTCCCTCCGCGGACGCGCCCTGCAGATCTGCTGACGGCTGGCTCCGTTCTGCCCAGGTGCGTGGGGCGAGGTGCCAAAGGTTCTCTATAAAGTGCCCGGCTCCCAGCCCACGGCCACTCGCCCTCCAGCTTCTGCCCTGCCTGCTGTGTGCGGAGCCGTCCAGCGACCACCATGGTGAGGCTCAGCCTGCCCAACCCCGGCCTGGACGCCCGGATCCCGTCCCTGGCTGAGCTGGAGACCATCGAGCAGGAGGAGTCCGGCTCCCGGCCCAAGTGGGACAACAAGGCCCAGTACATGCTCACCTGCGTGGGCTTCTGCGTGGGCCTGGGCAACGTGTGGCGCTTCCCCTACCTGTGTCAGAGCCACGGAGGAGGTAAGCTGGCCGGGCGGGGCTGCGGGCCAGGCTGTGGCCAGGGAAACTCAGACACACGCAGAGACCCTGGGCGGACGTCCTCCCCGGACCCTCGGCTCCCCAAGCACAGAAGGGAAAGGAGAAGCCGCAGGGCGTGGGGGAGCTGGGGCCCCCACCTGCCCTTGTGCCCAGTTCCTAGGCTGCTGGTGAGGAGATGGGCCTGGCCGGCACGGCCCCAGGGCTTTGTGTGAGGCTCCAAGGAGGACCCTGAGTTCCAGACTGGCAGTTCTGGAAGGTTCTGGCCCCAGGGTGGGGCCGGGGAAAGGTTGCTTCTCCCGGTACAGCCCCTCCTCGGAGGTCGCGGGGCCGAGCCCTCCTGGGCATCATCTCTTGTCCCAGCCCCACAGGCGGGCACCTGCCAGTGCAGGGGGCAGAGGAGGTAGCTGGGTTGGGGACAGGTGACCCTGCAGGAGCAGAGTGGGTGGCCAGAGCCTGTGGACTTGGGCCTGGAGGCCGGGGAGCTGCTGTGCCCACCCGACACACAAGCCTGGTGCTCCCCGTTCCTCTGGCTCCTGGGGCCGAGGTGGGCATGGCTGCTGCTAGCATGGAGGTGACATTTGTGTTCCTGCTCAGTGGCCCTGAGCATCTGAGAAGTGGCTCCCAGGCCTGGCAGGGGGCTGCACGTGAGACCCCACACTTGGGCTCAGCCTTGGGCTCGGCGAACCCCAAAGCTGCTGCCCCCACAAACCTGCTGCTTTCTCGGTGGAAGGTCCAGGAGGGCCTGGCGCCCTCAGGAAACAGGCTTCCTGCTGCCCTGGGGCAGCTCATGGTGGGCCGTGAGGGTCTCAGCCTCCGTTTAGAGCCCTCCCTCGGTGGGCCCTGTTTTTTCTCACCATGGAGAGCTGCTGTCTCTCACACGGGCTTTGTGATGGGAAGGTTTTAAAGAAAAACAGAGATGGGCTTTTCCTGAATCCGTTTCGCCTCCAGCGTTGTCGAGGAGTTGATCATGGCCTTGCGGGGTGAGCGCTTCACGAACCTCTGGTCCAGCCGGCACTTCCCACTGGAGGCAGGGCGGGGTCCTCGGCCACTGCAATGCTATAGTCCCTGACAGTCCCCAAGTCTCAGCTCACCAAAGCCTCAGGGACTTCCTGGCCACTGTCCTCACTCCCTCCCCCAGGGCCCTGTCCTATGGGGAGGGGGAGGATCCCTGCTCTGACCCACACCCCAAGTTTGTTTAGCTTGGAGGAGAAACTGAGCCACAGGTACTGGGGACGGAGGGGCAGACGCATGCCTCCTGGGAAGAGGAGGGGGTGGGACTGCCCCAGCCTGCCTGGGAAGTTACTTGTCTTTGCACAGACGGGCAAGTTCTAAGATGTAGGCTTGGGTGGGAATCTGATGGGGCTCCCAGTACCTCAGATAGTCCCCACTCTGACACTGAGAGACCAGCCGCTGTGCACGGTGGAGCCTGGGAGCAAGCAGCTTTCAAGCAGCGGGTGCTGGCGCCACACCCTGGGCCATGCTGGGGTGGGCAGGTGTGGGCAGCGGGCTCTGGGCAGGCAGGCCCAGGTGAGGAGGGCCGAGTTGCTGGGGTGGGCAGGTGCAGGCAGTGGGCAGCGGGCTCCAGGCAGGCAGGCCCAGGTGATGAGGGCTGAGTTGCTGGGGTGGGCAGGTGCGGGCAGCGGGCAGCGGGCTCCAGGCAGGCAGGCCCACGTGAGGAGGGCCGAGCGGGCTCTGGGATGTGCTGGGTCTCAGACAGTCCCGCTCCTGGGGTGGACACCAGCAGGCCCTTCTCCCCAGACCCCAGACAAGCTGCCGCTGACCTGGCCTTTCTGCTGGGCCACCAGGTCACCTGCTAGACTCTGAGGGCCACTGTCACCTGGGCCCCCATCAGCTGCAACATCGCAGGGGGCTCCACAGGGTTCTGGCAGTCCTCCCGGCC
Source organism: Rhinopithecus bieti (assembly GCF_001698545.2). NCBI lineage: Eukaryota > Metazoa > Chordata > Mammalia > Primates > Cercopithecidae > Rhinopithecus > Rhinopithecus bieti. Next base: position 387,320 of record NW_016814059.1, on the reverse strand, counting down.
TGGAGGAACCCCGTGCCTTTTGGTCACACTGTGGGGGCTGACCAGGACCCCACACACCAGACCACCAGCCTGAAAGAGCTGAAGCCTGCATTGCAGCCGGAGGGACTCGGGCCAGCAGGGCAGCGCACTGAGAATGGGAGACGGCTCTGCAGGCCACTGGGTTTCCCACCAGGGCACTCATCTCCTGGTGAATCTAATCGGGGCTGCAGCTCTGCTCCCAGGGAGCTTTCAGGGAGGCAGCTGAAAGGACCCAGGGACACAGGGTCCCCTCCTCCGGCTCTTGGGGCCTCGTGGGTGCCAAAACAGTGGAGCAGGCAGCATCCCCGGGAGGCCGCACCCACAGACAGCGCGCCCTCTCTCTATGCATCTTAGTGAGGGCTCCAGCATGCACGCCGTGTCAGTGACACCAGATTTCCTAATTTATGCGGGTCATCGAGACCAAATCGAGGGGAAGCAGGCAGCCGGGTCCTCCTGGCTTCCCTCCTGGAAGCCTCCTGAGTGTTTGGGATTGTCCTTCGAGGTTAAAAACCATTACGCCTGCGAGTCTCCTGTGTCTTAACAGATTTTGCCATCCTTGGAGAGCCTGTGCCAGGTGGGCAGGTTCAAGAGACCCTTTCCCGATCAAGGGCATTTCCAAACTCAGCCGCCACTCACCTGAGCCAGCTCAAGGGCGCGCTGTGCCCGGGTGTTCTCACCTGGGAAACGGGTGTGATGGCAAAGCCCCCCTAGGGTGGTGTTCAGGTGGGGGGCGGGTGTGCAGGAACAGCAACCGAAAGCCGTGAGATGTGGTCAGCCAGGGCTCACCCCGCTCACCCCCACCTGGGAGCACCACGTCCCCACGGCAGGGCCCCACAGTGCCGGCGGCCCAGGCGGAGACGCATTCACGCTCCCCTGGGTCTGTCCAGAAACCTCGGCTGCCCCGTGTGTCCCCGTCAGTGGCTGCTGACAGAGCCCATCCCACAGCTGGCCCCTCAGGGGCTGCCCCCCAGCTCCTCTACACACGGCAGTGACAGTGCCCGTGAGAGAGGCGGGAGCCTGAGGAGCTACCCCTTCAAGGACCGTGTGGCCCCAGTACAGCTGTTTCCGGCTGTTTCTTCTTTGCTGCTCAGCACCTGGCCCCGGGTCAGCTTTTTCCTCAGTCCGTGTACAGCTATTTCTTAGCAAAAATCCAGGCAGCATTTACTTGGTGCCACAAACACCACCTGCTGGAGAGAGAAAAAAGGGGAAGCTTAGTCCCTGCATGAGAACAGCAGCTCCCTCCTCCCCCTCCTCCCTCTCCTGGTTTCCCACTTAGGACAGACAGGAGGAACTGTGTTTCTGTGCCCAGTTTCTCTTTCCCTCTGGCTGCTTTCCATCTGGCCACGTTCCCCCGCCCCATTCTCTCGGTTACCTGCTTCCACCTGAGTGAGCCAACGTCTGCAGCGCAGCAGAGAGGCCTGGTTTCCAGGGACCTTTGCAACCACATCCAGGCGCCCTGCACTGCCCCATCAGGTGAAGCCACTCAGTGTTGCCTGGGTGCTGGCAGCCCCTTTCTCCGTCTCTCCTTCCTCTGCGCCTCACCCCACACTAGGAAGAAGTCGCTGGGTTTAAAAGACAAATATTCGTGTTCTGGTGGCTTTAATTGTCAAGAATGCTTGGCTTTCCTTGCGTTTCTTGGGGCAGGACAGCCCCCTTCACTGGGAGCAAGGGAGGGCCCGGCTGCCTCCGGGCTGCGTTTGGGGTAGAGTGGTTGTGTGCCCCCCAGTTCTCTCTGTTCACGGCTCCATGCTGAGCCTGAACCCCAGGGGTCGGGGATTTGAGGGTCTCCTGCCCCAAGGAACTTTCAGAAAGGAGAGCCACCAGGAGCAAGGGCAACAACTGAGACTCTCAGAAGAGGGGACACCCTGGTGGGGTTTTCAAGGATGAGTAGGAGTTTTCTCAATGGAGATGGAGTGGAAGGAAGACCCAAGCATTTAGGGTTAGGGCATAGTGGAGGGAAGGGAGGAGATGGAGGACGTTTGGGATCATGCACTTGCTTTTTCCCTGGTAGTTTTGTCTGGAAGAGTTTCAAATCAAGCTCTTGGGAAAAATAATTAGAGGAGTGAATCTTTTCCTATTTTAACCCAATGAGCAGGCCCTGCTGAGGTCTTGGGTGTCCCTGCAGGTGAGCCTGCAGCCTCCACCCCCTCCCATAGGGAACCTGCTGGTGGGCATCTTCTGCACCCGGCCTTGGGAACCCACTGGTGGGCGTCTCCTGCACCCAGCCTGGGGAACCTACTGGTGGGCGTTTCCTGCACCTGGCTTTGGGGACCGGCTGGTGGGCATCTCCTACACCTGGCTATCATTCCCCTCTGCCTTTCATCTCACGATGAATCCAGCATCCTGCCAGCCCACCCTACACACCTGGCTCTCCTGGAATTCCCCACCTACAGCTCCTGCTTCTGAAGGAACCTGTCCCCGGAGCCCCAGCTCAGAGAGAGGGACCTGTGCACCGGCCAGGACCTGTGTGGGGATAGAGGCCTCAGGCTCCAGAGGGCCCTGTTCCACCCAACAGGCAGGCACCAAGTGGACAGAGGGAGGAGGAGAGAGAAGAGGCTCGGTGTTAAACTGGGAGAGGGAGGAGTGAGAAAGGCTGGCGGGGGACAAGTAGGGAAGTCACGGCCGCCAGTACCTGGCTCCTCCCTCCCGCCTCTACCCACCCCTCCCTCCTCTCTCTCTGTGTGTCTCTCTCCATGGCCCTGTGTCTATTTCTCTCCTTCTCTGTCTCTCTCTGTTTCTGTCTGTGTGTGTGTCTCTCTGTCTCTTTCTCTGTGTCTCCATCTCCCTCTCTGTGACTCTGTCTCTGTATGTCTGTGTGTATCTCTGCCTCTCTCCCTGCTTCCCTCTCTGTCTCTCTTTGTGTCTCTGTCTCTCTGTGTCTCTGTCTTTGTGTGTGTCTCTGTCTCTCACACACGTGCAGTGCCATCCCCTGAGGATGGTAGTTTGGGGTCTGACAATGCCCTGCTGGCTAGGGAGACAGTGGCTGAGTAGGGGAAGGGAGGCAATGGGGAGGGAATGGGGGGAGCTCAGGGTTTAAGAGATTTGGTGGGAGAAGAACAAATGGAACACGTGTGTGGGGAAGCAGAGTGAGGGTGCCCAGCCTGGGGGCGGGAGGATGATGGGGCTTGGCTCTGCTGGTGCGGAGGGTGCAGGTGGGCGGGTCACGCATCCTGTCTGAGAGGCCCCAGGGACACGCAGCGTAAGGAGGGGCTGCTGCTGGGACCCCAGTGTCATGTGAGCAGCCCCACAGCCCTCCATCTCAGGGTCAGTTGCCACGGGACGGAAAGTGGCCCAGGAGACAGGACCCAGGTTGGGATCAGGCTCACGGGGGTTTAGGACCTGCACAACCCCAGGCTCTTCAGCCACAGCTGTGTTTGGAATTCTTGCGCTGTTGCAGCTGCTGACCCTGGTCCCAAAGGCTGTCGGCTTCGCTGTGCTCACCCCGGCTGCAGCGCAGGCCTTCCGTCCAGCCTGGGGCAGGTGCGACGGGAGCTGCTTCCGCGTCCCCATAGCAGGGTGCTCGGGTTCAGGTAGGAGACGCACTGCATGGTGTCAGGCCAGCCTCGGAAGCCGGGCCCCATGGCCTGCACTCCTCTCTCCTGTTCCCTGACCCTTGTCCTTCTCCACCTTTGGGCGAAGGACCCACCGGTGTCCGCGCTGCCCTGGCTGGATGGGAGCCCTGCCAAGGTCGTGTCCCTCCTCGCCCTCTGCCAAGCACCTTGGGCACCGTCACGATGCCCAGGAGTGGCTGCAGCTCATCCTGTGTGTGTAGCCTTGGGGCCTTGTAGCTGAGCTGGGAGGCTGTGCGTCTACCTGCAGAGGGAGTGGTCAGGGCCGCCCGCTTGGTCAGGCGAGTGGAATTCGTGGGCGTGGCCAGGCCCCTTCTCCGGGTACTGAGCTCTGAGAGGAAGCCGACCTATGCTTTTCAGCTTTGGTTTTCCGAAAGAGACAGAATTTAAAGACATGAGGAAATGTGAGTGTGAAATCCTTCTAAGCATCTGCGATTTTTCCTGAATCTCTTCTCCCGGTCCCAGGCTGACTCTGAGCCTCTACGACTGATGACCGCAGGAGCCACGTGGCTTCCTCTCAGGGTCAGCACATCCCTATCTTTTATCCAGTTCAAACCAATGTTCAAACAAACAACTCTCCAGCCAGTCGAAACCCTAAAAGCGGCCCTCGTTTAGACTGTGAGTGATCTCTCTCAGTGCCTGGACAGTCCCACTTTGCTGCTACCGTTGTAGCCCAGACTGAATGACTACATTTTCACAAAGATTAAATAGCATCATATGTCAAAGGTGATTTTTCACTGTTCCAAATCAGAGAATTAGCCCCAGAATGATGGCTGAAGCTGTCCTTTTAGGGCAAAGAGGTAGCAGAGCGGAGGTGGGTAGATCCCCATAAGACAAAACCATTGTCACAGCAGAAGCAGAAATGTCTCAACGTAGTTCTCCTTTTTGCAATTTTTTATTGTTACTGAATCATATATGTAAAATTTGCCATTTTAATCATTTTTACATGTACACTTCAGTGGTATTAAAGACACTCACAATGCCATGTAACTAGCACCTGGACCCAGGTCCATCTTTAGAACTCTGTCTTAAGAACCAAAACGGTCCCCACTAAACCCTAACACCCCACTGAGGCCACACATGATTGCCAGGAAACAGTCCCTCCCCACAGGCATGCCAAATCCACAGAACGTTCATTAAGCCAAGGAAGGACGTGGCAGGTGCAGCCGGCACAGGTGGGGCAGGGGCGGGCACGCTGCTGTTGGAAGCCCCTGACTAGACAGGCAAAAGCAGCTCCTCCGTGGGACCCCTGGACTGCCAGGGGGTGGGCAGGGAGGTCGACTCAGGCAGCGGCTGTGGTTGCAGGTTGGTCAGTGCACTCAGGGCATGGACCACACCTCCCTTAACGACCACAATGTCCCAAGGTCCCACAGGCGACCTCAGCCTGTGTGATGGTCAGGAACGGCCAGGTGCCCAGCAGTGCTTTCAGAACGTGGAGTCAGCTCTGGCCCTGATCCCATGGACTGGCTGCTCCATCTCAGCTCTGTTCCCCCCGGTGGGCCAGCCACAGGGGCTGCAAGGTGCTGTGAATGGCTGCTCCTGAGGGAGGCCTTCCTGCTGCCCGGGCCAGCTCTCAGGTGTGGTGGACTCCTCCCGTTGCAGGAGCCTTCATGATCCCGTTCCTCATCCTGTTGGTCCTGGAGGGCATCCCCCTGCTGCACCTGGAGTTCGCCATCGGGCAACGGCTGCGGCGGGGCAGCCTGGGCGTGTGGAGCTCCATCCACCCAGCCCTGAAGGGCGTAGGTGAGTGCCTCGGAGCCATTCCACCTGGGCCCAGGGGTCACCTCTGCCTCGGAGCCACTCCACCCGGGCCCAGGGCTCGCCTTGCCGGTCTCAGCGCCCCTGCTCTGACTTCCTTGTCTGTTTCTGGTGAAACAAAGGTCCCAGGTTCATCTCCTGGAGGCCTTTGGAAACTCCAGGCCACTCCTGGTCACCAGGAACCAGACAGGCCAGCAGAGGCCGCCCGAGTCCCTGCAGCCCAGGGCCCAGGAGGGTCCAGACTCTGGACAGCAGAGTGACCCCTCAAGCCCTCCCCAGGGTGGCACTCAGCAAGAGCCCAGGGCCCAGGAGGGGGCGCCAGCCACTGCCCTCCCAGCCTCCTGTGCCCACTCCCCCACATCTAGTGAGGAGGTCCCCAGCGCGGACACCCCCAGACATAGTCATTCATTGATAAACTCTGGGGCCCAGGAGCAGACCCAGTGCAGCCTCACCAAGAGGACACGGCTCATTAAGGCCTCAGAATATGGGCAGGCAGTGAAAGACGGAGGAGGAAAGAGCAGGGTCCACTCCAGAAAGGGGTCTGAGTCCAGGAAGCACCTGCCCTTCAGAAGCCTGCAGGCCTGGAGCAGAGCCCACACCCTCATCCCAGCCTCTCCCTGAGTCTCCAAGGCCTCCCTCCAGGCCCAGGGCAGAGCCCACACCCCATCCCGGCCTCTCCCTGAGTCTCCAAGGCCTCCCTCCAGGCCCAGGGCAGTGCCCACGCCCTCTCCTGAGTCTCCAAGACCTCCCTCCTCTCTCTCTCTGTCTCTGTCGCTCTCTCTTTCCCCTCCTATTTTCTCCCTTCCCCACCTTTTCCTCCCCCCACTCTCTCTCCCGCTCTCATTCCCCTCTCTGTCTTTTTTCTTTCCCCCTCCTATTCTCTCTGTCTCTTCCCTGCTCTCTGTGTCTCTCTCTTCCCCGTCTCTGTCTCTCCCTCTGTCTCTCTTACCCGTCTCACACTCACATATTCACAGCACACATTTGGTTTTTGAGTTTGAAACTTTGATAAAGCGTGTAGTACACAGCACACTCTCCATCCTGCCTAGTTGTCCCCAAATAATTGAGAAGATTCCCCTCTGCAGTTCCTGCTGTCTCCCCTCTCAGGAGTCCTCCACAGGGAAGGTTTTCCTGAAGCCCACCCACCTGTCCTGGGCACGGGGGCTTCCTGGTTTGGGGCAGGGCCAAGTGGGCAGTCTCCCCAGCCCATAGGCAGCAACCAGGCTACTGGTACATCAAAAGTTCTCTGCCAAGGCCGTGGCCTAGATGCACCTGCTGGAGGCTGCACTGGGCAGGTGAGACCCATGCCTGGGGCGAGCCAAGCAGGCATGTGCCAGGAAGGTGTGAGCTGGGAAGGCATATGCAGGGGAGACGCATGGAGGGGAGGTGTGTGCAGGGCAGGTGTGCCCCTCAGATTCTGGGTCAGCCCATCCCGGCCACACCCTGTGCCAGCCCTGGGACCTCCTGCTCAGAGTGGGGACGGGCAGCCAGAGGAGGGCGTGCCCCAGCCCCAAGCCTCAGCAGTAGCATCCCTGCAGGCCTGGCCTCCATGCTCGTGTCCTTCATGGTGGGCCTGTACTACAACACCATCATCTCCTGGATCATGTGGTACTTCTTCAACTCCTTCCAGGAGCCTCTGCCCTGGAGTGAGTGCCCACTCAACGAGAACCGGACAGGTGAGTCCTTGCAAGCAGCCCTGTCCATCTCACCTGTGGGGCCGCTGTGCCTCTCCTAGCAGGCACATGGCCTCACGAAACTTAGGTCAGTTGTGGCAGAAACCAGAGCCCCAAGGCAACAGGGCATCAAAGAACGGCAGCGCCAGAGAAAAGGCCTTCAAAGTGGTGGCTCTTTTGTCGGGGGTGTGGTGGAGGATGAGGCCCTTGGGGGAAAGTGTGGGAGCCCAGCAGGGGCTGTGCCCACTCTGAGGGCCCGTGGTCACCAGCCTGGAGTCCGGGGCTGCTGGGAGGCTGCTCCCTATTCTCCAGGAAGGGACGTGGTGTCAGGACTGCCGCCTTCCACCCCACGCATCCCTGCGTTGCTCTGCTCAGGTGGGTCTGTCCTGCCCATGTGGGCCCTGCACTGCCCTCTCACCCCGGCCCTTCCAGAATCCTCTTGCCCAGAGAGGGAGCGTAGGGGACAGACCCTCTACGTGTGACATGCAGTCAGCTCACGGCGATTCACAAGTGGCCCTGGGGCCTGAATGGCTTGGTCAGCACCGGCTTCTGGTCTGACCAGCACAGCGGGGCCAGCGGGACTTCCCTGCATGCTGCTGTTCTGTTGAGGCCAGCAAGACGGCCCCTCAGGTCAGAATAAGACAGGTCCTCTCACGATACGTGCAACCCTCACTGCACTCTGGGACTGTCGGGGCCCTTTCCTGCCTCTGGGGGTGTGGGGTCCTCTGGAATTAGACCACTTCCTCCTTAGAAGGGTCTCAGGTGGTTCCCCAAGCCCAGAGAGGCCCACGGTGGCGAGAGTGTGTGGAGTGGGCAGTTGCAGGCGAGGGCCCCCGCCCAGGAGCGCAAACGCTCTGAGGCCGCCAGACTTGCACAGAGAAGAGGGAGCAGCGTGAGGCCCAGGGTGCACCTGAATGTTGGGACTGGAGCCTTCTAACCAGTGCACCTGTGTAGGCATGTGTGCTCGTGTGCTCACAAAGGCGTGTGCATACATGGGGTGTGCAGGTGTGTGTACCAGATGGGTATGCAAGGGTGCAGCTGTGCATGTGTGCTGTGTGTGCACATATGCCTGTGTGTGCAATGTGTGTGCACACGTGTTAGGCATGTGTGCTCGTGTGCTCACAAAGGTGTGTGCGTACGTGGGGTGTGCAAGCGTGTGCACCAGATGGGTATGCAAGGGTGCAGCTGTGCATGTGTGCTGTGTGTGCGCATATGCCTGTGTGTGCAATGTGTATGCACACATGTGTGTGCACGTGAGCATGTGTGCTGTGTGCATGTGCATGTGTGGGGTGTAGAGGTACATGTACCAGATGTGCACGTGAGGATACAGTCATGCTTGTGTGCTGTATGTGTACATGCATGTGTATGCACGTGAGCATGTGTGCCTGTGTGCATGTGTGTGCTTTGTGTGTCCGTGCATGTGTGTGCATGTGAGCACGTGTGTCTGTGTGCATGTGCATGTGTGGGGTATGCAGGTGCATGTACCAGATGTGCACACGAGGGGGCAGCTGTGCGTGTGTGCTGTGTGCGTGTGTGCTTGTGCATGCACGTGAGCATGTGTGCCTGTGTTCATGTGCACGTGTGGGTGTGTCACTGGTGTCAAGGCCTCTGGAGCAGCTGGCATGTCTTCCAGATCAGGGCCTTCCATTTTCCTCCCTTGGGGGGCCCGCACCCTGAGGTGTGTGAATGGCCCTCTTCCCAGGGTACGTGGACGAGTGTGCCAGGAGCTCCCCTGTGGACTACTTCTGGTATCGAGTGACGCTCAACACCTCCACGTCCATCAGCGACTCGGGCTCCATCCAGTGGTGGTTGCTGCTGTGCCTCGCCGGTGCATGGAGCGTCCTGTACATGTGCACCATCCGCGGCATTGAGACCACCGGGAAGGTACTGCGTGGGCCCGGCGAGGCTGCAGGTGCTCCAGAGGGCAGGTGTGGGCAGCCCTGCATCCAGCCGGCTGCACTCTAAAACCCAGCTCTGGGGGTCCCGGGCTCTGCCTTTCCCCAGACCCCACCGAGAGAGCTGCCTTTGCCCTTCGGCTCACTGGCCTGGGCGGGTGGGGCCCTGCCTGCCCTGGGTTTCCTGAAATGACCAGACTTGGGGCCCCAGGAACTTGGCGTTGGCCCACACGACACTTAGCGTTGTGTAGGAGTAATACTAACTACTGGAAAGAGACGACGACGACGATGATGATAAAATAGGAAGGTGGAAATGGAAGAGTGAGGCTTGATCTTCCCTACATGGGAATCTTTGGTGCGAGGTCCAGAGCAGCCAGCCCGTTCTCCTGGTGGGCCAGCAGCCTGTGAGGCCCTGACCCCCTCCCAACTCATCCCATATGCCCCGCCCCT
>NW_016814059.1:341346-374631 GCF_001698545.2 Rhinopithecus bieti | reverse complement strand
GGTCCCCTTTCCCACATGCCTCACGCCCCGCATGCCCGGCCCCCTCCCTTCCCATCCCACATGCCCCGCCCCCCTGCAGGCCGTGTACGTCACCTCCACGCTGCCCTATGTCGTCCTGACCATCTTCCTCATCCGAGGCCTGACGCTGAAGGGCGCTACCAATGGCATCGTCTTCCTCTTCACGCCCAACGTGAGTCCGCAAGGCTGCCCTGGGCCAGACCCTGGGAGAGGCCTGGCTGCCCTGTGCCCCTGCCAGCCTCAATACCAGCTCTCTCACCCATGGGGACGGGCAGGCTGCTGCCCGACCAGTCCCAGGGCCAGCGAGGGCAAGGCCTGTCCCTGGGGCCCGGGGCAGCTCCTGGGGGCGTGGCTTTGCCCCTGTGAGCTGACGGAGCCCCCACAGGGAAGGAACTAGCTGCTACCCCAGGGGGGCCGTGGCCTGTCCGGACCACCCCGATAGCCTTGACCCTCCCCAGACTCCCTGGGACCACACCCTCCCAGGTCCCCATGGCCCCATCCACACCGAGAGTGGCTGAGGGTCTCCATGTGGTGCAGGTCACGGAGCTGGCCAACCCGGTCACCTGGCTGGACGCGGGTGCACAGGTCTTCTACTCCTTCTCCCTGGCCTTCGGGGGCCTCATCTCCTTCTCCAGCTACAACTCCGTGCAGTGAGTGTGGGCGTGACGGGCCTCAGTTTCCCTCTCAGTCCTGGGGGGATCTTGCTGGGAGGGTAAAAGACAAGGTGGAAAGTGCTCTGTGGCTATGTGGCCAGGGCCTCCCTGCCCCGATGGGCCCATTCCCTCCTGCTTAGGGACCATGTGAGCTGAGTCTAGAGTATAGCATGTGGAGGAGGGGCAGGTCTCCCTTCGAGGACGGCCAGGAACCTGAGGCCTGCAGCTTTCCCCACACCCGTCCCTCCACAAGCCTGGTGCAGGCCTCTCCTGTGCTCTCCCCAGTTCCCTGCTCCATGCTCACATCACTCCCAGCCCACCCCTGGGCATCCCAGGCCCCCAGACATGTGGCACCCCCGATGACCTCCACGTCCCTGACCAAGGTCTGATCCTTCCACTGCCCCTTCCCCACATAGCCACTGCGCATACCCTGGAGTCCCCAGCAGCGTCTGGGAGGAGCACAGCTGGTGTCAGTTCATTTCCACTCACATTTATGAAGCACCTACTGTATGCCCAACCAGGTGCATCAGGGCCCGCCCATAGTGACCTGCGGCTCTGCAGGTTGACAAGCAAGCGCAGAAATTGTCCTGTGTGCAGTGACCAGAATTTCAGAGCAGAAGGGACTGGGGGTGAGGGAGGACTCCTGGGGTCAGGGTGGCCCTCCAGGCTAGGAAGGTGCGATTGAAGTCAGACACAGGGGACCCTCAGTGCAAGGGGGCAGGGCCTGGGCAGGGAGGGCGGGGCCTGGGTGTGAGGGGCGGGGCTGGGCAGGGAGGGCATAGCTGAGGCGTGGCTGGGGCTTGGCAGGTATAGAGCCCAGGCAGGGAGGGCTGGGGTGCAGAGAGAGGTGCACTTGGAGGCACGTGCAGGATGGGGTTGGGGGCAGAGAGGGTGTTGGAGGGACAGGAAGGACCCTGGAGTCATTGTGCGAGCACTGGGTGGAGCAGTGAAGCCCCACCCAGGCCTCAGGAGCTTCCCTGGGTGCTGAGGGCAGGTGCTAGGAGGGCCCCTGAGCACTGCAGGCAGCTGGGGCAGGGCCAAGGCAGGATTGAGGACTCTGACTTTTTTGTGGAGTGGCTAAGGTGGAATTGAGGGTGAATTATTTTTATAACAGCTTTATTCAGAAAACTTGTATACCACACAATTCCCCCATCTGGAGTGCCCAGTTCAGTGGTCTTAAGTACATTCACAGAGTTGTGAAGCCAGTCATCACCACTGTCCAGTTCTAGAACATTCCAGTCAGCAAAAGCCCCACATATGTGAGCAGCTGCTCCTCATTGCCCTGTCCTCCTGCCCTGGGTGAGCACTGATGCGCTGTCTGCCTCTGTGGCTGTGCCTGGTCTGGACATTTCCTGCGAATGGGGTGGCCACATTGCCACAGCCTTATGTCTGATCCTTTCATGGGGCACCACATCCTCAAGGCTCATCCCATCACAGCTGGTGTCAGAGCGCCATTGTTGTTTAGGGCTGAGCAATATTTCATGGTGTGCGTGGACTACGGTTTGTGCATCATCCATCCGTGGATATTTTGGTGTGCGTGGACTACGGTTTGTGCACCATGCATCCGTGGACATTTTCCATGTTTTGGCTATCGTGAGTGATGCTGCTGTGAGCCCGTGTGTATGCATTTTTGAGGATGCACGCTTTCATTCTCCTGGGTGTGCACCTAGGAGTGTAGTTGCCACGTCATATGGGCCTCTGTGTGCAGTCCTTGGAGGAGCTGTCAGGCTGTTTTCCACAGTGGCTGCACCACTCACATTCCCACCAGTGTGTAGGAAGCTCCAGTTTCCCCACATCTTCACCAATGCTTATTATTATCTGACTTTTGTTTCTGGCCATCCCAGCAGGGATGTGGTGAGGTCTCACTGCAGTTTGATTGGCATTTCCCTGAGGCTAACACATTTGGATTTTGATGGAAGCATCTGGAAGGATGGTGTCAGCATCAGCCAAAACAGGAAGGGTGGAGTGAGCTGGCTGGGTTGGGTCAGAGAGGTTGGGGCTTGAGTTCAGCACACACTGAGCACAGGGTGCCTTTAGGAAATGGTGAGGTCTCAGCTGCCGAGCAACTGGACAGGACGCCTAGGGTGGGGGCTGGGGGAGAACGGGTGTGATGTCTTTGGCCTGGAGCTGTCCCTAGAGGCCTGATGGAGGTTACCGCAGGCACGAGATGGGGAGGGAAGAGACCTGAGCTCTATAACCAGAGTGGTCTGGGGAGTCAGGAGCAGTCAGAGCCCCAGGCAGCCCCTAAGCTGAGACCAGGTCAGCAGGGGACCAGGCGCTGTCCTGGGGCCACCTCTGCATCCCCTGAGCCTGCTCAGAGTGGAGCAGGGGCTCCGGCTGCCTTGCTGTGTCACTCAGTGGCTCAGCCTCTCGCTCCTGGGGCTGGCGCTCTGGGTGGGACGCGGGTGCTGCCCTGTGCTGTGTTCTGACCCGGGGCCTCATCGCCAGCCGCCATGACACTGGTCTTGTCTGCAGCAACAACTGCGAGAGGGACTCGGTGATCGTGTCCATCATCAACGGCTTCACATCGGTGTACGCGGCCATTGTGGTCTACTCCATCATTGGGTTCCGCGCCACACAGCGCTATGATGACTGCTTCAGCACGTGAGTGGCTGTCCCACCATCCAGGTGCCTTGGGATGCGCCTCCAGGAAGCCTCCCAGGCTCTCTGGCCCCAGCTGGCCATCAGCCTCGATCTGACCCACAGGAACATCCTGACCCTCATCAATGAGTTCGACCTGCCTGAAGGCAACGTGACCCAGGAGAACTTTGCAGAGATGCAACGGCAGTGCAATGCCTCCGACCCCGCGGCCTACGCGCAGCTGGCGTTCCAGACCTGCGACATCAACTCCTTCCTCTCGGAGGTAGGCCCATTCCGGAGCTCGAGGCAGGGAGAGGACCCCCCTTGCTGGCACCTCAGAGTCCAGCCACCCCTGGGCCCCTGGCCTGTGGAGGACACAGATGCTGAGCTTCCGTCGGGAGGCCCAGCTCCCACGGTCTGGTCTGCCTGCTGTCCGTCTGGGGTGCTGGTGTCTGCCAGGCCACGAGATTTCACTTCTGAGGCTTCTGTTACACTCAGAGGCAGAGGCTCAGAGGCAGAAGCTGGGGAACACCATGGGCTGCCCCTGCATTCTTTCCCATCAAACACTCGAAACACTGCCTGGGGCCATCAGGGATAGAAGTTCACAACAACTTCCATCAACATGGAAAGAGTTTGTGTAGCTGTTTTGAACTTGTGAGGCCACCAGGACAGGTTTTATTTTGGACCAGCTGGCACGTCTTAGTCACGCTGATACTGAGGATACTCCATGTGACCAGCACTTTTGAATACTATTTCCATAGTTAATGGAGTTTAGATGCTGTTACAATTAAAGGTCGACATTTGCTGATTTTAATTATGCAGGTTTCTTTTGGGGAGCCACCCCATATTTTGCGGGCATTAGGCACTTCAGGACCCAGCGCTGCTACTCCAGTGGCCGCGGGGAGAAAGCTGGGCAGAGTGAGCCATTTCCGCGCCAGCTGGAGCCAGGCAGAGGGCTCTGTGGCCTCTCTCAACCCTATTCCACCAACTGCAGGAGGCCTCCAAGTGCAGGATGCGCAGGCAGGAGGGACCCAGTAGGGCCGTTCCGGTCTAAATGTCTTTTTTAAAAGCAACTTTAGTGAGGTATAATTATGCACCATGAAATTCACCCATTTGCAGTGACTTGCACAGCCATGTGCAGCACCCCGTCCGTGCCCACAAGGTTTCCGTTTGCTGTCACTCCCCACTCCTGGGAGCCCCAGGCACCCCTCTGCTGCTCTGCCCACCTGCCTTTTCTAGAAATGCCACAGAAAGAAACCCCATGGTGCGTGATCTCATGGCAGGGCTGCCCTCAGCAGTGCCATTCCGAAAAGCACCAGAGTTGCTGCAGGTTGGCGCCTCCATCCTGGCACCTCCTCCCACCTCCTCCCACCTCCTCCCACCTCCTCCCACCTCCCACCCTGCACTGAAGAGCAGCGTGCCTTGTGTGCACATGCTGCCGCCTGCTTCTGACAATTTCCTTTTAAACTCTTCAGAGCCCTCCACAAGCCATGTCCTGCTGTGTAAGGGGTTACTCTTGTCCCTGGAATTCACATAGATGTGTTAAGCAGCATTGAAGGACCCTGTCTTCGGATGGGTCCTTGAGTCCTCCCACATCCAATCCCGGAGCCAGTACCCTGCAGGAAGCCCCACTGAGCTGAGCAGGTCCCTCAGCCTCATGGGTGGAGGTTTTCCTCCCGAGATTATGCAGCCAGGACCGCTGATCACCAGGACTGTGACGGGCCGGGGCCTGGTTCTTGGGGATGGTCTGGGACCAGACACAGGAGCAGAAGGTCAGCCCTGGGGCCTCTGGGTGGCGGCACCTTGGTGGTTCTTACCCAAGAGGCTGTCTGTGGGCACAGCCTGCTCTAACTCGGCCGTCGGCCACTTGACTTCCAAGCACGTCCAGGGCATGCGTTTATTAACAGGCGACTCACGTAACACCTCGTGTACATGGCTCAGCCACACTGGATCAGGGCTATGCGGGCTGTGAGATCTCAGAAGCTCCCTGTGTTGGGAGAGCCCATCTGTGGGCAGAACGGGGCTCTGAGTGCCGCTTGGTGATGGGATCCACTTGCTGGTCGTGATGCATAGTTCAGCTTTTGAAAATACACTTTGGGCCTGAAAGACAAGATCTAGCTATTTCATGACAGCTCAGACCTGCCCGCCCCGTGCTGCATGGCTTGGCGATGCACAAGACCTCGGGCAGGGACGAGAGGGAGTCCGTGGGGGGCAGAGGCCCTGGTGACTGTGTGTGTCATCCATGCAGGGTGTGGAGGGCACAGGCCTGGCCTTCATCGTCTTCACTGAGGCCATCACCAAGATGCCGGTGTCCCCACTGTGGTCCGTGCTCTTCTTCATTATGCTCTTCTGCCTGGGGCTGTCATCTATGTTTGGGAACATGGAGGGCGTCACTGTGCCCCTGCAGGACCTCAGAGTTATCCCCCCGAAGTGGCCCAAGGAGCTGCTTACAGGTGCGTGTGCAGTCGGGTGGGGTCCCCATGGCCATGGTGTCACCTGTGGGGTGGCAGCCCCTGGGGCTGTGAACAGCTCTAGCCCCCGGCCATGTGTGCAGCCCCTGGGCATGTGGGCATTTCTGTTCCCCAGCCGTATGTGCAGCCCTNTGCCCTGTGCTGTGTTCTGACCCGGGGCCTCATCGCCAGCCGCCATGACACTGGTCTTGTCTGCAGCAACAACTGCGAGAGGGACTCGGTGATCGTGTCCATCATCAACGGCTTCACATCGGTGTACGCGGCCATTGTGGTCTACTCCATCATTGGGTTCCGCGCCACACAGCGCTATGATGACTGCTTCAGCACGTGAGTGGCTGTCCCACCATCCAGGTGCCTTGGGATGCGCCTCCAGGAAGCCTCCCAGGCTCTCTGGCCCCAGCTGGCCATCAGCCTCGATCTGACCCACAGGAACATCCTGACCCTCATCAATGAGTTCGACCTGCCTGAAGGCAACGTGACCCAGGAGAACTTTGCAGAGATGCAACGGCAGTGCAATGCCTCCGACCCCGCGGCCTACGCGCAGCTGGCGTTCCAGACCTGCGACATCAACTCCTTCCTCTCGGAGGTAGGCCCATTCCGGAGCTCGAGGCAGGGAGAGGACCCCCCTTGCTGGCACCTCAGAGTCCAGCCACCCCTGGGCCCCTGGCCTGTGGAGGACACAGATGCTGAGCTTCCGTCGGGAGGCCCAGCTCCCACGGTCTGGTCTGCCTGCTGTCCGTCTGGGGTGCTGGTGTCTGCCAGGCCACGAGATTTCACTTCTGAGGCTTCTGTTACACTCAGAGGCAGAGGCTCAGAGGCAGAAGCTGGGGAACACCATGGGCTGCCCCTGCATTCTTTCCCATCAAACACTCGAAACACTGCCTGGGGCCATCAGGGATAGAAGTTCACAACAACTTCCATCAACATGGAAAGAGTTTGTGTAGCTGTTTTTGAACTTGTGAGGCCACCAGGACAGGTTTTATTTTGGACCAGCTGGCACGTCTTAGTCACGCTGATACTGAGGATACTCCATGTGACCAGCACTTTTGAATACTATTTCCATAGTTAATGGAGTTTAGATGCTGTTACAATTAAAGGTCGACATTTGCTGATTTTAATTATGCAGGTTTCTTTTGGGGAGCCACCCCATATTTTGCGGGCATTAGGCACTTCAGGACCCAGCGCTGCTACTCCAGTGGCCGCGGGGAGAAAGCTGGGCAGAGTGAGCCATTTCCGCGCCAGCTGGAGCCAGGCAGAGGGCTCTGTGGCCTCTCTCAACCCTATTCCACCAACTGCAGGAGGCCTCCAAGTGCAGGATGCGCAGGCAGGAGGGACCCAGTAGGGCCGTTCCGGTCTAAATGTCTTTTTTAAAAGCAACTTTAGTGAGGTATAATTATGCACCATGAAATTCACCCATTTGCAGTGACTTGCACAGCCATGTGCAGCACCCCGTCCGTGCCCACAAGGTTTCCGTTTGCTGTCACTCCCCACTCCTGGGAGCCCCAGGCACCCCCTCTGCTGCTCTGCCCACCTGCCTTTTCTAGAAATGCCACAGAAAGAAACCCCATGGTGCGTGATCTCATGGCAGGGCTGCCCTCAGCAGTGCCATTCCGAAAAGCACCAGAGTTGCTGCAGGTTGGCGCCTCCATCCTGGCACCTCCTCCCACCTCCTCCCACCTCCTCCCACCTCCTCCCACCTCCCACCCTGCACTGAAGAGCAGCGTGCCTTGTGTGCACATGCTGCCGCCTGCTTCTGACAATTTCCTTTTAAACTCTTCAGAGCCCTCCACAAGCCATGTCCTGCTGTGTAAGGGGTTACTCTTGTCCCTGGAATTCACATAGATGTGTTAAGCAGCATTGAAGGACCCTGTCTTCGGATGGGTCCTTGAGTCCTCCCACATCCAATCCCGGAGCCAGTACCCTGCAGGAAGCCCCACTGAGCTGAGCAGGTCCCTCAGCCTCATGGGTGGAGGTTTTCCTCCCGAGATTATGCAGCCAGGACCGCTGATCACCAGGACTGTGACGGGCCGGGGCCTGGTTCTTGGGGATGGTCTGGGACCAGACACAGGAGCAGAAGGTCAGCCCTGGGGCCTCTGGGTGGCGGCACCTTGGTGGTTCTTACCCAAGAGGCTGTCTGTGGGCACAGCCTGCTCTAACTCGGCCGTCGGCCACTTGACTTCCAAGCACGTCCAGGGCATGCGTTTATTAACAGGCGACTCACGTAACACCTCGTGTACATGGCTCAGCCACACTGGATCAGGGCTATGCGGGCTGTGAGATCTCAGAAGCTCCCTGTGTTGGGAGAGCCCATCTGTGGGCAGAACGGGGCTCTGAGTGCCGCTTGGTGATGGGATCCACTTGCTGGTCGTGATGCATAGTTCAGCTTTTGAAAATACACTTTGGGCCTGAAAGACAAGATCTAGCTATTTCATGACAGCTCAGACCTGCCCGCCCCGTGCTGCATGGCTTGGCGATGCACAAGACCTCGGGCAGGGACGAGAGGGAGTCCGTGGGGGGCAGAGGCCCTGGTGACTGTGTGTGTCATCCATGCAGGGTGTGGAGGGCACAGGCCTGGCCTTCATCGTCTTCACTGAGGCCATCACCAAGATGCCGGTGTCCCCACTGTGGTCCGTGCTCTTCTTCATTATGCTCTTCTGCCTGGGGCTGTCATCTATGTTTGGGAACATGGAGGGCGTCACTGTGCCCCTGCAGGACCTCAGAGTTATCCCCCCGAAGTGGCCCAAGGAGCTGCTTACAGGTGCGTGTGCAGTCGGGTGGGGTCCCCATGGCCATGGTGTCACCTGTGGGGTGGCAGCCCCTGGGGCTGTGAACAGCTCTAGCCCCCGGCCATGTGTGCAGCCCCTGGGCATGTGGGCAGCTCTGTTCCCCAGCCGTATGTGCAGCCCTGGGGGTGTCAGCATCTCCGTCCACCCGGCCTGCAGGCCTCATCTGCCTGGGAACATTCCTCGTTGGCTTCATCTTCACACTGAACTCTGGCCAGTACTGGCTCTCCCTGCTGGACAGCTACGCTGGCTCCATTCCCCTGCTCACCATTGCCTTCTGCGAGATGTTCGCTGTGGTCTACGTGTACGGTGTGGACAGGTAGGGGCCACAGTGGGGACAGGTGCCTCTAATGCAGAAAAGCAAGGTCACAGGGCATTCCTGTGAAGAGGACCCGGGCTGTGTTCAGGGTACAGAGGGAGAGTCCATGACCTGGGGCCTCAGCTGGCCACGGAGGCTGGTGTATACCTCTCCTGGTGGGAGCAGAGGGCATCAGCAGGCCCTGGCCTGCCAATAATGGGAACTTTGTGTTGCTGGAAGCCAGGAAGCCCGGTGGAGTCCAGACCTTGGCAGTGCCCACGCAGAGAGCCAGAGCTGCATGCTCAAGGCCACTGCAGGGCCCATGGCCAGAGATGCTCCTTGTGTGTGCTGGGGGGTGGGGAGTGCCTCATGTCCCTGGCGCTCCAGGCCTTTCTAGGGACACAGAGGCTCCAGCAGTGTGGTAGAGCCTCAGACAGGGACTCTTGGTCGGAGCCACCACTTTAGAAATAATCGGACAAGGCCAGGCACGGTGGCTCACACCTGTCATCCCAGCATTTTGGGAGGCCAAGGTGGGCAAATCACTTGAGGTCAGCAGTTTGAGACCAGCCTGGCCAACATGGTGAAACCCCATCTCTACCAATAATACAAAAATTAGCCAGGCATGGTGATGCATACCTGTAATCCCAGCTACTCGGGAGGCTGAGGCAGGAGAATGGCTTGAACCTAGGAGGTGTAGGTTGAGGGGAGATCACACCACTGCACTCCAGCCTGGGTGACAAAGTGAGGCTCCATCTCAAAAAAAAAAAAAAAGGAGAAGGAGAAGGAGAAGAAGGAGGAGGAGGAGGAGGAGGAGAACAAGAGGAAGAGGAAGAAGAAGAAGGAGGAGGAGGAGGAAGAAGAAGAGGAAGAAGAAGAAGAGGAAAAAGAGGAAGAAGAAGAAGGAGGAGGAGGAGGAGGAGAAGAAGAAGAAATAATTGGACAGACTCAGTTAACATTGATCAGGCACAGCCCTGCAGGCTCCTGGCTTGGGAAACCTGTCCTGCGTCCCTGGCAGTGGGGTTTGCAGGACACAAGGGCAATAAGCTCTTCAGCACTGGATGAGTGAGGACAGAGCTCGCACCAGCCTGGGGGAGCCATGGAGAAGGCTGAGGGACACAGGGCGCGCTGGCCATGCTATTCTAACATCACACAGATATTGTCAAAGAATGTTTAGGCCCAACATGTGGGTTAGCTGCAGGCTGGTGCTGCCAGGTGTGAGGTGCATGCATAACCGTCTAAATCTGGGACATGTGGGACCAGCTACTCCTCACATGCTTCTGCAGGGACCAAGGGTACTCACCTGCACACTGCAGGCCTGGGACCAGCTTCGGTGTAACCTCCCGCCTGCTCCATCCTGATTTCTGCAGACGATAAACTCCTTTGCACAGAAGAGGGTTCAGCAGAGGACGGGAATTGAGCTGTAGGGTGGGGAAGGTGTGGGATTTTCCAACTTCAGGGTGCTGCTAAGGAAGGAGAGGCTGCGGGTGTCTGGCGGCACTCCCTCCTCCAACCCCCCATTCTGCACCGGTGACCACCTCAGGTGTGGGTGTGGGCAGGGCACCTCTGACCATGGGCTTGCCGTCGAGCACTGGCTGGTGATGTCATAGGGCAGAGACAGCTGCTGGCCGTGCCCACAGATGGCTCTGCTTGAGGAGGCACCCATGGGCAGGAGTGAGGGAGGGGGCCCTGGCGAGGGGAGGCTGGGCACCTCGCAGCACAATGCCGTCTGTTCAGGTAGCAGAATGCACAGAAAGCTTGGCGAGTTGAAGCCCAGCTGGTAGCAGCGACAGCTGTCTCTGGCCTTGGCAGGTTCAATAAGGACATCGAGTTCATGATTGGCCACAAGCCCAACATCTTCTGGCAAGTCACGTGGCGCGTGATCAGCCCCCTACTCATGCTGATCATCTTCCTCTTCTTCTTTGTGGTCAAAGTCAGTGAGGAACTGACCTACAGCATCTGGGATCCTGGCTACGTAAGTGCCCAGGCCATCGCCTGGGGTGGGGAGAGGAACGGGAAAGGGGAAAGGAGAACACACATCCACACACATGGAGCATGCACACACAACACACACACCCACATACATAGGCACACACGCTCACACTCAGGTGCAGTCCAGCCACCACCCCACACAACTTGCTGGTTCCCCCCTCCCTGACACCAGTGTGTCACGCCATCCCAGGAGGGAGGTCGGTGGGCTGGTAGTTGGGAGGCAGGGGAAAGAGAAAGCTGGAGGAGCCCCAGGCCACCCTGCCCACCCCACAGGACAGGAGGTAAGAGTCATGGGGTGAGGGGCCTTTGCCCCAAAGTGAACCCCGCTGGCTCCCGAGGTGCCTACTCACCCATGGGACATTCTCCCCAGGAGGAATTTCCCAAATCCCAGAAGATCTCCTACCCAAACTGGGTGTATGCGGTGGTGGTGATTGTGGCCGGAGTGCCCTGCCTCACCATCCCCAGCTATGCCATCTACAAGCTCATCAAGAACCGCTGCCAGAAGCCAGGGGACCGTCAGGGGCTGGTGAGCACACTGTCCACAGCCTCGGTGAACGGAGACCTGAAGTACTGAGAAGGCCGAGCCCACGGCGTGCCACACACTGGTGTCCAGGAAGGAGGAAACGGCAAGACCTGTGGGGTGCACCTGCATGTGTGTGAGCATGAATGTATGCTCACGTGTGTGTGTTTGTATTTTATACACATGTGCCATGTGTGCAGATGTGTGTCATGTGTGCATCTACATGTATGGGAGCACATGTGCAGTGGTGCAGCATGTGGGTGCATGCATATACGTGTTGGTACGTGTGTTTTACATGTATGTGCCATGTGTGTAGATTGTGTCATGTGGCATGTACATGTATGGGCCACAGTGTGAATGTGCACGATGTGTGCATTCTGATACATGTGTGCAACGTGTGTACAGTATATTTGACTGCCCCATGATGTGTGCGTGCATGTATATTATGGACGTTGCATCCTGTGGTTGTGGGTGTGGGTGTGCCATATGGTGAACACATGTGTAGTACATGCACACACATGGTGCTTGTATATGGGTGTCCCACATGATGCATGTATGTATACCTGTGAGTATGGTTGTGTTGTTGTGTGTGTGCCTGCATGTACATGTGCATCGGTGTATATGTGCATGTATGCCTGTGTGGACGTGTGTATGATGTTGAGCATGCGTACATGGGTGTGGTGTCTGTTGTATACGTGGCCTGTTGTCTGTAAGTGTGTGATGTGTGATGTGTGTGCATATGTATGTATTAACATATGGACATCGTGTGGATATGTGTGCATATCACTTCAAATGGGACAGCATGCCTGCCACTCAGGGCCCAGCCGTCCTCTGTGTCCGTCCTTGCCACAGACACAGGGTGCATGTGCAGAGGCTGGGGGAGCAGACCACTGGGGACATGCTACACCCTGCACATACCCAGGGGAAGCAGAAGCTGCAGCCAGGGTGGGGGGCAGCACCTCTGTGCTTCCTCTCTGTGGATGGCAGGAGACAAAAGCACAGGTTACTGTCTTGGCTCCTGAGAGCGACTTTTGTTGCCCACCCCCACCCATCCCCTTCCCCTTGGTGTTGACCTTTGACCCGGGGGTTCCCAGGGCCCCATAGCCCTTGACCGGGAGCAGCCTCTCAGAAGCCAGAGCGGGCAGTTGCTGGCGATTCTGAGAAAATTTGGCTGCATCGTCCGGAGTCGTGCCTCCAGTCGGCCTCTGCCAAGTCTCTGCGTCCTGGCCATTGCCCAGCTTAATGAATGCCAGCCACTTAATCATTGCTCCTGCCACCACAAATGCCAGCCGTTTAATCATTGCTCCTGCCACCACAAATGCCAGCCGTTTAATCATTGCTCCTGCCACCACAAATAGATGAGCAGTTAAACAAAACTCAACTTGGCACAATCCAAGGCGAACACCACTCTGTGCACAGAGGACACGAGCTGTGTGAACTTTTAGCCAGACTTTGGAAAAGATGGGTTACAGGGTAACTCGGTCCTGGCACCATCCTTGGGCACTCTATGTGTCCAGGGCACCTTCAAGGACCATGCAGCCCCCAGAAGCCTCCAGCCCCTGCGCCACTCAGTGAAGCCCAGCCTGGCCCCTGCCCTGCCCCTATCACGGGATGGGCCCCCATTGGGGTTCGACGTTTCATCTCAGCCAAAGGCAGTCGGCACTTGGTACATCTGCTTCAACGGACAGGTCGCCTCTGCTTTCCATGGAAGAATCTGGATGCTTACATTAAACTGATGTTCTGAGAATTCCTATGGGCAGGACTGAAAGCCTGGTGTGTACTGGTGTGATGTTCCACTCACACTCGTCCCTTCCAACACCTCGTCTGGCGGTGACCGCACACACTGACAGCACCCTGTCCGGCGGTGACCGCACACACTGAGTCCTCCTACCAGCCTCTTCCACCCCTGCTGACTGTCACTGGGCCCTGGGATGGGCAAGACTCCACAGCAGCAGAGGTGGGGGGGGAACATCACGGCCTCTGCCCCCGGCTGTGATGCCACTGAGGGGCTCGCCTGCTGATGATTTCAATAGGGTCTCACCTCATCTTTTCCTGCTCTTAGGCCCTCAGTCAAGAAAATCCCCATCAGTCACCCATTAATATGCTGCTCTGTGGCGTCTGCCTAGGAGGCCCGGCCAGGCGTGCACAGGTGTGCATTGGTGTGACCTGGCATCCACTGGTGTACCCTGGTGTGCCTGCCATAGGACCCTGGGTGGGAGCTCCCATCTCGTCTACATCTCCTGATTCATGCGTTGTTTCGTAGGTTTCAGTGTCTCTGTAAATGTGGTAGAAATGCAGGTTTTGTGGGCATAAAGTATACGTTTCTAAATAAATCCCTTCTATTTAATATTCTCACCCTAAAAGTTACTGTTGTCCAGACGTCAAGGGATGAGTGAGCCAGTGACCTCAGAGGGGATGGTGGGGACGGCAGGTCCAGCTCCTGCCTCCTCCTGGGGGTCTGGCTTTGGAGGTTTGCTCTGAGGAGGCCGTGGCTCAGGCCCGTGGCCTCACGGCGGAGGCCAACCAGCTCTGCTCATCTTCTTTCCTCACACTTCCTCTCACTCAAATAAGAACCTTCCAGAAATGTGTCCACCTGGGCCCCTGGCCTGGGACTCATGGATTTGGAGTTGTGGCCACACGGTTGAAGGGCGCAGTGTCCAGTGGAACTGGGAAATTGCGGGCCTGGGAGCCCTTGGCCTGTCCCTGGCAGGAGCATCTGCAGGGAGGAGCTCCAGAGTCCAGGGAGCACTGTGGGGAGCTCCTTAGAGCTGAACTCACCCGGTGTCAACTCATCAACCCTCCCCCCACGGGCGGGGGTGCCCCGAGCACAGGGGAGGACTCACCCCTCAGCCCCCTGACCCCACGCACAGTGGGTACCTGTTACCCCGTCCTGCCCAGTGGCCCGAGGGCAGCAGTGGGTGTGAGGGCAGCCCCCGGCCTCCCAAGAGCGGCCGAGAGGATCCCTGCGTGAATCTGGGCTTTGGGTGCATGCAATCTGATCTGAGTTGTTTCTGACAGTGACGGAGTGAAAATCTACAAGTATCTCAAGATCAAAAGGTTAAATAAAACATAAGAAGAAATTTAAAACAATTAAAATATGCCTCAGTCTTGGGAGTCCTGGTGTCCACAACAAAAATCATGAGGCTGTCCTTGCAAACAGTCCTCATGGTGCTGGGGGTGGTGCCAGGCCTGGCATTTGCCTGGAACACAGAGCATGAGAGAAGGAGCAGAGGACGTGGGTGCCAGGGAAGGAGCCCAATGTCGGAGCCAGGGCCTGGGCCTTAGTTACCCATTAATGACCCTCCACTGGTTTTCCTTTAAAGAAATGAGAAAAGAAAACTGCAGGGGGGCTGCTTGTGGCTTCCAAACGCCGGCAGACGCTGGAGACGGCTCTCTGGTGCTGGGTGTGGAGTGTGGCACCACCCTTGCCCTGCAGCCTGGGGCATTCAGTGGCCATGGCTCATGCCCCAGAACAAGACCCGGCCACCAGCGACCTCGGGGAGGAGAGGCCCAAGTGGGACAACAAGGCCCAGTACTTCCTGAGCTGCATCGGGTTTGCTGTGGGGCTGGGAAACATCTGGCGGTTCCCATACCTGTGCCAGACCTATGGAGGAGGTAAGCACCAGCCTGTGTCCTGAGGCAGACCCCTAAGCCGGGGAGGCCGTCTCCACCCTGACCCGCCAGGCACCTGCCATGCATCCCCAGTGCTTGGGCAGAGTCGCTCCTCCTGGAAACCAGGGTGCACCACTGCCCACGGCAGAGTCAGTCCCCTCAGGGTCCACCTGCGGTCTTCCAGGACCTCAAGGCAGCTTCACCAGTGCCCACAGCAGGGAGGGTCCACCGTGGTCTTCCGGGACCTCCGGGCAGCTTCCTGCCAGGCGTCAGGTTGAGTGGGCCCCCGCCCGACACACACTCCAAGCAGTGAGCGCTCTTATATTTGAATGTCGTCGGTTCTTTCAAGAACACACATCCGCTCTGGGTTTCCTCGCCACAGCCTTGGTGTGTCCAGACATGTGCTCAGGTGCTCTTCCCCGAGGTTCTTTGCAGGAAGTTGGGGGCCCACCCCTCGCCTCCCTGGCTTTGGTTCTCTGGGAGAGCCCTGCAGGGAGTACTGGGATGTTCGGAACCATCTGGGTGACTTTACCAACCCTTGGACTCACCACCCCCAGAGGTGCATTTTTGACTGAAATGGGCTCCCGCATGCCCTGAGCCTCCCCTCACCCCGTGCCTGCTTCTCTTCATGCAGGGGTCACACTCTGCTCTCCATGTGGGGACACAGGAGGTAGGGACAGGCATGAACCACCCCTCTCAGGGAGCCAACGTCCAGCATCACCCATGGACACCAGAGTCGTCCCCAGGCGCCACAGGCAGGGGCTTCCCAGGCCGCAGAGTCCTTCTCAGGCCAGGCCGGGCTGCTTGGTCAGCCTGTTCCCGGGGCCTCAGCTCCTTCCCTGAGAGCCCTGCACAATTATCCCTTGTTATAAGGTTACTCCTTTAAAGGGTTTTTCCTTCTGGTTAAGAAAAGATTCTCAACCTTCAGAAAATGCTGGAAATGCGGACAAACAGAAAAAACAAAAAGAAATACCCGTCACTGCTGCCCTCGGGGCATTGGGGTCTCTGTGGGGCTGGAGAGTGCATGTTGGGCCTTGGATCTTCTCATCATGAAAGAGTCCCCTTGAAGGCATTTCTGAAAGCACCAAAGCCCTAAAGCAGAGGGCAGAGGCGTCCCTGGCTCCTGGGGCCCTCCCTGCCTGGGCTGCGGCTCAGTCCGCTAAGAGTCACTGGAGCTTGCAAGGTTGTGCGGGCAGCAGGCTTCACGCAGAGCTGGAAATGCCGGCCGGCGATTTACCCGCCAACGCCTTGTTCGCCAGCACCTTGCCCACTGACACCTTGCCCGCTGATGCCTTGCCCGCCGAAACCCAGTTACCAATGCTAAGCACCTGCAGTGTGTCAAACTGTCTGGCACTAACCTCCCTTAAACTCAGCTGCTCCACGCTGGGGCAGAGCTGGGGAGGCCCCCACCTGGGGTGCTGCTGAGGAGGGAGAACAGCCCTGCCTGCCAGCTGTGTGGGGACTTCAGGGCTGCTCCACTCATGAACGACTGTACCATCAACTTCCTGATGCAAGCCACCGGGTCGCACGTCATGAAACATCCAAGTTTATTTAACTCACACGTTTCCTAAGGGCCGTGCGGTCAGCATTCTCACCCTGTGTGTGAACACGCCCTTCACTTTGTCTCACTGTGAGGATCCCTCATTGATGATTTTGAAAATAAGATATAATTAAGAAGCAGGTACTGTGCAGCTTTTAAAATTTGCATATACTCATGACTACCAAAGGCGAATATTATTTGCTCTCCCATTCATAAGTATTTAACTACATAAATGTTCTCTTCAAAGCTAAGACTTGTAAAGCAATATTGTGACAGAATGTAGCAAAACATTGCGGTAAAGATTTACAGTGATTTTATCACATCTATGACATTTCATGGCACCTGCTTTATTACATATTCAGCGCCTTTAAATCAAAGGAGCGTAGACCTGTAAATGCCAAGCGATGGGCTCAGGCCAGCTGCCTGGGACACTCTAATGCTTGTTGTGGTTTAAGGCTTTAGCCCAGGAAGCTTTGATGACTAAGCTGGTGGCTCTGGGCTGGCTGTGTCCACACAAGTGAGTTCACTCATCGAGCATGGCCTCCTCCCCACTACTTCCTGCCTCCGGTGTTCAACCAGCTTCCGTATCCGGTAGGTGTTGTTGAGATCTGTGGATTCTTGCACCAAAAACAACACTGTATTAATTACTATGGCTTTTTCGTAAGTCTCGACGCCTAGTAGTAGAGCAAGGCCTTCTTTTTTATTCTTTGAAATTTTGCCAGCTGCTACTTTTCCTCTGAGCTTTACACCAGGTTTTCAATTTCCAGAAGAGATTCTTCGGCACTCTCTCAGCCCTGCGCTGCTTTCCACACTGCCTGGGGGCAGTTTCCATCTTGACAGCCTTCACCCCAGGCAGGGCCCAGGCAGTGGGGGCCGGTACGGTAGCACCGTCTGCACCCTCACGGCTCCCGGCTTGGTTCCCTTTCTGCCTTCCTGTGGGTCTCTCCATCACTACCCTGGGCGTGTCTCTGGTCGATTCTCAGCAATCCCTGGCCTTTGCCGCTGCTCTGAGCATAGCCTGCTTCTCCTCTGCATTTGCTCAGTGGCTGTACTGTGGCCTCTGCATCTCACAGCCTCAGTGCGGTGGGGTGCACGTTTCTCCCGATCCTGCGTGGACGACTGTAACAGCAGCCACCTGTTCACAGCCACCCTTCCCATCTTCAGCAGACACCACTGCATCCTCCATGCTCATGAACGACTGTGCTAAACTTCACGTAATTGTTAAAACTAGGAGCTGCAGCCTGGGAAACATGGCGAAACCCCATCTCCATAAAAAATATAAAAATTAGCCAGGCATGCCGGCATCTACTTGTAGCCCTGGCTACCCAGGAGGCTGAGATGGCTTGAGCTCGGGAGGTCGAGGCTGCAGGGAGCCATGCCTGTGCCGCCGTACTCCAGCCTGGGTGACACAGCAAGATGCTGTCTCAAAACAAACACCCAAAAAGGAGTTGTGTAGACACTTACCATGGGGAATCAACCCTTCTTCTTTCTTCAAATTCGGAAAGAATGCATGGACTGACTGTCTCTTCCTGCACGTTCAGCGTAAAGGCTGCCCAGTGAGAGCTGGGCCCACGCAGGCCAGGGAAAGCACCCTCCATGCTGGGCTTGGGTTGGCCAACGGAGCCACCACCCCCAACCACAACACTCTGGTTGGTTTTTAATTTACATTTATGCCCACAAGGCAGTCTAAATACGGCTTTAAATGCCTCTGGTGTGCCACAGAGTCGATGCTCCTATTTCGTGAAGATCCTAGCTGTGGCCTCAATCTCATATTCACAGAAAACCCTCTCATCTCTTCTCCCCTAAACACAGCAGATTCAACTTCCCCAAATCAGTCACAGAGAGCAGCTCACTTCTCCCCAAATCTTTCCCTTTGATGATCTCATCAGGGTGATCTCTGCCAAACTGACCTCAGCCTGGTCACCTGAGGCCCCAGCCTAGGCTCGATGGCCCTCCCCACAGAGCAGGGTCACTGGGACCCGGGGCACCTGCCGGCCTGGAGTCTGCAGGGTTCCCTGGACAGTGGATCCCACATCTGGAACCCAGAGCCCCTGACCACTGTGACGTGGTGCCTACACCACCCACATCTGTCCTCCACCCTGCCACTATGCGCCTGTGACCATGAAGCCCCTACTACGGGATGGGTGGCTGGTCACACACTGGCTGCGAGACCTCAGGTGCAGGCTGGAGGTCGGGGAGGGGAGAGGGGCTCCATGGTGCAGGTTGGGGGTGGGGGTAGTGATGTTTTCACAGTGCAGGCTGAAGAGGGGAAAGGTAAGAGGGGCTCTCATGGTTCAGGCTGGAGATGGGGGAGGGAAGAGGGGCTCTCACAGCGCAGGCTAAAGGGAAGGGAAGAAGGGCTCTCTCGGTGCAGCCTGGAGGGGAGGGAAGAAGGGCTCTCGCGGTGCAGGCTGGAGTGGGGGGAAGAGGGACTGGCTTGAGTGCGTCCCCCATTCACACGGGAACCTGGCCCGAAGAAAAGCAGGTGTGGGGACTCCCTGCCATGAGCTCCCTGGGGTGCCCTGGGTTTTGTTACCCTTTGCTCCAGGCCCCGGCCACGGCTGTCCCCACTCTCCCAGGAGGCATCTTGGGGTGTCAGGTGCCTCCACCTGAGGCTGAGTCTGTAGACCTCAGCTTCCCCTCTTCAATGCTTGTCTTTCTGGCCTTGTGTAAATGACATGGACAAGAGCTGTCCCACCCCCACATGCTGGCCCTGGAGTCCGGTGCAGAAACCAACGGGGGTGAAGGCTCACCTCCCGCTCTCGGGCTTCCCTGTTCCCGTGGCAATCACAGAACAGTCTCGTGGTGACACAAACCCAGAGCAAGGTTGTGTTGATGACCTGGAAACGAGCTTGTAGAAGCCGGATCCTGCCTGGCAAAGTGGAGCTGGCAGGAGATGCCAGGCGGGGGGGAGCACAGCGGGGAGGAGGGGAGGAGCGCGGCAGGGAGGAGCGTGGCGGGGAGGAGCAGCGGGGAGGAGCGTGGCGGAGGGGAGCAGGGCAGGGAGGAGCATGGCGGGGAGAAGCGCGGCGGGGAGGAGCGCGGGCAGCCGGCACCCATGTAGGTCAGCGTCTTAGGGCAGAAGGCCTGAGGTCAGTGCCACCCCGGAGCCTGTCCCGGCACCTGTGCATATGCAGCTGGGGAGGAGTCAACAGCCCTGGGCATGGAAGTGGAGCTGCACAGAGACCCGAGCTCGTGCACAGACAGTGATTCGCTTGGGGAACAGTGCAGCTGCCAACCCGGTGAGGCCACCAGGAGGACCGAGACGCAGCATGCAGACACAGGGGCCTCCTCAGCAGCCTAGGGACGCCCACGGAACCAGGAGCCCGGGAGAACCAGCATCCTCCCAGCAGGTCTTGTAGGCAGCAGCTGCACTTAGAGGTCAAATTGCAGGAATCGATCATGCCCAGCTCTTTCGCTGGGGCCAGGAGGGTCTGTGGACTCCACGGGAAGCCAGCCTTGCTCGAATCCTCAGCACCAGGCCCTGGCACCTTGTCTGCCCCTTCCACTGCGGGTGCCCCAGGCAGAAGGCGTGGCCACTCATCTCTACTGGGTGCTTCCACTGACTCCAGGAAGGGGAGCCGGCCTGTTCCCCCTGCCCTGGGGCCCGTGGGGCCTTCATCTTGCTGTGCCTGTGGACGACCCCATCATGGCGCTGGATGGAGATACAGAAGCCTGAGATGCCAGGAAGTGGGGGGACAGGTCCAGCCCTGATGCAGCTCTCAGGGCCTTGGTTGGAGACACCACTCTTCCGCGACATCCCCATGAGTAAAGATGGTTCCAGTTCCCAGAAGAGCCGGCCAGCCGCCCCAGGGTCCCCGCGGGAACAGAGCAGCCCTCCAGCCGCCCCGGGGTCCCCGCGGGAACAGAGCAGCCCTCCAGCCGCCCCGGGGTCCCCGCGGGAACAGAGCAGCTCACGCCATCTGCTGCATGAAGCTCCAAGAAGAGCAGCGTGAAGCTGGGGGCCAACAGGCGCCTCACACAAAAGCAGCCAGGCCTCCTCCGGTGACGGGGGCGTTTAAAAACATGCTCAGTCGTCACTTTATTTCTGCAAACTCATGAATTTTCTGAAAATCACGTTAATGAAAGGAGCTGTTTTCCCATGGGGAGGCTGATGGCAGAGGTTTTGAGTGTGATTCTGCCAGGCCCCTGCATGCCTCCTTCCCACAGAGACTGAGTCCCCACTGCCAGCCACAGCAGCCCCCAGGAAAATGCGGGTGCCTCAAATAATGCTGGTCCCTCAGTAAATGCAACACAGGGGTCACACTTAGACCCCAAGTCCTCGTCCAGGGTCGGCTGCCTCCTTTTGGGGCCCCTGCTCCCCTCCAGGGCCCTACCCTCTTGATCAGAGGTCTCAGCAACTGAGCCGAAATCAGAGACAGGGTTTGCAACCCGACAGTGCCCCAAGGGTGTCTCCGCCACCCAAGTGGTGCCCCCAACATTCTGGTTCCGCCTGCCCCTTGAAGACCACAGGTGGCTCCCCCGGCCTATGCCACAGTCCCCCCCGGCCCCCCGGCCTGGGCAGGTGCTGAGCACCCCCTCCTCACAGGGGCCTTCCTCATCCCCTACGTCATCGCACTGGTCTTCGAGGGGATCCCCATCTTCCATGTCGAGCTCGCCATCGGCCAGCGGCTGCGGAAGGGCAGCGTTGGCGTGTGGACGGCCATCTCCCCGTACCTCAGTGGAGTAGGTAGGCCGCCGTCCTCCCTTGTCCTGACTGCGGCTGCCTGGGACGGGGCCCTCCCGGATGAGCGGTGGGGCGGGGGCAGGTCCATGCCTGTGTTACGCACGTGGCCAGGGAAGCTGGTGGGCGGGGTGACAGGGAGCCCTTGGGTGTGAGTGAGAAGCAGTGGTGACTCGGGGAGAATCAGAAATGGAGACGGTGTGTGCCGGGACATCCCGGAAGGACCTGGAAGCTGGTGTTGCCATTCACGTGTGAGGCGTGAGGGAGGCCTGGCTTTCAGTCGTGCCCTTCAGCATGTGTTATTTTATGTTTTTTGTTTTATTCTCACTGCTTCTGGGCAGAGGGAGCTGGGAGGAGCCCCGGGGCTGCCTGACATGGTCCCTGTCTGCAGGGCTGAGCTCTGTCACACTGTCCTTGCTGATCAGCCTGTACTACAACGCCATTGTGGCGTGGGTGCTGTGGTACCTCCTCAACTCCTTCCAGCACCCGCTGCCCTGGAGCTCCTGCCCACCGGACCTCAACAGAACAGGTGAGCTGGGCGTGGCCTGCTGTGTGGGGCTGGGCACTGCCGAGAGAGGCATGGGCTGCAGCGTGCCCAGTATCAGGGCAGGTGCGGGTGGTGGATGCTCACCGCAGGGGAAGGGCCGGGGAACCAGTCGCTCTGTGCACACACGCACATGCCTTGATCTCCCCAGGAGCACACGTGCAGCCCAGTTCTCATGACCTCCACGCTGTCTTGTGCTTTCCTCCCAGGCCTAGACCACCGAGGTCCCCTTACAGCCGTGTGCATGGCATGGTCATGCAATGGCACTGCTGTTGTTAAATTTAAGACTTTAGGCTGGGCACGGTGGCTCACGCCTGTCGACCCAGCACTTTGGGAGGCCGAGGTGGGCAGATCACTTGAGGTCAGGAGTTCAAGACCAGCCTGACCGATATGGTGAAAGCCCATCTCTACTCAAAATACAAAAATTAGCCAGGCATGGTGGCGGGCACCGGTAATCCCAGCTAGTCAGGAAGCTGAGACAGAACTTCTTGAACCTGGGAAATGGAGGTTGCAGATAGCCAAGATCACTCCACTGCACTCCAGACTGGGTGACAGAATGAGACTCTGCCTCAGAAAAAAAAAAACAAAAAACAAAACAGACTTTTGGTCCAGACTTCAGCCAGGAGCTCCCTCTGGGGAGATCCTTGAGACATGAATGACAGTTATAGTTTCTTTTTTTTTTTTTCTTTTCTGGGACAGGGTCTCCCTCTATCGCCCAGGCTGGAGTGCAGTTTCGCGATCACAGCTCACTGCAACCTCCAACTCCTGGCTCAAGTGATTCTCCTACCTCCACTTCCCCAGTAGCTAGGACCACAAGCAAATGCCTCCATACCCAGCTAATTTTATTTATTTTTTATAGAGACGGGGTCTCAATATGTTGCCCAGGATGGTCTTGAACCCTTGGGCTCAAGTGATCCTCCTGCTTCAGCCTCCCCAAGTGCTGGGATGACAGGCGTGAGTCACTGCACTCAACTGATAGTTGTATCTTTCAATGACTTGCTCAGGAAGCAACTCTGACTTTCTTTCCTTCCTCCCTCTTGCTGACTAAAACTCACGCTGGGCTGGTACTGGATGAGACCAGCCTCGGGGACCAACACTGAGTCTGCACCTGGATGCCCTGGGCCAGAGCTGGGCAATCTGGGGAGGCCAAGAGCCCCGACTGTGACATCAGCCTCCTGGCGCCTCTCTGAGGGTGGGTGGTCCTGTCAGGGTTCCTCCCAGCCACACTCCGGAAGTGGCCTCAGGACAGGCTCTCTGCAGCCCGAGTTCCAGGATGATGGTTTGTCGGTTCCAAATTCCTTCTACCTTGTCCAAGCGTTTCCTTTTGGGGTCACTTAGGCCAGCTCTTTGATTTTCAGGCAGGCCTGGAGGGGTGAAGTCCTCTCTCAATGCACGTAGCAGGGCCTATAACTGCCCTTCCCACATCTGCCCCACGCCCCACTGAAGGGAAATTTCCCCAGCAAAGGGCCCGGAGGGGTCAACTCTGCCTACACCCTTCTCTCAGCCAAGTGTGGGGCAGGCAGTGCCCACTCAGAGCTGGGCTGTGACAGTGCTCAGGTCAATGACTGGCAGGGCCTTAGAGGGGGACTTGGGGCCAGAGGACAGTGTGACAGGAGGAGCCCCGTGACATGGGCAGTGGCCTGGTTGGGATACCAGTAATCCTCAGACTTTTCCATGAGGGCCCCCCAACATTTCCCCAGTCAAGTGTCCCAGGAATGGGCTGCAGTGGGTCCTGAGAGATGTCGTGGGAGCCTGCTGCTGTCAGACGCTGTCTCTGGCTCCCTGCATCGGCCTGTGGCCCTGTCAAGGAGGAAGTGGGAGTCACAGGACAATCTGCCCACCTGGCTACAGCCTCACTTTCTCCCCAAGCACCAGTCAGCCACACATTTGACACATGCAGCCACTGTCCGTCCAGTGCTTCTGTGCCATTCTTGGGGGTCTGGGACGGTGGGTGGCAGGAGAAAGTGAGCTTTACACTGTGACAGTGACGTCCAAGGGGCTGCAGGCTACCCGGGCTCAGCAGGGCTCATAAACCTTCACAAAGCGGAGCTTCCCTTTGAGGTTCACTCAGCCTGTTCATTTTCATAGCCACGTCTGTTTCTCCATCTCAGCCCTGGGCCCAAAACGAAGTGAAAGGGCACCTCAGCCCAGAAGGGCAGTGTTGAGAGCAGCCCAGGGAAACTGAGCTCAAGAGCCACATGGTGAGGGTGCCTATGCCCCATAGCCAGCCTGTGACAGGCCCCCTGGTTGCAGGGTTCGTGGAGGAGTGCCAGGGCAGCAGCGCCGTGAGCTACTTCTGGTACCGGCAGACACTGAACATCACAGCCGACATCAATGATAGTGGCTCCATCCAGTGGTGGCTGCTTCTCTGCTTGGCAGCGTCCTGGGCAGTTGTGTACATGTGTGTCATCAGAGGCATTGAGACTACAGGGAAGGTGAGAGCTGGCAGGGCCCGACCCCCTCTCTTGCTTCCTCCAGCCCCGAGGACCCCTCCCCATCGACCTGTGTTTGCTTTGTGTCTACAAGCTCTTATGAGGGGCATAAACATTTAGGATTGCAATGTCTTCTTAGGGTATTGATCCCGTTATCACTGTGACGCAACCTTTTTTATCCTGGTGATATTTTTGGCTCTGAAATTGACTTTGTTTAAAAATAGCCACTCCAGATTTCTTTGGGCTCTGTTAACAGAGTGTACTTTTTTCTCCTTTTCTTTCAACCTTTTTGTGTCTCTATGTTGAAAGTGTTTTTCTTGTAGACAGCATACAATTGGATCTGGCTTTTGTTAACCAATGTGACAATCTCTGCCTTTTATTTGGGGTGTTTAGAGCATTTACATTTAATGTGATTATTGATATGGTTGGGTTTAGCTCTATCCTCAGATGTGTTTCCATTTGCCCCATCTGTTTTTTTTTTATTCTTGTTCCTCTTTTTCTCTAGGTATTTTTCAGGATCCCGCTCTATCTCCTTGGTTGGTTTAGCTTTAACTCTCTCTTGTTATCCTAGTAACTGCTTTAGAGGTTATGGTCTATGTCTCTAGCCTGTCATGGTCGATCACTAAGTGATCTTGGGGTATTCTACGGTCATTTAAGAATGTCATTGCGGCCAGGCACGGTGGCTCAAGCCTGTAATCCCAGCACTTTGGGAGGCCGAGACGGGCGGATCACGAGGTCAGGAGATCGAGACCATCCTGGCGAACACGATGAAACCCCGTCTCTACTAAAAAATACAAAAAACTAGCCGGGCGAGGTGGCGGCGCCTGTAGTCCCAGCTACTTGGGAGGCTGAGGCAGGAGAATGGCATAAACCTGGGAGGCGGAGCTTGCAGTGAGCTGAGATCCGGCCACTGCACTCCAGCCTGGGCAACAGAGCGAGACTCCATCTCAAAAAAAAAAACAAAACAAACAAAAACAAAACAAAACAAAAAAAGAATGTCATTGCATTTTATCCCATTTTTCCCTCCCAGGCTTTGCACTATTGTTGTCATACATTTTACTTATAACGTGTTATAGACAGCGAATGCATTATTATCAGTTTTGTTTTAAACAAGTGATTACCTTTCAAAGAGGCTTAAATAATGAGAAAAACTATGGATGTTCACCCATGTGGTTTCCACTGGGGGCACAGAAAGGACCAGTAGAACCTGAGCCTCCTGCTTGCCTGGGCCCCTCAAGCCAGAAGAGTCCTCATCCTGTATTCTCTGGTGTGTGCTATCATCTCTAATCTGGTATCACACATGTGTGGATTCTTTTCAAATGATGGCACTCAGTCCACGCACCCTGGACCGTGCTTCCTGACCCGCGGGCCTCAGACCCAGGACCCCAGTGCCCCATGCCCTGGGCAGTGTCTCAGTGTACTGAGGTTGTCATTCCTCTTATGTGGAGGGCAGGGGTCTTCATGCTTGAGAGGACTGGAATTACTAAATGAGACAAAGCAACCAGCCAGAAATTCCAAATAATCCTATTATACAGGTCCTTAAAAATGCATCCCAAGCTGGGCACAGTGGCTCACGCCTGTAATCCCAGCACTTTGGGAGGCTAAGGTAGGCGGATCACATGAGGTCAGGAGTTCAAGACCAGCCTTGCCAACATGGTGACACTCCATGTCTACTAAAAATAAAAAAAAACTTAGCCAGTCGTGGTGTTGGGAGCCTGTAATCCCAGCTACTTTGGAGGCTGAGGCAGAAGAATCGCCTGAACCCAGACAGCAGAGGTTGCAGTGAGCCGAGATTGGGCCACCGCGCTCCAGCCTGGGCAAGAGAGCGAGACTCTGTCTCAAAAAAAAAAAAAAAAAAATGCATCCTGGGTAATTCTGCAGCCAGTCTGTGTTGGGGGGCTGAGAAGGAGACACCCCGGGTGATTCTGCAGCCAGTCTGTGTTGGGGGGCTGAGAAGGAGACACCCCGGGTGATTCTGCAGCCAGTCTGTGTTGGGGGGCTGAGAAGGAGACACCCCGGGTGATTCTGCAGCCAGTCTGTGTTGGGGGGCTCAGAAGGAGACACCCCGGGTGATTCTGCAGCCAGTCTGTGTTGGGGGGCTGAGAAGGAGACACCCCGGGTGATTCTGCAGCCAGTCTGTGTTGGGGGGCTGAGAAGGAGACACCCCGGGTGATTCTGCAGCCAGTCTGTGTTGGGGGGCTGAGAAGGAGACACCCCGGGTGATTCTGCAGCCAGTCTGTGTTGGGGGGCTGAGAAGGAGACACCCCGGGTGATTCTGCAGCCAGTCTGTGTTGGGGGGCTGAGAAGGAGACACCCCGGGTGATTCTGCAGCCAGTCTGTGTTGGGGGGCTGAGAAGGAGACACCCCGGGTGATTCTGCAGCCAGTCTGTGTTGGGGGGCTGAGAAGGAGACACCCCGGGTGATTCTGCAGCCAGTCTGTGTTGGGGGGCTGAGAAGGAGACACCCCGGGTGATTCTGCAGCCAGTCTGTGTTGGGGGGCTGAGAAGGAGACACCCCGGGTGATTCTGCAGCCAGTCTGTGTTGGGGGGCTGAGAAGGAGACACCCCGGGTGATTCTGCAGCCAGTCTGTGTTGGGGGGCTGAGAAGGAGACACCCCGGGTGATTCTGCAGCCAGTCTGTGTTGGGGGGCTGAGAAGGAGACACCCCGGGTGATTCTGCAGCCAGTCTGTGTTGGGGGGCTGAGAAGGAGACACCCCGGGTGATTCTGCAGCCAGTCTGTGTTGGGGGGCTGAGAAGGAGACACCCCGGGTGATTCTGCAGCCAGTCTGTGTTGGGGGGCTGAGAAGGAGAGTGAGAGAGGACTGTCCACTTGTAGATGCTTTTCCATGTGGACACCTCGTGTGCAGACCCTTGTCCACAGCTGATGAGAGCTGGGACAATAGCTCTATGTGGGCAGAAGGCTCACAGGGCAGGTGCAGCCAGGTGAGGGCATCAGGGTGGCAGGAAGAGGACTCCAGCCACACAGTAGGGCTGAGAGCTTGAGAGTGAACAGGAGGGAGGCCGGAGAGGGGACCAAAGCAGGGAAAGGACACAGTCAGAAATAAGCGTGATCAGGAGAGAGGCAAGTGGAGGCGGGTGGCTTGGGAGAGGGAGGCCAGGGAGGGAACACGGCTCAGACCCCTCTTCAGGGCCCAGCCCCTGTGCTCAAAGGAGGCCTGACTCTCCCAGATGGCCAGTGCTGGATAGGGCACAAACGTGTAAACGAATGTGCATGTGACTGTTTCTGGTGAGCCCCAAACCCTCCGAGCTTAGCCTGAGCCTGCACCCCACAATCCCCCAAGGTGCCCCCCAATCCATCCTGGTCGATCCCATGCCAGAAGCGGCTACTCTGACCACTAGGGAGGTGTCTGGAGCCTGCCTGCTTCTCTAAGGCTTGTGGACGGACCAGAGGCCATTTCAAGTCTCACCACTCCACCTTTTGTTTCAAGGTGATTTACTTCACAGCCTTGTTCCCTTACCTGGTCCTGACCATCTTTGTCATCAGAGGGCTGACCCTGCCGGGGGCCACAAAAGGACTAATCTACTTGTTCACTCCCAACGTAAGTGGGTCTTGGATCAAAGTTCAGGACTTCTAGCACACACATTTCAGGGCGGTGGCCAGCAGCTCCCTTCCTTACCTGGAAGCGTGAGACGCCAGGAGCCATACATCCAGCAGCTGTGCTGTCTGGTGGTCAGGGGTGAGGCTGGCCCAGGATGGCACGGGGGGAGGGGGCCTCAGGAAAGAGGTCAGGTTTGGAGTGAGCCTGGAGGATGACTTCGATCTGGGGCAGGTGGACTTTGGCACCTGTGGGACACCAAGTGGACATGGATGTGAGGGGCCAGGGGAGGAGGGACAGGGTTCAGGGAGAGGCTGATTGGGGACCGGATGTCCCTGCCCTGGGCCTGACACCGCCAAGGGCCTTGTCCAGCTGCACGCACCCCACCGGGAGCCACAGGAGCCAGTGCCCGCTCCAGGAGCCTGCACGGCTTCCAGAGCATTCTATACTATCCAAGATCACGGCACTGCCTGCCCATTGTCCTGAGGCAGTTTCCAAGGGTTGGTGTGGGAATGGGCACCTGGGTATGGGCATGGCTGCCTGGAGTCCTAGCAGAAGACAGAGGACACCTTCCCAGGTCCCCCAGAAACAGAAAAGCCAGGCTCCGTGCATGGGATCCTTGCCCTCGGGCCTTCAAATCACCCAGAACTGCCAGGTTAGAGAGGGCACAGTAAACATGCCTACGCAGGAGCTGCTCAAACCCATCTCCAGCCCCGAAAACCCTGCCAGCTACGTTCTCAAGCGGGCCTGACAGCCACCGGCTCATTCAGCCACGTCCCGGACAGGGGCCTGGCATCTGCCGTGTCCAGAGCTGCCACTCCACACCTGCACACCTGCACACCTGCATGGTCCTACCCTGTTCCTGGTGTCTGTACAGGTCACACTTGCTCATGAGTGTCCCCAAAGCCGCCTTGGGAACGTTCTAGAACAGTCAGGGCCACCGGCTGTTGTGGTTTGCCTGCTGAGTGAGACGCTCTCCCTACTCATTCCAGATGCACATTCTCCAGAACCCCCAGGTGTGGCTGGATGCAGCCACCCAGATATTCTTCTCTCTGTCCCTGGCCTTTGGAGGACACATCGCTTTTGCAAGTTACAACTCGCCCAGGTAGGCAGTCGGGCTCAGGTGTCCAGCCAGAGAAGCTTTGGGGAGATGCCCCGAGCACTTCCTGATCTCAGGATCACACTGTGGATCCAAGGGTGGCCTTGTGTGAACCTGAGATAAGAACCTCATGCCACGGCCTGGGCCCTCGCGGCAGCTGCCAGCACGTCCGGAGCTGGCTGCAGGAAGACAGCCTGGATAATCACACCCAGGAACCAGGGTGTAACTGGGCATGATACCAATCAAAATGCACATGACACATGGGGCCGTAAAAGCCTCGACGGTCACCTGAAATAGACTAAGGCCCCTTGGTGCCGACGTGAGCGGGTGCTGCTTTTACGATGTCATAATATGCACAGAACCCTACAAAGTGCAATTCCACAGATCATAAAATGCATAGCCCAGTGCACTGTGATGAACCTGAAACAAACCTTATTTCCTGTGGCTGCCAGGATCTGTGCCCCCTTCAGAGGCAGGCAGTTTGCATGAGATGGGAGGGGCAGGTTGGTCCCTGGGCAGTGCTGCCCGCTGGTGGTCTTTAGGGAAGGAAGTGCCAGCTGGGATGCCAGGGAAGCTTTAAATGTTTGTGATTGACACCTTACTTCCTTGACCTCACACTGGAGCTGGGCTTGTGTATGTTTCTCCTTTGGAGATGATTTACCAAAACATCTACATTTCAGACCCTCCACGAATGCCCTGCCTCTCAGCTCCCCGTGGGCCCAAAGGCCTTGGTGGGGGTGTGAATGGGTTTCAGACCCTTAGCAGCCTTGAGCTGGGGCTGCTGGAGGAGACTGTAGGGAGGGGTCCGAGGCCATCCTGAGACTCCAGGACTGGCAACAGCAGCCCCTGGGTCAGAGAAGGGGCATCCCAGGCGGGAGAGAGGGCCAAGGAGGGAAGCCCCCTCCTCACTTCCTCCCCTGGGTGAGGCCCAGTTACCACCTGCAAAGCCCGTGATGAGCAAGCATTTGTGCCCAGGAATGACTGCCAGAAGGACGCGGTGGTCATCGCCCTGGTCAACAGCATGACCTCCCTGTACGCGTCCATCGCTGTCTTCTCCGTCCTGGGGTTCAAGGCAACCAATGACTACGGGCACTGCCTGGACAGGTGAGCACAGGGGCCACGCCAGGCTCTGTGGGGCACGGCCGCCAGGCAGGTGCCTGCCGCACTGAGACTCCCACGGCGTGAGGAAGGGTGGCGTGGGCACTTTTCATTTCTCTAGGGGTGTGGAGTGAATGGTGTCCCCAGGAGGTCACTTCCACCCAAACCTTCAGAATGTGACCTGGTTGGAAAAGGGTCTTTGCAGATGTAATTAAGTAGGATTGGTCCCCCTGGAGTAGGGTAGGCCCTAAATCCAATAACCGGTGTCCTTATAAGAAGAGGAGACAGACACAGAGGAGGAGGCCACGTGAAGACAGAGGCAGAGGTCGCAGCGCTGTGGCCACGGCCCAGGGACGCCTGAAGGTGCAGAAGCTGGAAGAGGCGGGAGGAGTCTCCTGTGCAGGCTTGGGAGGGGCCACACGGGGATTTCAGACACCACGGTTCTCCAGAACGGGAGAGGCTGAATTCCTGTGGTTTGAGGCACCGTTGCTCATCGTTTCCTGTGGTGGTCCCAGGCTGCTGATACAGCTAGGTTGTACCCTGCACAGGCAGCTGCCTCGTCACACCCACGGCCTTCTCAGGGCACCTGACTTGCTTGTGAACTACCTTCAGGCGGGTCCTTGAGAACCCACTGGCCAGACAGCATGTCCCTACAACATGGGGTGACTCTGACCCCACCAGGGGACGTCTGGCAGCATATGGAGACAGTTTTGGTTGGCCACACTTGCGTGAGGGGTGTGCCTGGCACCCAGTGGGTGGAGGCCGAGGATGCTGCACAGCACCCTACAGTGTCCAGGACGGCCCCACCCAGATAGTGACTGGCCCTGAGTGTCCACAGTGCTGCTGCAACTCCTTGTTCCAACCCCAGCCTCCTGAGGTCGGGAGCAGGGCAGCACGTCAGCACTGCACCCGACGGTGCTTTTCAACAGGGACGCCACCAAGAAAACGCACACAGAAGTGGAAAACATGGCACTTGCAGGCCACGGAAAGGACAGTGGTTTACAGGATGAGCCAGGTCAGGGAGGACAGTGGTTTACAGGATGAGCCGGGTTAAGAAGGCAGAGCTGGGCTTTGTTCAGCCCCAGCCGGGGAGGTGCATGGCGACGACTCTGATTTCTGCTCACTCTTTGAATGTCGCAAATAACCACAAAAGTGCACAAATATTGACTTGGGGTTACAAGCACATCTTAGTGAGCAGGCGGATAAGGACCAGCTGTGTGCACAACAGCCTGCACCGTACAGCCCAAGCCAGCCTAGCATGCCACATGGGGCTGGAATGGGGGGGGGGAGGCCTCTATCGTCAGGATTGTTCTAGGAACAGCGGGAGCCCCAAAAAGGTGTTTGCTGGTATAGACGTGCCCTGCCATGGGTGACTGTGTTTGAACCTTAAGCCCTGAGGACAGAATGAGCCTTTGGCAGTGGAGACAGAAGGGCAGGCGGGTGGGCTGAAGTCATTGCAGCAAACCTTCAGAAGCCCAGGTCCTTGCCTGCAGGGCAGCCCCTCAGGGCGAATCAGGTCCCACCCTCGAGGTGAGGAAGCTGCCACTACCTCCACCCCCTTTGCACCCATGGGGGAGTGCTCCCCTTCCAAGCCCAGGGGGGTAGAGAACAGCTTCTCCCCCAACCCAGCAGTGTGCATGGAGTAAACTGTGCCCCCACCAGTGCCGCCCTGTTATAGCACAGGGGCCCACATGATCCCAACAGGGGCTGGAGGTGTCCACATGATCCCAACCGGGGCCAGAGGCATCCACACGGTCCCAACAGGGGCAGGAGGGGCCCAGCCCTCCCAGGGACACTGTTCTTCCCAGCACCGACCAAGGGTTTCTCTGGATGTGTTTGGGAACTGGGGCCGTCCCCTCTGTCCCCACAGAAACATCCTCAGCCTCATCAACGAGTTTGACTTCCCAGAGCAGAGCATCTCCAGGGATGACTACCTGGCCGTCCTCATGCACCTGAACGCCACCTGGCCCAAGAGGGTAGCCCAGCTCCCCCTAAAGTTCTGCCGCCTGGAAGACTTTCTGGATAAGGTACCTGCACACCCACTGGGGTAGCCAGGCGGGGGCGTCCACAGGAGCACCAGGGCCGTACTGGCTGTGCCCCACTGCCAAAGGCTGCAGACAATTCCCACAGACCCAGGGCCAGGGCCTGTGAACCGAGGACCCCAGTCTGTCTTTGTCTCAGGTTGCCAGGCCTCCTGAAAAGCCCGAAGCCCTGGAGGCAGCTGTGTCCTGCAGACACTGTACCCAGCAGTCTTGGGGGTTGGGCTGACCTGAAAGAGTGGGCACTGATGGTGCCCAGACCCCAGGAAAGGGGGTGACCAGCATGAGGGTCACAGTGCCAGGGCATGGCTGGAGTCCAGCCACACTCAAGGCCAGTGGATGCCTGGACCTGGGGGCACCAGGCAGGGGTGCACAGCCAGGAGGCAGGTGTGGGATGCATCTCAGGGTGCCTGACCCAAGGCATAAAAGGCCCTGGGTTCCAGGCCCAGCTGCCTGCTGTGGGTGTGGGTTATTAAAGGAGAAGGACCCTCCCCTGCAGAGATCACCTGCAGCCTAGTCTCCCAGAAGGCAGGCTCAGCGCCACACGAGGAGGGGCGATGTGCACTCATGCCCTCAGCCTGGGAGACAGTGTGTGCATTCTGCAGGCAGGCGTATGTGTGTGGTGGAGTGCATGTGTGCGTGGCCCGAAGCCTGGGGCTCTGTGTGTTGCAGAGTGCCTCGGGCCCGGGCCTGGCCTTCATCCTCTTCACGGAGGCTGTCCTCCACATGCCGGGGGCTCCTGCGTGGGCTGTGCTCTTCTTCGGGATGCTGTTCACCTTGGGGCTATCGACCATGTTCGGGAGCATGGAGGCAGTCATCACACCCATGCTGGACGTGGGGGTCCTGCCCAGATGGGTCCCCAAGGAGGCCCTGACTGGTGAGTGCACAGCTCGGCGGCCCTGGAGGACTCATCCCCAGCATCCGGCCATCTACTCCCACCTGCTGTCCAGACGCCCCTCCTGGATGGAGAGCACAAGGGGCCAAGCCTGAGTTCAGGGGAAGTCTGAGCCAGGCTGCTCCTCACTGACAGCCATCATGGGAGAGCTGAGGGTTGAGGGAGGTTCAGGGCTGCCCCTCCCCCACGGCCCCAGAGGCCAAATCCCCCATCCGGAGCAGGAAAGCAGGTCCTTCCTGCTCCTTGAGCACAGTACAGGAAAGAGACTGGGGAGGGTGGGGATGGAGGGTGGGAAGCCGAGAGAAGT
This sequence comes from Rhinopithecus bieti, assembly GCF_001698545.2. Taxonomy (NCBI): domain Eukaryota; kingdom Metazoa; phylum Chordata; class Mammalia; order Primates; family Cercopithecidae; genus Rhinopithecus; species Rhinopithecus bieti. The sequence continues at coordinate 341,512 of NW_016814059.1, read as the reverse complement.
CTCCAGCCTGGGTGCCCTGGCCCTCCCCGCTGTCTGTCCCAGGGCTTGTCTGCCTGACTGGCTTCCTCCTGACCCTCCCCACACTTCCACCCCCCATCCCCTTACCCCCCACACCCCTCTCCCGCTGTCTGTCTCAGGGCAGTTCTGCCTGACTGGCTTCCTCCTG
>NW_016814059.1:250741-341268 GCF_001698545.2 Rhinopithecus bieti | reverse complement strand
CGGCCCCAGAGGCCAAATCCCCCATCCGGAGCAGGAAAGCAGGTCCTTCCTGCTCCTTGAGCACAGTACAGGAAAGAGACTGGGGAGGGTGGGGATGGAGGGTGGGAAGCCGAGAGAAGTCTCCAGCCTGGGTGCCCTGGCCCTCCCCGCTGTCTGTCCCAGGGCTTGTCTGCCTGACTGGCTTCCTCCTGACCCTCCCCACACTTCCACCCCCCATCCCCTTACCCCCCACACCCCTCTCCCGCTGTCTGTCCCAGGGCAGTTCTGCCTGACTGGCTTCCTCCTGACCCTCCCCACACTTCCACCCCCCATCCCCTTACCCCCACACTCCTCTCCCGCTGCCCCAGGGCTGGTCTGCCTGGCCTGCTTCCTCTTTGCCACCTGCTTCACGCTGCAGTCTGGGAACTACTGGCTGGAGATTTTTGACAATGTTGCCGCTTCCCTGAACCTGCTCATCTTGGCCTTCCTCGAGGTTGTGGGTGTCGCTTATGTTTACGGAATGAAACGGTGAGCTGCTGCCCTACGAGCGCTCCTTTGGGATCCACCAGGGTGGGAAGGGGAATGGGTGCCGGGCACAGGCACAACCCGCAACTGCCCAGACCGCTGAGAATGTTCTGCCCTAGGGAGATGCCGAGGCACCAGGGGGTGTAGGCTGGACGCCAGTTAGGGTCTGGTCCTCGGCTTGGAGTGTGTGGACCTTCCACGGGCCATGTGGAGCCTGAGCCCAGCATCTGGTGCAGGTTCTGCGATGACATTGCATGGATGACTGGGAGGCGGCCCAGCCCCTACTGGCGGCTGACCTGGAGGGTGGTCAGTCCCCTGCTGCTGCTGACCATCTTCGTGGCTTACATCACCCTCCTGTCCCAGAAGCCACTGAGCTACAGGGCCTGGAACCCCAAATACGTAGGTCCTTCCGGCGGGAACCTGGGGAGTCCTGGGACCCCTCGGGCTCGGTCTGGCCTCCATGGTGCCATCCAGTGCCCGATGACCCATGCGGTGCACATTCATGTCCCAGTGACAAGGTGGCGTGGTCACTTCTGCCTGGCAAACTGGGAAGCCAGGGATGTGAACAGGATGGGCTTTGTGCGACGTCCCTGAGTGCCCACTGGGATCAGAAATGGGATCAGGGTGACTGTGGGCAAGCGCCTGGTCAGTGGAGTGAGGACCTGAGCAGTACCCAGAGCCCAGAGACCCCACAGGGCCCTGGAGCTCCTTCTTGGGGATGTGGCTTCACCCTCCCTGCCTGTGTCCTGCCCATGTGGCGTGGGGACGGGCAGCTGGACAATTGCCCATTCCTCGTCTGTGATGAGAGAGGTCCTGCGCAGTCCCCTACTGCCACCCAGTGGGTCAGTTTGGCTGAGGCCATTTCCACACAAGAGCCTCCTGAGGAGGGATCGGAGTGCCAGCCACACTCTGAAAATGCCTCAGAGGCTCTGAGCAGTGCCAGCCCCTGACATACCCTGAGTCCCCACTGGTGGCCGCTCAAAACCTCTCCATGCCACCCCTTCTCGGGAATGTGGCCGCCACTCCTCTCCGAATATGTCTCGGAAAGTCCCTCCCTAGCAGAACACCAAGGGCAGGTGAAGGAGGAGTGACCATGTATTACTGAAGAATTTCCATGATACCTGCAGCCAGGTGGGTGGTGCCACCAGTGTACAGGGGAGAAAGCTGGGGACATGGCCTCCAACGATGCCCAGTGGGTTGAGGCCATGTAGCCCCTCTGGTTCCAGAACACGATACCTAGGCCTACCTTGGGGAGTCCCCAGCCCCAAGAGAAGCTCAGCCCAGGTTCCCAAACTCCCGGCCCAGGGGAACCGTGGGGAGCAGCCACAAGTCCTGGCCACTGCTCTGGCCGCGCCTTTTCCATTCCCATCCAAGTCCGGGTGGGCAGGTGGCTCTTGCTCCTTGGATTGAGGAGCGAGGGATCAGCCTCACGGCCCAGGGTGGCCGGCATCACCTAATGAGGCTGTGGTCCCACAGGAGCTATTCCCCACGCGCCAGGAGAAGCTCTACCCAGGCTGGGTGCTTGCCGCCTGCGCGCTGCTGTCCTTGCTGCCTTTGCTGTGGGTCCCGGGGGTTGCGCTGGCTCAGCTGCTCACCCGGCAGAGACGAACGTGGAGGGACAGAGACGCGCGCCTGGACACGGACACGAGCTGAAGCCGCCAGGAGTGGGATGGGAGTGGGGCCTGCATGGGCGGGTCTGGTGGTGGGCAGGTCTGGTGGTGGGCAGGTCTGGTGGTGGGCGGGGCCCCACCCACAGGGCCCCCCCAATACACCAGCGACGCCGCCCAATACACCTTGATACCGCTGTGTCCGCGTGGTTACTGCTTTCCCGACGCCCAGGCAGGGCTGCAGACCTAGCCCCCAGCGCTGCTGCTTGGGGCCTGCCCTGAGGGAGGTCTTGCAGGGCTCCGGCATCCCTGGTGAGCCGGTGGCCTGGGCGTCCTGCAGCAGTTGGGGGCCCTGCACTTGGCTGGGCTGGCTCCAGGATCTTCGCAGGTGCGGGGCTCCCAGTCTCACAGCCTCTGAACCTAGCCTGACTGGTCTCTGGGGAACAGTGGCCGTCCGGGTGGCTCAGGAGGCCGCCTGCACCCCAGCTCCAGGTCCTGGGCGGACTGTCCCCCTACAGCTCGCAGGCGGCAGGGTACCCAGGACAGACGCTCCCTCCAGCCTGGGAGCGGGGTCTGGGGTCTAGAGTCTGCGGTCTAGTTGACCCTTCCTAACATTTCTGAGAAACACTGTAGGTTGCCACTTTTATTTTCCCAAACTGTTGAATTGTATTAAGGAGGTACCAAAAACCTACTGCTGTCCCGGGGCAGAGGGGCGACAGGCAGGAGCTCGCTCATGTGGGGCAGTCACCCACGCCACAGGCGCCAAGCGCACTGTGCAGCCCCCGTCCAGCCTGCCCTGCTCTGGAGTACCCCGGCTCCACGCGCCACGCACCTGCTTCCCTCTTCCCTCTCCCTCTGTTCCCTCCTCCCTCCTCTTTCCTCCCCATCCTTTTTCCTCCTCTCCTTCCCCCGCAAAAGCACCAGGAGCCAGGGATCAGGTCTCTGACTCGCCACACGGAGGGAGGCCCCGCAGGTCCTGGCTTTCTGCCGCCTGGAGAGGCCCTGTGAAGACCCAAGGCACCTGCTCCCTCCTTTGAAAAGAGCTCCCGGCCAGGCAGCACTGTCCGTGGTGCTGAAAAATCCCGGCAACAAGGCGCGGCCGTGGTTCCTAGCGTCCATTACACGCATTCTTACCGGGAACCCGTCCTTGCCCACGGCCAGCCCAGGTCCAGAGTAAACAACAGCACATGCACCGCTACCCACCTGTAGGTAAACTGAGTGCTAAACATGCAGTTAACGCTAGTGCACCCCACCTAAGCACATCCTGAGCCCACAGCGGGGGGAGCTGCACTGCGTCCCTCCGTCCTGCTGTTGTGATGCTCCCCACACCCGTGGTGAGGCCGGGGTATGTGAGGACGAACATGTCACAAAGGGAGTCAGTCCACTGTGAGATGGGGCTGCTGCAGAGGACAGTCTGACATCCCCCACTTCAACCTCACAATCTTGCCGCAACTCCATGCCTTGGGTGTACTAGTCAGCCTTTTCCGTTGTAACTGACACAAACAAACTCAAACCGAATGTCCTTCATCAGCTCTCAGAACCGGCCAAGTCCAGGGTGGGCTTCAGGCCCTACTGGACCCAGGAGTTCATAGGATCCATGGGACTCTGCCCGCACTGTTCAGCTTTTTTAAGTAGGGCGTCTCCGTGACCATTCCAAAATCCTTTTGGTTCATGATCTGGGTGAGATGCTCCCCCTTCAGAGTCTAGACATCAAATTGCAGGGAAGAGTGATCACAGAGCCTGGAGGGTGGGGTGGAGAGGGGGTGGTTCCCCAAAGGAAAGCCTCCAGAAGCCAAAGCAACAGCTGTGTTCCATAGTGTCAACAACTCACACATGCAGAAGGTGGAGTAACCTGCTCAGAAGCCAACACTGCCAAGGGGCATGTGTCCCCAAAGGCAGCTCTTGGGACACCTTCCCCCACCCACAATAGAGGCTGCAAGTCCTTCGTTGACCCGGACAAGAAAAACCAGCAGCTGTTGGCAGCAGGGTGCTGACAAGCCACTCAGACTTAGCTGAGCTCACATTTTGCATCAATACCATACTTAGAAAATAACCAGGATGTAAGCAGGTGCCCCCTGCTCCCATCCTGGATCAGACTTTTGGGTGTAGCACATCCTAACGAGGGCTGGGGCTCTGCCCAGCACTCTGTATAGGGGGAGCTGGAAGCAGCAGCATCCCCTGCCGTGGGCTCAGGACACACTTATGTGGGCAGCTCCCCCCGACGTGGGCTCAGGACATGCTTGGGTGGGCAGCTCCCCCCCACGCCCTGCCCCGTGGGCTCAGGACATGCTTAGGTGGGCAGCTCCCCCCCTCCCTCCCCGCTGTGGGCTCAGGACACGCTTAGGTGGGTTGCTCCCTCCTGCCCCGCCCTGCCCCGTGGGCTTAGCACACACTTAGGTGGGTAGCTTCCCCCTCCCCACCGCTGTTGGTTCAGTACATGCTTAGGTGGGTAGGTCCCCCTGCTGTGGGCTCAGGACGTGCTTGGGTGGTCAGCTTCCCCCTGCCCCATGGGCTCAGGACACGCTTAGGTGGGCAGTTCCCCCCAACGTGGACTCAGGATGTGCTTGGGTGGGCAGCTCCCCCCCGCCCCATGGGTGGGTTCAGGACACGCTTAGGTGGGCAGGTCCCCCGGCTGTGGGGTTGGGACATGCTTAGGTGGGCAGCCAGAAAATGCCACTCCACCCATGTGCCTGATGCGGCCATGGATAAAAATGGGTAGAAAGGAGGAGGGACAGAGGTGGCCCACTAGGTGACGATGGGTGGACAGATGGATGCCCCAAAGGGTGGCAGAGGTGCGTCTGTCCCATCACATTGCCAGGGTCGTTCAGGGCCAGGGGTTGAGGCCTCATGGGCTGCGGAGGTACCCGAGCACCATCCAGGGAGCGGGGACAAGGGCCAGGCGGTGAGAGCAGAACTGGACGGGCTGACCCTGCGTGGCCACGCCCCACACTCAGCTCCTTCAACTTGTCCTCCACTCTTTTGGGAAAAACATTCCAGGGGCGGGTCTCTCAGACTGGCTAGTGTCGGGACAGGAACAAAATGCTCCTATCACCTGACTGGAAGTGGTTGGAATACAGGATCTGTAGCTACAGGGGCTGCCCCTTCCAGGGGCAGCCATGTTGAACTGGAAATAAAGCCAGCTGCAGATGAGGTTAGCCGACCCCAGAGATGGACACAGCTCCCATGACTGTGGTGGTCACATGAGGACAGGCTGTCCCGTGAGCTGGTTCCTGGCAGAGGGTGAACCCAGGGCTGCTTTGCCAGGCACGGAGAAGTCAGAGCACCTGATGGGAAAACAAGATTCAGGGTCCAGTTTTCAAAAGCCTGATGGGGCTCATCCGCAGGGGAGAGTCTGAGGTCACCAAGAACCAGGGGAGGACGTGTGAAGGACTAAGAGCAGAAGGAGAAGTGAGGTGGGAGGTCATGGAGGGTACAGCCAGCACTGGAGCTGCCCCAGGACTCACCCACTCGGCTCCAAGGGAAGCAGCCCCTTCCACCAAGGGTGGGACTGGGACCTGACAGAGAGGATCCCACTGCCATGGCCAGGGAGCATGAGTCTCCCGTCCACACGGGGGGCTGGGGACACACAACTCCAGGTGGTGAGCCCAGGGCTTTGTGCCGTGTCAGAGAGGAGAAAGCCAGCCAGTCCCCCTCCTGCAAGACTCGGTCCTTTCATGCCTGCATGAGGCTGAGGTGAGGCCCAGGCCTATTGTGATGCTCGCTCTCTGGGGCAGCAGAAACGGGAGCATGGAACCTTTGCATCCAGATGGCACCTTAGAGACCTGTCCAACCCTCCTGCAGGCCACAGCAGAATGTCCAACACCAGGCTCCACAAACCTGGGGGACCTGCCCTCGCCAGGGGCCGTGGTCAAAGCTGGATCCAGGGTGAAGAGGCTCCATCCCTGCCCATCAGTGCGAGGACCCGCCAGCAGCCTTGGCCATTGGAGCTGGACGGGCACAGGAGCTCTGCTGTCCCAGCATGCACATCTCATCATGACGCCAGGTGACCAGTATGCAGGGAGGCTGGAAGCCCCACTCTGTTTCTCTCTCCCTCTCAGCAGCAAGTCCACCTGAGCTGTCCCACAGATTCCCAGGGTGGGCCGGGAGTCTCATTCTGAGAACAGTCCCTGTGTTCATTTCCCTATACTGGTATTCCATGTGCTGCTATAACAAATCACTGCAGCTTAGTGGCCTCACACAAACAAATTATCTTATAGCTCTGGAGGCCGGAAAGCTGAAATGCGTCCCACTGGCCTGAAATCGAGGCGTGGGCAGGGCTGTGTGCCCTCAGGATGGGGGCGGATTGCTTGCTTTTCCAGCATGGAGCAGCTACCCCCATTCCTTGGCTGGGGCCCCTTCCTCCATCTCAAAGCCAGTAGTGGTCAGTGGTCTTTCTCACGTCCCCTCTCTGACTCTTCCCTGCCTCCCTCTCTTCTAGAGACCCTTGTGGTCACATCAGGCACACCAGATAATCCAGGATGACCTTAAGACTGGCTGACTGGTAGCCGTGACTCCACCTGCAGCCTCCACCAGCCTCTGCCCTACAGGTGACACATTCACAGGTCCCAGGAGAAGGACGTGGGCAGCTTTGGGGAGGGGCTGTAATTCTGCCTACCACAAACGCCTGGGACCTCTGAAACCCACCAAGGATTGGCAAGCCCCCTTCCCAGGTGAGCACCTGGCACCAATCCACATCGAGGGTTACAGCAGGTGCAGGACCGGCAGGAGCGTGGGATGCAGGAAAATAACCACTCCCTTTCAGGGGTACTGGATGGCATCACCCACAGCCTCCATCCTTGCCTGCTTCTCTTCCCTTTCTGCTTGGAACTCACTTGCTCCATACACGCTCGTCTGTGGAAGGAAGCTGCTTGAGATGAAGTTCAGGCCTAGGGAAGTCAGCAGAGCTGGGGTCTTTCTTTCCTTTTAAAACTTCATTTTTTTTTTTTTTTTTTTTTTTTTTTTTTGAGGCGGAGTCTCGCTCTGTCGCCCGGACTGGAGCGCAGTGGCCGGATCTCAGCTCACTGCAAGCTCCACCTCCCGGGTTTACGCCATTCTCCTGCTTCAGCCTCCAGAGTAGCTGGGACTACAGGCGCCCGCCACCTCGCCCGGCTAGTTTTGTATTTTAGTAGAGACGGGGTTTCACCGTGTTAGCCAGGATGGTCTCGATCTCCTGACCTCGTGATCCACCCGTCTCGGCCTCCCAAAGTGCTGGGATTACAGGCTTGAGCCACCGCGCCCGGCCAACTTCATTATTTTCATTTTGCCCTGAGGTTTGACAGTCTACCCAGCACCTCCTCTTCTTCTCCTTTTCTTTCTTCCTCCTCCTCCTCCTCTCCTTCTTCCTTTTCTCCTTCTTCCTTTTCTACCTCCTCTTCTCCTTTTTTTTTTGAGACAGGGTCTCACTCTGTCACCCAGGCTGGAGTGCAATGGTACAATCACAGCTCACTGCAGCCACGACCTTCCAGGCTCAAGCGATCCTCCCACTTGGCCTCCCAAGCAGCTGGGACTACAGATGCTGGACACCATGCCTGGCTAACGTTTTGTATTTGTTGTAGAGATGGAGTCTCTCTATGTTATCCATGCTGGTCTCAAACTCCTGGCCTCAGACAATCCTTCTGCTTCGGCTTCCCAAACTACTGGGATGGCAGGTGTGAGCCACCATGCCTGACCTTACAATAGTGGTTTTTCAAAGTGCCGGGCAAGGGCAGTGGCTCACACCTGTCATCCCAGCACTTTAGGGAGCTGAGGCGGGAGGATCACTTGAGCCTGGGGGTGTGTGGCTACAGCGAGCCATGATTGTGCCACTGCACTACAACCTGGGTGACAAAGTAGACTCTATCTCTAATAATAATCATCAATAAGTAAAAAGAGACAAATCAAAAAGTAGGTGCTTAGTGAGTTAAGCCATGTCAAAGTAAATACCTTTTTCAAGGGTCTAATACTTTAGCAAAAAATATAAGTAATTCTGAGTAAAATTTCAACAAAAAGCACCTGGAGAAACAGGGTTCTGGAGCTTTGTAGAAAATGGGTAACTGAACAATGGCCCGATCCGTTGGTCTGTGATTCAAACCTAGGTGTGCCTGAGCAGCGGCCTCTGCTCCCAGGAGTCCCCACCCTGTTCTGTCCAACCTCCCACTGAGGTCGTCTGCCCACGGCACCTGGGGCCACTCCACTCCCTTCCGGTTTGCAGGGCAAAGGCACCCCCAGGCCAGCTGCCGAGGGCCCCTCCTTGTCACAGTTCCTATACGAGGGCTCCAGGCACCAGTGTGCATTTACGACACAGTCTGTGGACTTGGGCCCACCATAAACACATTAGGCTCGGTCACTCGGACACTCTCCGAAGCAGCAGCAATAAATGAGGCCATATCCAGCAGCCATAAGCCCCCACCTCGAAACCAGGCACGTCTGGGCTGCACTCACACCAGAAGCCCTGTCCGAGGCGCACTCAGTAGGACCTGGCCATACCATAAGGCCCCACCAGGGACCTGCTGGAAGGCTCCGGAGTCGCTCACGCCGGGCCCTTGGTGTCATGTGGCCCAAGCCAACTTCCAAGGAGGGGCTGTTTCTTCACCCCAAGATTGTGTCCCTCTGAGTTGCCCCTCCCGTTCTCTGCAGTCCTTCCAGTTCCTTCTGTCTGCTGAAGGACGTGAGTCCAGCTGCACTGCGTGCCTGGCGCCCGCCCTGGGAGATAAGTCTGGATGAGGCTGGGAGATAAGAGGATGAGAGACGAGACTGGGAGATAAGATAAGAGGATGGGCCACCATCACCAGCTCCACCTTGAAGACTCCTGTGTCTACTGCCCCACCCTACCCACCCTTCGGAGATCAGAATCGCCTGGTCCACTCTGAAGAGAATGGCCAGAGGGGGAACGTGACTTTCAACCTGAGTTGGGGGGCTCAGGAGGAGGAATCCTGGATTTTATACAGGATGGTGTCATGCTCCTGCCCCCCACTTCCATGAATGCTGATGGCCCGGAGGATGTGCACCAGGGAAGCACGTCCAGATCCACCGCTGCAGGTGGGAGGTAGAGGAAGAGGGGGCCCAGCCAGGTTTCCCCATCACCCCCACCGCCCAGACGGGTCCCCCTATCATCCCCACCACCCAAGCTGGGCCCCTATCATCCCCGCCACCCCAACTAGGCCCTCTGTTATCCCCTCCGCCCAAGCCAGGCCCCCCCATCATCGCCACCCAAACTGGGTCCCCATCATCCCTGTCATCCTTTGGGCCTGGACTGACTGTCCCTCTTCCAGGGTGGGGCTCCCACTGTCTATCCCCGACCCTCCTTCCCCTCCTGCCTCACAGCGTCAGAAACCTCCTGGGCCCAGCCAGGCCACAGGCCTGCACTGACCACCATGCCATTCACTCATACGCTTCTGTAATCGCATACAGTGGAGTCTATGCAGTGCACATTAGGATTCAAACATGAGGCTTTTTTTCAAAACTGAAAAACGCATATATTGAGTATTTTACTCCCACAGCCCCCCAGTGTGGCCCACGGGGACCCCCATCCAGGTGCAGTGTTCTTGCCCATGAACAGGGCACACCTTTGGTCACTCCAAATTCCCAGAGCTCCCAGGCTCCTTCTCAGGGTCTCTACCGGCACGGTGGGGGTGGAGGGCAAAGGAGGTCACGGTGAGAGGTGGCGAACGGCAAGTCTGGGGAAGGACGGATCCCGTGTGGGGAGTGGAAGCCAGGCTCCTGGTGAGGAGGAGCTGGCCCTGGGGTGGAGCCTAGTGCCAGCCTGTGGGGAAGTGAGGACGGCAGGTGTGCTGGACACTCAGCCTTCAGCCGGACATGCAGGCCTTGGCCAGACACTCACTCAGGCCTCAGACTCCCAGTGGTGCGGGCCTGGGTGTGGGCCGCCCCTCCCTCCCTGGGATGTAGAGCTCGGCGTGACAGGGCTGCTGGTGTCCACTCTCAGCCCGGCTGTGGGCGGGTGGCCATCAGTCCAGGATGGTCTTGAAGTCTGAGGGCAGTGCCGGGTTAGCTGCGGCCTCCAGGGCAGCCAGCGTCGTCCCCGGGAGCTTCCGACTCAGCTGCGTCTGGGCTGCGGGGCCAAAATCAGACTCTGTTCCAGAAGAGGCCAGAGGGGCCATCCTCCAGCCTTCCTGGTACATGTGGGCGGCCAGGCAGGCAGGGCCTGCACCTCGTGGCCTTGGGTGGTGGGAACCTCAGGGAAGGGACAGACACCCCTCCACAGGGGCGAGCAGACAGGCAGCCCGTGATGCTTGGAGAGGCAGGCGGGGAGAGAAACTTAAAAGAAGACCTCAGGAGCTCAGGACCCCTGGGGGTATCAGGGCAGCAGCCAGGGCCAGGAAAGGCCTGTGAGAGGACACAGGTCAGGGGTCAGAAAGGTTCCCAAGGGTGGGGAGCCATCCGCCCTGGATGGGAGGCAGGGGTTTCCAGGAAGTCGTGGACCCTGCAGGCTCCATGGCCTGGGGACACGGGCATTTAATTCACACAGGGCTGCCAGCATGGCTCCAGCCCCAAGGCTAGGCCCGGGGCATATGCATTTTAGCAGCATCTGAGGCTGCTTGCCCTGCAAAGGGCGTTCGAGGATCGTGTCTGGGCAGGTGGGCCCGCATTGGCCGCCATCCACACTTGCCTGTCCTGAGTGACCCCAGGAGTGGCACGTAGGTGACGCGGTGTTGAGTCAGCTTGAGCAGGAAGGCTTGGTGGCACAGCCACTGCACGGCCTCGGAGGGCAGAGGGCCGGTGGCGCCCTTGGCCCCCAGTGACATCCCTGGGGGACAAACAGAGGCTGAGGATTCCACAGGCCCAGCCCAGCTCCCCTCCCAGGAGACACCAGAAAGCTGCGCACGCCCGACGGTCTGCAGGGCGGCTCCATCTCCAGCTGCCCCGACCCAAGCACTGCAGGAGTCACTACTGAAATGTTTCCTTCAGCTTCTCCAAGTGAAATTTCCACAACACAGAAATAACAGAAAGTAGAAGCTCTGAAGCTCAGGACGGCAGGTTCGACGTGGCTTGAATTTCAGATGGATCAGAAACCTCCCTGACGCTGGGTGAAGTGTCCAGAGGCAGAGGATGGTGACCGCGGAGCAGAGGACAGCCCGGGGCTCTGTGGTGGGGACGCACAGCCTCTGCTCCTGAGAGGGGTGGGGTGGCCTGGGCCCAGCCTCCTCCTAAGCCCTTGGCCTGGGTTTGCACAGGGGCCCTAAGTGCCATGGACAGGAGACAGCCCAATCCCACCACAGGGCAAACAGGAGAGGCCAGGCCCCCCGAATCCCACCATGGGGCAAGCAGGAGAGACCAGCCCTCCCGGCACTTCCCCAGGCAGAGCAAGGTGGGGAGGACGGCAGTTCCCAGGCAGCTCCTGTCCCTTCCATCGGGTGCTCTGCTCACCCCACGGAAGGGCGGGCAGACGGGCCTGCCAGTGGTCGGGTTAAACTACTTCCCCATGCGAAAAAGGGTGAGAATGTCCTAAGCCCGGATTCACTCAGTCTCCTGACATACTAACACCAGCAGGCAGGCACTGCTACCACTGAGGCCAGGCACCTGTGCATACCTGTGTTCTTGGCTTTCAGGATGGAGTAGCAGAGGGAGGCCGTGTCAGAGATGACACGCAGGAAAAACGTGGGGTTCTTCCAAACTTGCTGATGAAATGGGAGCTGCAGCACACACGCGTGGAACCTGAGGGGATGGTGGACATCGTCAGAGGAACGGCCTCCTAATTAGACGGTGCTCACCGGTGTGGGCACGGGCCCGCCGGTGTGTGTGTGCATGCATGAAGGCACGTGCATGGGTTTCCTCGTGGGCACAGGTGCACGCACACGGATGCATGCATGCATGTCTGTGTGTGTGTGCTTGTGTGTGCAAGTACTTGCGTGTCTGTGTGTGTGCACAGGTACACTGCACGTTTCTGTGCACCGTCTGTATGAACGCACACACATGTGGAGGCTGAAGCGGCTCCATCCTGGATGCTAACCTGCCATGCTGGCTTCTGATTAGCTCCTGTTCTGGGAAGCCCTGTAAGGTTTCCAGTTTATCCATTGTTCCTTGTGTACCAGAAGGTACTTACCGTAAATCCCGCCCTTCGTCAAACAACCTTGATGTCATCGTGTATCAACGTCCTGCGCATCCCTTCTGAGCCACCCCACCCCTGTGGTGCATAAACCCTGGGTCTGAGGCGATGGTGCGGGGACCCATCGTCTCATCTCACTGCCACTGAGACACCGACTTGGCTTCTGTGTGTAGGTGAAGTCCCTACTAAATGTTTCTTTCCAAGAAACTGCATTTGTCAGTCTTTTCTGCTGCTGAGATGGGGTCTCACTCTGTCACCCAGGCTGCAGTACAGTGGGGTGATCTCAGCTCACTGCAACCTCCACCTCCTGGGCTCAAGCCATCCTCCCACTTCAGCCTCCCAAGTACTGGAACTACAGGCACACTCCACCACACTCAGCTAATTTTGTTTTATTTTCATAGAGATGAGGTCCTACTACATTGCCCAGGCTCACCTTAAACTCCTGGGCTCAAGCGATCCTCTCACCGCGGCCTCCCAAAGTGCTGGGACTACAGGTGTGAGCCACCGCGCCAGCCCTGTCAGCCTCCCTCTTTGGCCTCTCAGCTTCCTGGGACTTTGGGGCAGGTGTGCACGGACCTGGCCACCACGAAACAGCACAGGTGCACATGTGCCCACATGTGTGTGTGATCAGGACACCTGTGTACCTGGTCTCACCGACTGCCGGAGCCCCTTCTGGAATGACCTGAGACCACACCAGTGAAGCCAGCACTCGGGTTTCAGCCTCTCAGTAACTCTGCTGAGGTGGGAAGTCTTCTCCCCATGTAGCAACGAGGGAAGCCAGGCCCAGAATGTTTTTTAAATAAACAAATATGCCTAAGGTACTGGGGTTGCCACAGGGTCGCACTCCTGACCCAGCAGGGAAATACCTAGCATGGGTGAAGGGCCCTCTTCCAAAGGGAGAAAAGCCACCTGCTAGAGGTGAGGGCATCCGCCCCCCGCCCATGTAGAGGCGTGGCCAGCAGGGGCGGGAAGGCTGAGCCCCGGCGGAATGGAGTCAGGTCTCGCCCCAGTGCCACACAGATGACCACAGCCTCGCCTGCTACAGCCTGGCTGCTGTGAAATCGGGGCCCAGCTCTCCGTTCTCCCACTCCTGCCTTGAGGGAAGGGAGTTCCTGGGCCTTCCACGTGCCTGGCTCCGTGTCTGGAAATGGCCTGTGGCTCATCGCACCTCTGCCTCCTCAGGGCTACCCAATCAAGTGACTACCCAAGGGCCCCACATGGGTGGGAAAACTCAGCCACCTTGCCCGAGCCCAGGCCCTCTACGGGAGCTCCTTGGAGCCAGGGACCCTGGTGGGGAAATGAGGACAAGGCTGAGCTGAATACAGGAGGAGCAGGTGGCAGGCCACGTGGCCCATGCCTGGGAAAACTCTTCTGACCTCATCATGGCCCAAGGAGGCCCCAAGCATGCCAGCTGGACCCTGGGGTCGACCACGGTGTCAGACACCTCCCGTCCTCAGAGGTGCCTGTCTCCAGCACACTCCAAGGGTTTCCAGAAAGGAGTCAAGCGGCTTGCATGAGGGCCCAGGCACACGTCAGGGAGATGCCAACGAGGGAAGACTCGAGGCAGAGAGAAGACAGAGAGGAGGGCGGCCTGAGCCGGATGCACCCTGGAACAGAGAGCCTGGTCCCAAGCCTCTGGAGTCAGCACAAAGGCGGTAACACGCAGCTGCGGCTCTGCCCTCCCTGCCAGAGCACGAAGGCACAAGCACTCGGGTTAAAACCACCTTCGTGGGGTGACCTTGTAACGGAAAATCTCTCCCGTGAACCCTTGCTGGGTTCCCATGATAGACAACCTCATTTCACATCAAGCGTGCACGGTAACTCACGCAGCCTCGGCCCTGGGTAACACAAATTCTCACACTCATTCTCAGCCTTCAAGGGGCGACGGCTTCGGCCTCCTGGCACTCGGCTCCCAGTGGCTCAGGAGGCCTGCTCAGGTGGAGGCCCGGGCTTGTGGTGCCCGACTACCCTTTGGTACAGCCCAGAGGTTTGTGCCACCACCTGCCCTGACGCCAGGCAGAAGCTGGCCCTGTGGCCTCCACAGATTGGCCCTTTCTTCAGTGATAAAGTTGTTGATTCTTGACAGGGGGGCCCCTGACCAGCCATGACAGGGAATGTTGCAGGAGCACAGCCATGCCCAGAGCACAGGTGCCGGCCGGGCTGTGTGGGGAGCCACAGCTCTGCGGCACCTTCCCGGGGTGGGGCCAGCGACCCTCATCTGCACCCACCTCGGCCCTCTTTGCTCTCTGAGACCCCAAATCCTCCCGGTGTCTGATCTCCCACCTACTGTTCAGACACCTTCCCGGCCTCCTCTGCTAAGACTCCCCATAAACATCTCTTTACCCCATGCCCCTCCTGCCCTGGGTTGGCCTCCATGAGGTCCCACAGTCAGTGCACAGGCACAGCGGGGACACGTGGGGCCACATTGGCTCCTAGCACTACCCAGAGACGGAGAACAGACGCTTTGCACAGAGCCACGGGAACACAGAACAGTGCAGAGGCAGCAGCACCATTGAAAATGTAAGACACTCCTTGCCCCTAAAACCCAGGTGTAGCCCCGGTCAGAGGCAAGCAGAGCACGGCGGGTCCCTGGAGGCTGGGCCTGCGCCCCTTGGTGGCGGCTCACCTGTAGGCCTGCAGCAGGAGGATCTTGTAGATGTTGGTGCACACCGTCTGGAGGCTGTTCACCTAGAATCGCCAGGAAAGAGTGAGAAACGGCAGAAACCTCTCTGGGATTTTAAGTTTTACTTTTACTTTATCATCCATTCAGATGAAACAAGAAAGAAGAGCATTTTGACAAGAAACCATCCCTCTCCCCAGTGAAATCCGGCCTGACCCTCACCCAGCAGCTGTGAACCACCCTGGGGAGTCAGGACTCCGTGTCGTCTGCCTGCCCCTGAGGCTTGGCCAAGAAGGGAAGGCACCAGGAGAGGAAGTGGACGCGGATGCCCACAGGAGAGATGGGGGGGACGCAGACGCCCACAGGAGAGGGGAGTGAAAGCATGGCAGTGTGTGCACAGGTGTGCAAGGGCACAAGTATGAATGTGCACACGCAAATGTATACCTGACATGCATGTGTATTCGTGTGCAGTCATGCGGCATTCACGTGAGGTGCATGCATGTAGGTGTGCAGTGTGAGTAGCATGTGTGCATATAACCTATATCGAGGGCCCCTCATGTTCACCCTGATAGGTCCTCAGCACCAGCGCCCCTCCTTACAGGGTGAGACAGGGTCCCAGGCCCCGGTGGGCTGAGGCTCTGAAGTTGCAGTCCTGAGGGCATTGTCCCATCTGGGCATCCGCGTCCACTCCCCTTCTCCTGTGGGGGTCCACCCCATCTCACCCTGTAAGGACGGGTGCTGGTGCTGAGGACCTAGCGGGGTGAACATGAGGGGCCCTCGATACAGGTTATGTGCGCACATGCTACTCACACCGCACACCCACAAGCATGCACCTCACATGAATCCCACACGAATGCACACGAACACACATGCACGTCAGGTATGCATTTGCATGTGCACATTCATACCTGTGCCCTTGCACACCTGTGCACACACGGCCATGCCTTCATGTACACACACGTATGGCTCANGTGGACATCGTCAGAGGAACGGCCTCCTAATTAGACGGTGCTCACCGGTGTGGGCACGGGCCCGCCGGTGTGTGTGTGCATGCATGAAGGCACGTGCATGGGTTTCCTCGTGGGCACAGGTGCACGCACACGGATGCATGCATGCATGTCTGTGTGTGTGTGCTTGTGTGTGCAAGTACTTGCGTGTCTGTGTGTGTGCACAGGTACACTGCACGTTTCTGTGCACCGTCTGTATGAACGCACACACATGTGGAGGCTGAAGCGGCTCCATCCTGGATGCTAACCTGCCATGCTGGCTTCTGATTAGCTCCTGTTCTGGGAAGCCCTGTAAGGTTTCCAGTTTATCCATTGTTCCTTGTGTACCAGAAGGTACTTACCGTAAATCCCGCCCTTCGTCAAACAACCTTGATGTCATCGTGTATCAACGTCCTGCGCATCCCTTCTGAGCCACCCCACCCCTGTGGTGCATAAACCCTGGGTCTGAGGCGATGGTGCGGGGACCCATCGTCTCATCTCACTGCCACTGAGACACCGACTTGGCTTCTGTGTGTAGGTGAAGTCCCTACTAAATGTTTCTTTCCAAGAAACTGCATTTGTCAGTCTTTTCTGCTGCTGAGATGGGGTCTCACTCTGTCACCCAGGCTGCAGTACAGTGGGGTGATCTCAGCTCACTGCAACCTCCACCTCCTGGGCTCAAGCCATCCTCCCACTTCAGCCTCCCAAGTACTGGAACTACAGGCACACTCCACCACACTCAGCTAATTTTTGTTTTTATTTTTCATAGAGATGAGGTCCTACTACATTGCCCAGGCTCACCTTAAACTCCTGGGCTCAAGCGATCCTCTCACCGCGGCCTCCCAAAGTGCTGGGACTACAGGTGTGAGCCACCGCGCCAGCCCTGTCAGCCTCCCTCTTTGGCCTCTCAGCTTCCTGGGACTTTGGGGCAGGTGTGCACGGACCTGGCCACCACGAAACAGCACAGGTGCACATGTGCCCACATGTGTGTGTGATCAGGACACCTGTGTACCTGGTCTCACCGACTGCCGGAGCCCCCTTCTGGAATGACCTGAGACCACACCAGTGAAGCCAGCACTCGGGTTTCAGCCTCTCAGTAACTCTGCTGAGGTGGGAAGTCTTCTCCCCATGTAGCAACGAGGGAAGCCAGGCCCAGAATGTTTTTTAAATAAACAAATATGCCTAAGGTACTGGGGTTGCCACAGGGTCGCACTCCTGACCCAGCAGGGAAATACCTAGCATGGGTGAAGGGCCCTCTTCCAAAGGGAGAAAAAGCCACCTGCTAGAGGTGAGGGCATCCGCCCCCCGCCCATGTAGAGGCGTGGCCAGCAGGGGCGGGAAGGCTGAGCCCCGGCGGAATGGAGTCAGGTCTCGCCCCCAGTGCCACACAGATGACCACAGCCTCGCCTGCTACAGCCTGGCTGCTGTGAAATCGGGGCCCAGCTCTCCGTTCTCCCACTCCTGCCTTGAGGGAAGGGAGTTCCTGGGCCTTCCACGTGCCTGGCTCCGTGTCTGGAAATGGCCTGTGGCTCATCGCACCTCTGCCTCCTCAGGGCTACCCAATCAAGTGACTACCCAAGGGCCCCCACATGGGTGGGAAAACTCAGCCACCTTGCCCGAGCCCAGGCCCTCTACGGGAGCTCCTTGGAGCCAGGGACCCTGGTGGGGAAATGAGGACAAGGCTGAGCTGAATACAGGAGGAGCAGGTGGCAGGCCACGTGGCCCATGCCTGGGAAAACTCTTCTGACCTCATCATGGCCCAAGGAGGCCCCAAGCATGCCAGCTGGACCCTGGGGTCGACCACGGTGTCAGACACCTCCCGTCCTCAGAGGTGCCTGTCTCCAGCACACTCCAAGGGTTTCCAGAAAGGAGTCAAGCGGCTTGCATGAGGGCCCAGGCACACGTCAGGGAGATGCCAACGAGGGAAGACTCGAGGCAGAGAGAAGACAGAGAGGAGGGCGGCCTGAGCCGGATGCACCCTGGAACAGAGAGCCTGGTCCCAAGCCTCTGGAGTCAGCACAAAGGCGGTAACACGCAGCTGCGGCTCTGCCCTCCCTGCCAGAGCACGAAGGCACAAGCACTCGGGTTAAAAACCACCTTCGTGGGGTGACCTTGTAACGGAAAATCTCTCCCGTGAACCCTTGCTGGGTTCCCATGATAGACAACCTCATTTCACATCAAGCGTGCACGGTAACTCACGCAGCCTCGGCCCTGGGTAACACAAATTCTCACACTCATTCTCAGCCTTCAAGGGGCGACGGCTTCGGCCTCCTGGCACTCGGCTCCCAGTGGCTCAGGAGGCCTGCTCAGGTGGAGGCCCGGGCTTGTGGTGCCCGACTACCCTTTGGTACAGCCCAGAGGTTTGTGCCACCACCTGCCCTGACGCCAGGCAGAAGCTGGCCCTGTGGCCTCCACAGATTGGCCCTTTCTTCAGTGATAAAGTTGTTGATTCTTGACAGGGGGGCCCCCTGACCAGCCATGACAGGGAATGTTGCAGGAGCACAGCCATGCCCAGAGCACAGGTGCCGGCCGGGCTGTGTGGGGAGCCACAGCTCTGCGGCACCTTCCCGGGGGTGGGGCCAGCGACCCTCATCTGCACCCACCTCGGCCCTCTTTGCTCTCTGAGACCCCAAATCCTCCCGGTGTCTGATCTCCCACCTACTGTTCAGACACCTTCCCGGCCTCCTCTGCTAAGACTCCCCATAAACATCTCTTTACCCCATGCCCCTCCTGCCCTGGGTTGGCCTCCATGAGGTCCCACAGTCAGTGCACAGGCACAGCGGGGACACGTGGGGCCACATTGGCTCCTAGCACTACCCAGAGACGGAGAACAGACGCTTTGCACAGAGCCACGGGAACACAGAACAGTGCAGAGGCAGCAGCACCATTGAAAATGTAAGACACTCCTTGCCCCTAAAACCCAGGTGTAGCCCCCGGTCAGAGGCAAGCAGAGCACGGCGGGTCCCTGGAGGCTGGGCCTGCGCCCCCTTGGTGGCGGCTCACCTGTAGGCCTGCAGCAGGAGGATCTTGTAGATGTTGGTGCACACCGTCTGGAGGCTGTTCACCTAGAATCGCCAGGAAAGAGTGAGAAACGGCAGAAACCTCTCTGGGATTTTAAGTTTTTACTTTTTACTTTATCATCCATTCAGATGAAACAAGAAAGAAGAGCATTTTGACAAGAAACCATCCCTCTCCCCAGTGAAATCCGGCCTGACCCTCACCCAGCAGCTGTGAACCACCCTGGGGGAGTCAGGACTCCGTGTCGTCTGCCTGCCCCTGAGGCTTGGCCAAGAAGGGAAGGCACCAGGAGAGGAAGTGGACGCGGATGCCCACAGGAGAGATGGGGGGGACGCAGACGCCCACAGGAGAGGGGGAGTGAAAGCATGGCAGTGTGTGCACAGGTGTGCAAGGGCACAAGTATGAATGTGCACACGCAAATGTATACCTGACATGCATGTGTATTCGTGTGCAGTCATGCGGCATTCACGTGAGGTGCATGCATGTAGGTGTGCAGTGTGAGTAGCATGTGTGCATATAACCTATATCGAGGGCCCCTCATGTTCACCCTGATAGGTCCTCAGCACCAGCGCCCCTCCTTACAGGGTGAGACAGGGTCCCAGGCCCCGGTGGGCTGAGGCTCTGAAGTTGCAGTCCTGAGGGCATTGTCCCATCTGGGCATCCGCGTCCACTCCCCTTCTCCTGTGGGGGTCCACCCCATCTCACCCTGTAAGGACGGGTGCTGGTGCTGAGGACCTAGCGGGGTGAACATGAGGGGCCCTCGATACAGGTTATGTGCGCACATGCTACTCACACCGCACACCCACAAGCATGCACCTCACATGAATCCCACACGAATGCACACGAACACACATGCACGTCAGGTATGCATTTGCATGTGCACATTCATACCTGTGCCCTTGCACACCTGTGCACACACGGCCATGCCTTCATGTACACACACGTATGGCTCACGTGCATCTGTGCACATGTGCACTCTTATGTGCAGCCAGTCACCGTCAGCCTTGCAGGCACGCACACACACACATGCGTGCACACACAGTAACACACGTCTCCCGAACTCTGAACTCTTGTGCTGACCGTCAGCCTGCTCACCTGCAAATCCAGAAACAGGCTGTGACACTTCAGCCGCAAGACCCCAAAGAGTTTGCGACGCATGTTCCTCCCAGCCTTGAAGCCGCGGTTGAAGGTAAGACTGGCTCTGATGGAGGTCCGGGCGTAGCTGAGACACAGGGGGGACGTCAGACACGGGTGCCTGCCCTACACCCAGCCCCCTCCTGCAAAGCTTGCTCCAAAGAGCCTCTTGCCTTCCTCCTGCTTCCTTGTCCTGCCTGGGGCACGCGCTGTAGCCTGAGGGAGTTGGGTGCTCTCTCCGTGGACTCAAAACGCTACACACCATCCGGACCCTGCATGACCACACTCCACCAGGACGTGGCTAGTGATGTTGAGTGTATCCAAGCCTTGCACGGCCGTGTGTGTGTGCACTCATCACCTGCCCTGATGAGATCTGCACATAACTCGGCCAAAAACACATAATAAACTGTGGAGCCCTGACTCCCGGGCGTCCCTCAAGTGGACACGGACGTGACTCAGCTTCTTTGTGGGAGAACACTGAGTCAGGCATGGGGAATCTCACTGTGTTTGAATCTCATGGATGGAAGAGCCAGGTGGCGCCAGCTACACAGGGCTCCAGTGAGTACACGTGGCACACACAGGGTATCTCCAGAGGGGCAGGATGCAGGCATCCCACCGACGTCCTCCAGGGCCTTGCCACCACTCACTGCCCGTGTACATCCGTGTCCAAAGACGAACACACGTGACATCCACACCGGGCTCCCTGGGGTGTGTTCTACATCCAGCTTTGAACACTGCTACATTGAAATAAATGCTTTGTGCCATTAAACATTCTTCAAAAATTCTTTGAAAGCATGTCTAATGGCAGAGTAAGTTTTGTGATACACAGTATCTGCTTAGCCCTGGATTTGGGCGGGTCAGCGACTGGCTGTGGCAAGTCCCCCGACCTGGAGCACTGGAAATGGTAAATAAGACCCGTGATAACGTCTGGTCACTTCAGAAGTGGAATTACTGGGAAAACACAGGACATTGTAAGGACTTCCATGCAAACAAGCTGCTTTCCAGAAAAGTCTTTCCAACTTGCCTCACCCTGATGCTGGCTCTTGGAAAGCCCAGAAAAGGAGCCAGCATAAAGGACGGGTCTCGCTGTCAGTTTCACACGCCTTTCTTTGATGCTGCTGGTAGAACCTTCCCAAGTGTGCATCAGATGTCCGTTTCTTCCTTCACAGCTGTCCCCAGCACAACCTTGGGCTCCGGCTCGCCCCGAGCCTGTGGGTCTGACCTGTGTGAGGTCCTCAGGCACAGCAAGGGCCCCAGAGCAGGAGGCCAGGCTGCAATCGCACAAGCCCCTTGCCAGCTGGGTGCCCCCCTGGAGGCTTTCTTCATCTACCTCTCAGGTGGTTAGGAGAACAAAGTGAGAGGATGAATGTGTAGGACCTCACAGGGCGCCTTAAATAAATCGTGTGCACAAATGCTCCAGGGAACAGCCATTTTCACTGTGGCTCAGGCAAGCTGAGTTCCTCTGCAGGGAAAGCAATACCTGTTGCCTCACTGGTTTCATCCACCTCCCTGCGTGTCCTTCCCCAACACCAAATCAGGGACCGTTCGCCTCCCTTCCTTTTGAGTCTCCTGTTTTGTTTCTGTTGCTGCTGCTGTTTGCATGTCATTCCTCTTCCACCTAGAATCTGCTCTGGTATACGTTATAAAGACACAACTTATTTGCTTCCAGTCAGTTTTCTCAGAAAAATGATTAAACACACACTCTCTTTTCCGTCAGCTGTGCCACATGCCACATTTAACACACGTTTCTGAGAGAGAGGGCTTCCGTTTTGTTCTATTGTACTGTCCATCAGTTCTCACCACATTCTGCCATCTGAGCTGTGGTTTGGGAGACTAAAATCTGGACAAGAAAATTCCCATCTTACCCCTCTTCCTTTTTCACTTTTCTTAATCATTTTGCCTGTTTTCTTCTCCCAGATGCCCTTCAAGCCTTTGTTGTATGCTTCAGACACAGAGGACGTGTGTTCACCCCGAGTGCGGCGAACCACTGCCTCCACTGCTGAGCTTTTACAACCACCTCTGCAAGCAGGCACTCTGACCCAGTGGCCTTTGGGAGCACAGAATATTCTGGCATTGAACCCACATCTGATGACCTGATGCCCACCCACCCTACACTAGCCTTTGTGGCTTTGCAATGTGTTCAGAGAGAACCCATTTTCCTGATTCGTATGTCTGTCTGCTTTGTCCTCCAGTAACATTCACTGATCCTGGGCCACAGGCTGGAACCAGGGGTGCCTGTCCTAAAAAATACATTTCATGGGGAACAAAATAAGCAGTGGACGGTTCACGGCTGACTGGTATGGCCAGTGCTGCAGAGGTGCCTAGGGAGAGGCAAGGAGGTGCTGGGAGCCCAGCAAATCTGCAAATCACCCAGACAAAGCCAGCAGAGGCCAGGATCAGGTGAGGCTGGGAGAGGGAAGCAGGGACTGTGGGGAGCACAGGGGACTGGTGTCCTGGTGGGGAGGGAGCTGCAGCAGGGACGTGCTGGGCACCATGCACAAGGGCATCTACACCTGCCACTCCCCCATCACGAGGGTGTCCGCACCTGCCGCTCCCCCGTTAAGCAAACCCCAGGGAGCATTCTGGAAAGAGGCAAAGTCCAGATCCAGACTGTTCAACTCAGAATGACAGGACCCCAGTTTAAACCACTGGTTTAACAATCATCCAATAAGGGATTTAAAAATCCCTTATTTATCTTCCCATAAAGCTGTGCCTTTTAGAGGAAAGCACCCCCAGTTCCGGCCTCTAGCACAGCACCAGTGAATATTATTGAAGGACAGAATAAAAAGCACCTGTCCACCATGGTTTTGGAATGCTGATACTTTTTGCTTTTTTTTATGATGAAGTCTCACTCTGTTGCCCAGGCTGGAGTGCAGTGGTGTGGTCTCAGCTCACTGCAAGCTCTCCTGATTCTCAATGATTCTCCTGCCTCAGCCTCTCGCATAGCTGAGACTACAGGCGTGCGCCACCACGCCAGGCTAATTTTGGTACTTTTTAAGTAGAAATGGAGTTTCACTATGTTGGCTAGGTTTGTCTCAAACTCCTGGCCTCAAGTGATCCACCCATCTCGGCCTCCCAAAATGCTGGGATTACAGGTGTGAGCCACCTCACCCTGCCTGGAATGGTGATACATTTTACTCATAAAAGAAACAGCACAGATTTCTGCATCTGTGTCCATCTTCAATCCATCTGTGTCTGAGCCTGAGGTGGGGCCATGAGCTCTCAGGCTCGGGGGAAATGAGACCCCAGAATGTTGTAGAGACCCCCACACACCACAGCCCTGTCCCCCGATGGGTCACACGTGATCATGAACTCATGGCATCATGTAGACTGTGGATGAGCCTCGGAGTGTGGGCCCCACAGTGGAGAGACTCACGCCCAGCAGGGCCCCAGTGTCTCAGGGTCGGAGAGACTCACACCCAGCAGAACCCCGGCGGGGTTTCAGGTCTGGAGAGACTCACGCCCAGCAGGGCCTGGGCGTCTCGGGTTCGGATCCAGATTGCTCTCTGAGGACACCTCAGTGTTTCCAGGTCTGGTGCACAATTTCCTTTTACAAAAATAGCACAGAAAACCTCCCCCCTTGTGACACCCTCACTCCCACAGAAAGACGCATTTCTGCTCAGCCCTGGATGGGACGAGGGGCACCCGGTGGCCTCTGACCCTTTGGGATTGGCAGTCGCCTGCCCCACACGGAAGCAGGGGCAGACGGACGGCCCTGCAGCACCACCTGTCCCGGCTGGGCACAGGCTCCGCTTCCGGCCAGGTGCGCTCACCTGGAGTAGTCACTCTGCACCTCCAGGGTCCGGGTGTCCAGCAGCAGTCCGCACCAGGGGAACAGGCCGTGCGCCGGCAGCTGGACAAAAGCTGCGCCACCCACGGCCTCGTCTTCCACAGGGAAGTTCACCACTGTCTTCCGCAAGTTCACCACGCAGCCATACTCAGGGACACCTCGGACCAGGGTCCTAAGGCAGAGGCGCAATGTCAGCCCCAAGATGCGGGGCCATCACCCAGGAAGTGCCCTGACACCCTTGTTAAATGCTTTGGAAAACCCCGGAGAAGTGGTGATCTGGAGAGGGGTGCTGGGCCTGGCAGCAGCTCTGAAGAGCCTGGACCCAGCCCTGCTCCAGACTTCACGGTGCTTGCCCTGTCTCCTGGGAAGGACAGGTAGGTGAGCGGGCAGGAACCTGGCCTGGACCTGGGACAGCCAGGACTCAGACGGGAGGTGCAGCCCCAGTGGCCTCTGTGATGGTCCATCTCATGTGTCCCCATGGCAAGACCATGATCCCGTTACAAAGATTCATCTGTGGTCTGGGGTAGACTAAAATCCGGACAAGAAATTCTCACACCACCACTCTTCTTTTAAGACATTGCTCAATGACTTTGCCTGTTTTCTCCTAGAGGCCCTGAAGGCATCTGCTGTGCTTCAGACGCAGGGGAGGGATCTGAGTTCACACTCAGGCATGGGACCCAGCTGGGCTCTGAGCAGGGTAACACCAACCATCAGCTTCACATCAAGGAGGTTCCCTCACCGGACGTCAAGGAGGTTCCCTCAGCGGGTCATGACCCTGCCCACCCAGCTCAGGGAGATCCCCTGTGCCCAGCAGCCTCTGCTCTGGCCCAGGCATCCACCTGTGCCCAGTGGCCTCTGCCCCCGGCCCCGGGCGTCCCTGTTCCCTTCCTGCGGCCTCTGCTCTGGCCCCGGGCGTCCCCCTGCCCTTGCTGCGGCCTCTGCTCTGGCCCCGGGCATCCCCCTGTCCTTCCTGCGGCCTGGCCCTGGGACCTCAGCCGGCTGTTCAGCCCCCCTGGTGCATTCCCAGCTCCCCACGGCCGCCCCTTCCCGTGATGTGGCTGCCGACTCATCTCCTGAGAGAGTTCTGTCCCCAGGGGGACCCCAGCGTATACTCTGAGCCACCTCCCAGGCCAGCACCCAAAGGAACTTGCCACACAGAAGCAGCGTTCCCCACCGGCTCCGTCCCCTCAGCAGCCTCAGGACTCCTGAGCCCTCAGTTGCCTGGGACCTGGGTTGGTCCTGAGTGAATCTGAGTGGATTTAAATGGGCGCGGCCTGCTGTGATTTTTAAATGGGCGCGGCCTGCTGTGATTTTTAAATGGGCGTGGCCCGCTGTGATTTTTAAATGGGTGTGGCCCGCTGTGATTTTAAATGGGCGCGGCCTGCTGTGATTTAAACACGCGAGGCCTGCTGTGCTCTGGGCTGCAGCACTAAGGGGAACGCGGGACAGGCCCGGAGCCTGGGCGGCCCTGGAGGGTGAACTTGGAGGGCGGTTCGAATGGGTTTTCACAAACACAGCCCAGCAAAGCACCCGAAACCACCCCTGGCGGCCACATTTTCTGAGGGTTCCGTTTACAGCTTTCAAGGTTTCTCGTCCCTTGTCAAATCGCACTTTAAAGCAAGCTCTGTGGGGCGCCCTTGAGGGGGACCACGTTCGACAATCCCCTGCGCTGAAACCAGGTTCCCTGTGCCTGATTTTAGTTTGAGCCACAAAAATCAACTCTGAGATCCACTCCTCGCCATCTCCGTGGTTCAAGACAGCACCACTCAGCGCATCCAAATTCTCCCGCCAATCCCAAACAACCCCACACGGGAACGCGACTGCAGCGAGCGCTGTGGGCCAGCTCACTCGGCAGCTCCTGCTCTCCGCAGGCTCGGGTGCACCCTGGGGAGGAGGCTGCCATCTCGGTGCCGCAGGCCCTGTGCACAGCTCCGGGGGGTCTCACTGGGGCCGCAGGAGCCGCCACACTTGAAGACTTTCCAAAGAGTGGCAGGAGCCGGGATACCGCCTGCACTCACCATGTGCGTAACCTGGGTGCATCTCCGCGGGACCCACTCTCTCCCGAAGGTGCCCCTGTGCCCCCAGGCCTGGGTGCACGACCAAGCGCCTCTGCTCTTGCGGATCCAGCACCGGCAGAGAGAGAGGATTCAGCAGAGACAACGCTGCGGTGCCAGGGGCAGGACATGGAGGGCTCAACTCTGCAAAGCCCACAGGCCGTGGAGGTCTCCACAGACACATGGCACAGGCCTCACCTGAGGAAGGCTTTCGCGTGGGTGAGGTGAGGTGTCACCAACAAGAAATCATCCACCAAACGCAGGAGCAGCCTGAAATAAAGTAAAATACACAGGCAAGGTTAACTTTACCCTTTTTACGTAGTATCTGTCTACGAGGGACTGAATGTCAAACAATTTACACAGGCAAAAATAAAGTAACATTCTCCAAAGCGGTTACATCAAAAACTTAAATTTCTTTCCAACAGACGTGCTCTCTGCAGTTAACTGCCAGAGCAATTCCTCATTCATTACAAGCACTCAGTGCTCAGCACCGGCCTGTGCAATTCCGCACCAGCTGAAGGTGAACAAAGGCCGCCAGGTGCGGGCCCAATTCGCAGACTCTTAGGGAAAAATAACTGAAGATGGTAAGAATGCTGGGCCGGGAACCTTGCCCCTTCTGAGCCACGTGGTGCCCTTTACCAGCAGGGCAGCTGTGGTTCTCAGCATCATCCGAGACCCAGATCCTGTCCCCAGGAAGCGGGGACGGGGCACTGTGCGACCCTCAGGCCCAAGCCCGGCGCCCCGTGATCATGTACCAGAGGCGTCCTGTCCCAGAGGGCTGACCAGGGTGCCACCAGCTCAAGGACACTTCCCTCCAAGTCCCAGAGCAAGCTGTGTGTACAAGAAATTTTTGTTGCTGTTACATGAACGTATTTCAATCTAGAACTTGAACCTTAATGAAAAAGAACCTTGATCCGCTGTACATGCTATAAAAGGAGCTGGAGTTTCAAAAGACGCACAGGAAAAACCCAGAGACTTCGAGAGAAATGGCCGTATGGCCTGCAGGCTTCCTGATGCATCCTTCACTAACTGCTTGTTCAATGACACTATTTTCATTAAAAAAGTAACTGCTGTCCACATCCTCTCCAGCACCAGAACACTCTACACTGTTGGTGGGAGTGTAAAGTAGTTCAACCGTTGTGGAAGACAGTGTGGCGATTCCTCAAGGATCTAGAACTAGAAATACCATTTGACCAGCCATCACATTACTGGATATATACCCAAAGGGTTATAAATCATGCTGCTATAAAGACACATGCACATGTATGTTTATTGCGGCACTATTCACAATAGCAAGGACTTGGAACCAACCCAAATGTCCTCAGTGGGGGGATAGACTGGATTAAGAAAATGTGCACATATATACCATGGATACTATGCAGCCATAAAAAAGAATTGAGTTCAATGTCCCTTTGCAGGGACATGGATGAAGCTGGAAACCATCATTCTCAGCAAACTTTCCAAGGAAAGAAAACCAAACACTGCACATTCTCACTCACAGGCGGGAATTGAACAATGAGAACACTTGGACACAGGTTGGGGAACATCACACACCGGGGCCCGTCGTGGGGTGGGGGGAGGGGGGAGGGATAGCATTAAGAGAAATACCTAACGTAAATGATGAGTTGATGGATGCAGCACACCAACATGGCACATGTGTACATATGTAACAAACCTGCATGTTGTGCACATATATCCTAGAACTTAAAGTATTAAAAAAAAAAATTAACTGCTGTCAACAAAAGCCAGCTGAGTTGAACCACATTAGGTTGGCACAATATTTAGGCGTGTGATGTCCTTGGGTGTAGACCCCATGCAAGTGGGATGGGCAATGGGCTGAAGGGGCGCCCAGTACAGGCCACCTGTTGAGGGCCTGCTGGGAGATACGGAGCCTCAGGCTGCACCAGCCTGTGTCCCCGAGGATCCTAAAGGAACCCGGGTGGATGTGATGGAAGCTGGTGTGCTTCCTCGGTGTTGAATTCACATGTGCATCATGCAGGGCAGTGGCCCTCCTGCCTGCTGAGCCCTGAGGCCTCCAGACACGGCCGCTGGACAGAGTCCACGTGGAGCCTGCAGTCCTCGGGCTGTGCAACCCCTCCTGTGCAGCTTCACAGCAAGGAGGGGCTGCAACCTTGACTGGTTCCTCAAGACAGAGCAGTCACGGTATCCAGAGCACCAGGAATATTAATACTGAACGCGTCAAAAGCAAATCAACCCCCACCTAAGACCCCCTGGGGAAGAGAAGGCCTCACCCGTCCCGCCGTATCCCTGCAAACAGCTTGTTCTCCATGTCGCCGTAGCACAGGCTGCAGAGCAGCGTGGACAGGATGGAGCCCTGCGGGATCCCCTGGCACTGGACGTAGGACCTGGGGCGGGAAGACATAGGTGAGAGATGGGCGGGGCATGTGTGGACATGTGTACACTCACACAGAACCACCAGACACAGACCCTCATACACACCACTTCCACACACCAACGACACGTCTACCATTCAGCCAGCAAACACCTCAGAAACACACCAGACGAGACGTCTGAGCACACAGTCCCCACTGCCCACTCTCACTGTGAACTGGGCCGGCTTAAAGCAGATCCAGCCACAGCTGTGACCACATCCTTGTTCTCAATCATCAAGGCTTTCTTTCATTAAGGTTTCTTAAATCTTCGAGTTTATTCACAGAACCAGACACTTGACCCGGAAGGAATGCTTAACTGGACTCCTCTCTTTTCAGGGAATTTATCCACGGTGAAAGGTTCACAGCCCCTACATGTAGCAGCTGTGTGCCAACTGATACAGCCTTGCCCCTGGTTTCACCATGACCAACGAGACGCAGAAACTCTCCAAACCAATGAGGACACCAAG
The DNA here is from genome assembly GCF_001698545.2 of Rhinopithecus bieti. Classification (NCBI taxonomy): domain Eukaryota; kingdom Metazoa; phylum Chordata; class Mammalia; order Primates; family Cercopithecidae; genus Rhinopithecus; species Rhinopithecus bieti. Next base: position 312,653 of record NW_016814059.1, on the reverse strand, counting down.
GGTGCGTTTTCAGACAAACAGTGAGAGCAGAGTAGCCCCTTGGAACCTGAAGGTGCATGCAGAAGGCATGGCTGCCACACGACCCTCAGCCATCCCCAGAGCCCATAGGATGCCCACTCCTGTTGCTAAGAGACACTTGCAGCCTATTGCAAAAACAAGACCTGTTATTTTCGGGAAGTGCTGTAGGTGGTCACCTTAAAAAGAGGCTTTCCGGCCAGGCGTGGTGGCTCACGCCTGTAATCCCAGCACTTCGGGAGGCCAAGGTGGGTGGATCACCTGAGGTCAGGAGTTTGAGCTCTCCCAGGCCACCTGCCCCATGGCCAGCACAGAGCCCCCGAGAGGAGCAAACTACACGGTCAACCCCCCACTTGCCAGATGGGAAATCTAGCCACAGAGAGAAGAGCCCGTGCCCTTGCGGGGGTCACGCGACAGGGACGGGAATGAGAATCGGATAAAATCCTCTTGTATCTGGAGAGAGAGATACAGCGTGTGACAGCCGGGTGTCTAGCGTCAGTAGTAACTTGGAGCTGACAAGCTGCAAGCTCAAACGCTCGGCCGCACCCCTGGCCCAGACACACCCCACACCCCTCGTCCTCCACAAAGGAGCAAGTCCACGCCCCGCTTGCCATTTCCAGGCCTCGCGTAGCATCTGCTCTGCTCCAGCAGCTGCGAGCCGGGCCATGTTCCTGGGGCCTCGGGTGCCTGCAGCCCAGGAGCCGGAGAGGTGGGGGACCAGAAAAGGAGACCCTGGTGGCCCCGGGGAGAAGGGCAGTGGGGAAGGGGCAGGGGAGAGGTGAGCAGAAGCCCTGCCAGTCCGCCCACCACCCGCTGGGCAATGGCACCCAGCCACCCGACTCACTTGCCCCCGATGCGCACAGCGTGGTGGCACACGAAGCGTAGGAAGACGTCGAAGAGGCCACTGCTGGCCTCATTCAGGGAGGAGCTCTGGGAAAGCAGAAGAGAGACACACGAGAGTGAGCCAGTGGGTACCGAGATAGGCAGGACCACATGGCCAAGACCCTCCGTCCCTTCTGGGGTCAGTATTCGTGATGAAGCATGGGCTGGGCTGGAATGCAGGGCCATCGTGGGCTGGCCGGGCCGAGTCCCTGCAGACACACAGGGGCTTAGGCAGAGTGTGTGACACAGAACATCCCCTCTGGGCCACCTGAGTGTCCAGCTGGGCTCAGACCCACACAGCCCACCGTGGCCCAGATGGCACACGTGATCCAGAAGTTGCTGCCCAGCTGCCGGGCACTGGGTCTGGGTCCCAGGAGCCCACGCCACCCCACCCCACTCTGGGGGCCAAGGACCCACACCCAGCACTGAGGGGCCAGCTTGGCGGGACGTAGCTCAAACACGGCCTGTCCTTCTAAGAAGGGGGACACATTTCCCTTGGCCTCACACCCAGCACTGAGGGGCCAGCTCAGTGGGATGCAGCTCAAATATGGCCTGCCCTCCTAAAGGAGGGGGACACCTTTCCTTTGGCCTTAAGATCAAAATTGCCAGAGAAGACGTTTAGCAAATCATGAATAAAGCCACTGCGGGGTTGGAGAGAGACCAAGTGGTCAAACGTGAGCAGGTGCCTGAATGCAGCAGCTGTCACAGCCTGGCCCAGCTTAGATTCCGCCAAGGCACACAGCTCCTCATGACCCCACCATAGCTCATTCCCCCGAACGCCCCCCAGGGCCAACAGTCTGTCTGGTGATGAGCCCAGTGATGCTCCAGGTGAGGACTCGCTGCTGGGGTCCATGCCCAACCCTGGGGGCAGTGCCCAGACCTGCTCAATGACGACGGCATCTCTCAGCGGGCTGGTCTCCTGTAGGTGAGACACGAACTGTCGCATGTATGGCTGGAGGTCCGTCAAGGTAGAGACCTGCCGGCAGAGGAGAGGGCATGAGTCACAAATGTGGCCCACCCTGGCCAGAGCTGGGCACTTGTTTCTTCCAACCAGGACACGTGGACCTGAAGCCAAGCCCGATGGCGGGAGGAAGCCCGGGGAGCCCCCGGGGAGCTTGGGAAAGGGGAGCTGAGGGGCCGGGGACACAAAGCAGCTACAGACACACCTAGGACTCCACCTGCAGCCACCACACATCAGACCCCCGTGACCGACTGCCATCCACAATCACCACATGTCAGACCCCCACGACCGTCCCACGAGCCGTCCACCATCCACAGTCACCAGACATAACCACAGTCACCACATATCAGACCCCACAACCGACCGCCATCCACAGTCACCACACATCAGACCCCACAACCGACCGCCATCCACAGTCACGTGGCACAAGTGGCGCTCAAGCTCCTGGGCCTCTCTAGCCCAATGCTGGAGGAATTGCAGGGAGGCAGGTGCAGCCACAGCACAGGCAGGAGAAGAGTCTGGAGACGTGGGAGAGAGACTGGCACTCCCACGTCCTGTTCTGCAGAATCCCCCGGGATGCTTGCCATTTACCACAGGACCCGCCAAGCCCCTGCGTCCCAAAGGTAGGATGTGACCAGGCATGCAGCACACACTAACACAGACACAGGAGACCTTGAACTTGTGAGGCATAAAAGAGGCGCACGGCGACTTTGTGCTTTAGCATGTTCCCCGGCCCCCAGGAGCTGGCGGCAGGGCCGTAGGCTAAAACCACATGGAGTACAATTCAACCCTGAGAACCGACCTGGAAGGCAGTAACAGGAAGGTACACGGGGGCCTTGCACCCTTCCCAACCCCGGAGCAGGTAACACTCCCACAAATAGCCCATGGGTCTGAGGTCAGCGGAAATCATCATAGAAATCCGTAATCATTTTGGACTCAATACAGAAAAGCCAATATATCAAAACTGGCAAGATGCTGCTGAAGCAGGTCTCCAGTGCAGGGTCCCCAGCCATTGTGGTACCAGGGACTGGTTTCATGAAAGATGATTTTTCCACAGGATAGCAGTGGGGAAGGGGATGGTTTCGGGAGGAAACGGTTCCACCTCAGATCATCAGGCATTAGATTCTCATAAGCAGCACACAACCTAGATCCCTCTCTCACACAGTTCACAGTAGGGTGTGCGCCTCTGAGCATCGCGTGCCACTGCTGATCTGAGAGGAGGTGGGCTCAGGCGGGAACGCTGGCTCACCACACCCCACCAGCCTCCTGCTGTGCGCCCCGTTCCTCTCAGGCCTCAGACTGGTGCCAGTACATGGCCAGGGGCCTGGGGACCCTTGCTTTACAGGGAAAATTTCAACTTCAGATGCTTGTTTAGAAAAGAAAGTTCAAATGTCCATAATCAAAATTTTTCCCTCAAGGAGCCGGAAAAAGAACAAACAAAGCCTAAAGGAAATGGAAGGAGGCCATTGATAAACAGCAGACACCAATTACGCAGGAAACAGCCGGAAAATCAGCACACGTGAAACTCTTCTGTGAAGAGAGTCATGAAACTGAAAGACCCCTAGCGAGACCTGGAGAAGGAACGGAGACTGTCAGCACCAAGGCTGGAGGCAGCTACCACTGCAGATCTCATGGAACCTGCAGGAAGCAAGTCTCAGCCGGGCGTGGTGGCTCACACCTGTCATCCCACCACTGTGGGAGGCCGAGACGGGCGGATCACCTGAGGTCAGAAGTTCGAGACCAGCCTGGCCAGCGTGGAAAAACCTTGTCTCTACTAAAATTACAGAAATTAGTCGGCATGGTGGTGGGTGCCTATAATCCCAGCTACCTGGGAGGCTGAGGCAAGAGAACTGCTTGAACTCAGGAAGTGGAGGCTGCAGTGAGCTGAGATCGCACCAGTGCACTCTGGCCTGGGCAACAGAGCGAGACTCCGTTACTAAAAAAGAAAAAAAGAAAGAAAGAAAGCAAGTCTCCAACTCGCAGAGGAATTCCGAGGACGGAGCCCAGCCAGGGCCACATCCAGGCCAATGAGCACAGGGAGGCTTGGAAGTCCTGCCCACCGGCCACACACCATTGCAGGCACCTCATGACCCAGGAGTGGAAGGAACAGAATGGGGAGCCCGGGAGAGGCCCCCACACCCTGACTTACTATAAATACACTGAAGGAGTGGTCTCCTCAACAAAGCTGTCAGAGCAACTGCAGACCCACTCCAGGAAGAAAGCTCGCCTTCAACTCTGTTACCTACCCCACGCACGAAAACCAGTTCCACAGATCCCCACCTACCCCACGCACGAAAACCAGTTCCACAGATCCCCACCTACCCCACGCACGAAAACCAGTTCCACAGATCCCCACCTATCCCACGCATGAAAACCTATTCCACAGATCCCCACCTACGTTTGAAAGCTGACACAGTAAAGGCTGTTCTAAAAGGAGACGCAGAAGCAATGTCACCACAACCTCAAGGTAAACAGAGTTCCTGAAGGGAACACAAACAATTTTAGCCACAAACAGCTGCTAAAGTGGACTGCGTTAGTGGACTGCGTTAGCGAACTGTGTTGGAAGTACAAACTTCCAGTCCTCAAAAGGCTTGACTTGAGAGCACAAAAGCAAGACACACATGGCACAGACATTCACAGTGCACGCATCTGATGCCAGACTTGCACCAGAACACACAAAGAGCTCCTGCAAGCCAACGATGGGAGGCAGGCACCCCGCACGGAGCAGGGCAGGATGGACGGGCACCTCCCACAAGCCCCGGGGCGGCCAGCACGGGAACAGGCTGGAGACATGGGCATCAAGAGAGCCCCCTGCACAATCCCACAAGGTGGCTGCGACACCATCAGGCCGGCGGCCACCGGAGGCACCACCCTCCCAAGCAGCCAGCTGGGGTGTCACTGTCACCCCCTGGAAACTCCCACAATATCCATAAAGCACGTCAGCGACCCAGCAACCCCACTCCTGGAATTCACCCAGAGGCGAGGGCCTCTGACCCCTGGGACGTCCTCAGAACCCAGAACACTCATAGCAGGCGCTGCCATGCAGTCCGCACCCAGGAGCCTCCACAGCAGCAGGAAGGATACGTCCACATGGCGTGTTCCACAGCAGATGCCATATGTGGACAGAATACGCAGCTGAGGCGTTCAGCACAGCTGAGACTTGGACCCCCAAACCCACCTCCCGCCTGATCTCACTTATGTGGAGACCAGAAGAGGGAGACCATGGAGGTCGGCACCAAGGTCACGGTGGGGGTGGCAGCTTCCGCTGCAGCGGGGAGGGGGGTCTCCTGGGCTCTGGTGACTTTCTACACCTGGGCACGGGTGGGTGGTGGGGAGGAGGGTCTCCTGGGCTTTGGCGACTTTCTACACCTGGGTGCAGGTGGTAGCCATCAGGTTTCCACGAGTGTAAAATTCTGCTGAGTCATACATGGGATTTGCAAATAGCTGCAGTAGCCTCAAGAAGTTAGAGAAAGAGGTCCTTGCAGGTTTCCACATGCGCCTTTCCCCAAACTGAAGCTCCAGGGACACTTCACCTCTGCACCCTGGCCTGGCACTACCCTGGGGGCTTACCACTCCAGCGTGCTCAGGACCATTGGGTGGGAACCCAAGCCCAGGGCCCCTTTCACCCCTGCTGAGCCCCAAGGCCCCCGGCCGCTCTGGGAGGAGTGTGTCCCGGGCAGCGAGGCCTGAATCAGCCTTCCTGTCTCTCATGCAGCTGGTGCAGGCCAGGCTGGGGTCCTGGGGGTGCCAGGGGTCCAGGAAGGTACCACCAGCGTCCCTACTCTTCTCTCAAACCCGGCTTGCAGTCTCCAAGGCCCAGCCCTGTGACAGGACAGGGGCACCCGTGCTGGAAGGGAGGACCCTGAATGTGGAGTTCACCAAACCAGCACCCAAGAGTGTGAGGACAATGGTACGGACCATGCCCGGAAGAGGAAGGAGGAAGGCCAAGGGGCCACACACACCCATGCCACAGACACAGAATGGACACACATGTGTCACGGACACATGCACACACACACACAAATATGCATGTCACAGACACGCAGCACACACACTCATGCACACCACAGGCACACACACCAGACACACCATGGACACACATGTGCCATAGATACACACACATCACAAATATGCTCATCACAGACACATGCACCACGGACACACGTGTGCCACATGTGCATATCGCAGACACACACGCATATCACTGACATGTAAATCATGGAAGTACCTCCATCACAGAAACACATCACAGACATGACTGCATCCTAGACACATCCATATCCCAGGGACACACATCCTGGACACAAGTGTATCACGCGTGAGCCTTACGTGGCTCTTGAAGGCCTTGCGGACGTGCCCGTGGGCGGCCTTCTGGACCACAGCATACCGGCGCACGCAATACGTGTTCTGGGGCTTGATGATGCTGGCGATGACCTCCGTGAGCCTGTCCTGGGGGATGGTGTCGTACGCGCCCGTCACATCCACCTGCGTGAGTGAAGGTGAGGAGGCTGACAACGGCCATCCAGCAACTCAGAAGTCACCTCTGCCCTCAGGGCCTGGCCGCAGCCACGTCCCCCCATCTCTCTCTGACCCCCACCCCTCCAGACCCCAAGGGCAGGGCGGGCTGTATCCCCTCTCTGAGCCTCAGGACAGGAGGCCCCTGGCTCAGGACTGGGGTGCAAGGCACCGGGGCCTGGTGGCTGAGCTGGTGCGGTTCCTTCTCTGACGGGGAACTGGAATCCAGTGGGACCCTCCCTGGAGGAGGAGCCCGGGTCAGATGGGGTGCAGAGCCGGGGCCCATGTGCTGCAGGAAAGGCTGAGAGCCTCCCCGCCAGGTGCCAGGTGTGTCCCCAACAGTGACAGGGTCACCTGCACTCCCTGCGGCCCACCCAGCATGAGGTGTCAATCAGGTCGCCACCCCCAAGGTCCAGCAGGGCTGCTGACGGGGTCCCGGCGCCCACCTTGACAAAGTATAGCTCAGGCGGCGGGTCCTGGGCCCGCACACGCAGCACAAAGTTGCGCCAGGCCCTGTGGATATCGTCCAGGCCCAGCACAGAGGCGCCCAGGAGGCCGGGGCGCCGTGCCCGCTCGTAGTTGAGCACACTGAACAGTGCCTTCACCCTTGAGGCGAGACGCTCGGCCTGGCGGGGACGGTACGGGAGATGGTCAGGACAGTGGACCCGGCCAGGTGCCCCGCCCCACCAGAGGGACCCAGGGGAGAAGCAGCCCCACCCCAGTGTCCCCAGCCACCCAGACTTAGGTCCTTGAACCCCTCCCAGCTTCCCCAGACCCTATTTGAAACGTGGTCCCAGCTGCACATGTGTTGCACACGGGATGCTCATGCCATACCTATGTCCACCTCACCCCACACTCCCCTCAGATGACGGGGTCACCACAGCCACAGCAGCCACAGGGGTGGGGTGCAGGATCCGTGGGGTGAGGGCCCAGGGTCCTCAGAGCCCGATGGGGTCCTGGCAGCCATGGCCTGGTCCCTGGGCCCACATACGGAAGCACCCGGTGCCTGAGCACCACAGCAGGACACGAACCTGGGACCTCGCGCTCTGCTGCATCCAGGCCCCAGCCCAGCTACTGCTTGTGGTCCTCAGAGCCTGTCCCTGCCCCAGGACCTCCCCCCACACCCCACACTGCTTTTCTGGAGGCACCAGCACCTCAGCCACCTCACCATGCCCACAAATGGGTGTAAGTTGTGCCATGGGCCTGGCTGGGTCCCGTGGCCTCTCCTCCGGGCCCTGCGTCTAAGCTGATACCAAATGTGGGGCTCAAACGCACTTCTGTTTAAAAAAGACACTAAACCAAAGCACAGCCACCCTTTTTTCTCTGCGGAACGTTCTGGCTCCCATGACGTAGTCCATGTTCACGATCGGCCGGAGCCCGTCAGGCTTGGGGAGGAAGCGGAGTCTGGATGCCAGCAGGGCGGGCCTGGCTTCCCGACGCTGCCTGGCCTCTGCTTCTGACAGCTCCCGCAGCTGCACCCTCTTCAAGTGCTGTCTGCAACAGAGAGCCCCTCAGGACATGCTCAGCCAGGCACCAGACTAGGAGGAAGCTCATGGGAAGCCACAAGCCCCCATCGACTCAGTGAGGGCTCAGGGCACCCATGGCAGCACATGCTGAAGGCCATGCCCGGGGCCACATCCACCCACGTCGGCCAGACGCCTCCGAGAGCCCTCTACTTGCAGGGCACCTGGACACCTGGTCCTACAGTCAACCCTAGGAACGCACAGTCTGGTGGTCTGGTGGTCAGCCCCCAGGGTGACTGTCCCACCATCAGCACCAGGGAGCCTGGTCCCATGATCAACCTCCAGACTGCCTGTCCAGTGGCCGCCACCCAGGATGGGGTGCAAGGCTGCATCTGGGGCCGTATGAACTCATGCCCCCTCCACACAGGATCCCTGTCCCTCTGGTATAGCCACTGGGTAGCCCAGGGCTGGCCCTAGGCAGGACCCTCAGACAGAAAGAGCTGCATCCCTTCCGATGGAGAGGGCAGGGGAGGCTGCTCAGGGCAGCTCAGCCAAGGAGCAGAACCAGCTCCCGTGAGCCCACCAGCTCCCGTGAGCCCACCAGCTCCCTGACACCTCTGCCCTTTGGCGTTTTCTCCCAAAACCACCCATGGGGGAGTGGGGCGCTGGAGTGGCCACACCTGGACCTGGCCATCTGCAGCTGACGGCCTGGTGCTCTATGATCGCTGGGGCCGAGGGTGCTCCGGGGCTGGTGCCCTGACCCCAGGCCACAGGCCCAGCCGAGCGCAGGAGAGGCACAGTACCCTGTCCAGGGAGGAGGGGCCTCCGAGGCCCCTCAGGCAGAACGTCAGCTCCAGTCATTACAAGGAGCGTCTAGGGGTCCACCACGTCTGTCTGCTCCTTCTCGTCACCCCAATTAAATTCTCTCCAAAACACTGGTCAAATGACCATGTTGGGTCACACACCATTCAATATGTGCAATGTCTAAGTAGGGCACTTTGTGTATTAACTCGTTCCCACAGGGAAAGCCCTGACTCTCCCCCAGATACAGGAGGAAATGGCCCCAGCCCCACGTTGGGGGCCCCAGCCCAGAGGCTGTGTTACCTCTGATGTGGTCTGCCGCCAGCTTCCTCTGCAGACATCCTGATTTGGGGCATGGGGTGTGAGAAGCCCCCCAGGGACTCGAGTGTGCAGAGGAGCTGGGGAAGCCCTGACCTTGTGGACTAAAGAGTCCTCACCGAGCCCTCCAGTCAGCCCGGGTGGGACACGGAGAAGCTAATATCATGGCCTGGGCTCAGCCAGGCTACTGTCTCCCAGCCCAGCACTCCAGTCCCTCACTGACGCAAATCCAGCTTGAATCTGCCACAGTCCCTCACACTCTCATCAGCTGGACATTGCAGACAAAATCTCACGGCCATGCAAAGGCAGCCACCTAGAAGTTAGCTCATGATGGACATCTCCTATCCCGGGTGCTCCCCACACAGGTGCTCCCCACAGTGAGTCACCAAGAGGGTGGGATTTTATCCTCTCATGACCCAAATCCAGCAGATTAAAGATTCATGCAGAACAGCATGAATTAAAAGAGAATTGGGGGCCAGGCACAGTGGCTCAGCCTATAAACCAAGCATTCTGGGAGGCCAAGGTGGGTGGATCACCTGAGGTCAGGAGTTCGAGACCAGCCTGGCCAACATGGCAAAACCTGTCTCTACTAAAAATACAAAAATTAGCCAGGCGTGGTGGCAGGTGCCTGTAATCCCAGCTACTTAGGAGGCTGAGGCTGGAGAATCGCTTAAACCTGGGAGGTGGAGGTTGCCATGAGTGAAGATTACGCCACTGCACTCCAGCCTGGGCAACAGAGCAAGACTCCATCTCAAAAAACAAAAACCAAAAAAAGAGAAAGAGAGAATCAGATCCACATCCCAAGGAGGGGCAAGGAGGCTGGTGGTAGTGTTTCTATCCAATATAAATCACTTCTGCTTTACAGACTCTAGAGACCACTTGGCATAAACTCCTGATTTTACAAGTAACAGAACGTGAGCTCCGGGCAATCAGAGCCCAGCACAGAATCCACTCGGGCCAGGCCCGTAACAGGGGCCCTGGCTCCCAGCCCAGAGCCGCACAGCCAGGGAAGCACCGGGAAGGGGAGACAGGCACACGCTGAGGCCGGGACTGGTGCTCCAGGACTTCAAGAAGCAGAGGACCGGCGTGGGGGTACACTACCTGATTCCAATGCTTTGTAACTTGCTCCAGACACTCTTCCGGTAGAAAAAGAGCCTGTTCTTCTGAAACGTGGTCTCCGTGACATAAAAAAAAGACCTGAGCAGCTCGACCACGTACACACTCATCAGCCAGTGCAAGAACTTGGCCAGGATCTCCTCCCGCAGACGGTGCTCCGCAGCCGGCACACAGCCCACCCCTGAAACGAGAAGGACACCGCACATCCAGCTCAACCCAGGGCCTGGCGACCTCATCCCAGACCTGCACCATCTGGTATGACAGCCATGGCCACGGGGAGCCCAGCAGGCCCAGGCTGAGATGGCCGCACATGGGACCCACACACAGGATCCCGCAGATCAAGCACAAAAAATGTCACATGTCCTGTGAGTGACACTCCCACCAATGACACCCTAAATGATGAGCTGTGGACATGCTGGGCTTCAGTAAAATCTATTATTACGTTAATTTCACCTTTTCTTTTTTACTTTTTTAATGTGGCTGCTAGAATTTTTTTTTCTTTTTCTCTTTTTTTTTTTTTGAGACAGAGTCTCCCTCTGTTGCCAGGCTGGAGTGCAGTGGCGCAATGTCAGCTCACTGCAACTTCCAACTCCCTGGTTCAAGCGATTCTCCTACCTCAGCCTCCCAGGTAGCTGGGATTACAGGCACCCACCACCATGCCCGGCTAATTTTTGTGTTTTTAGTAGAGATGGGGTTTCACCATGTTGGCCAGGTTGGTCTCGATCTCCTGACCTTGTGATCCATCCGCCTGGGCCTCCCAAAGTGCTGGGATTACAGGCGTAAGCCACCGCGCCCAGCCTAGACATTTAAAAATGATCCACGTGGCTCACGTCATGCTCCTGTTGGGTGACAATGGCTCGGAGCCTCATCCTTTGTCCTGGTTCCCAAGCAGAAGGAGGAGGCAGACACTCCCCCGCCAGGCAGCACATCAGGGCTGGCACCAGACCGTGGGTTTGCACAATTTCAAACTCGTCACCACGGAGCCACCAGATCCCAACGTGCCAGGCTGAACCCAGGCCGAGCGGACGCTGCTGTCACTCACTGGCTAAGGAACGCCAGCCACGTGGTGCTCCAGACACTCACGGGCCAAGACGACCGCCCTTCTCGTGAGTCTCCACATCTTCATCTGTGCATAGGCAGAGGTCCCCGGATGTCACTAGATGCCATGGAGGCCACAGCGCAGGTAAAGCTGGGGTTTACCAGCAATAACAAGACAGGAGAACCATGCAAAGGACAAGGAAGGGGACCCCAGAAGGCGGGCCTGAGACAGAAGACAGATGGGGAACAAAGGAGGAAAGGCGGGGCAGGAACAAAGCTAAAGAAACACTGAACACGGAAAACAATATTAATAATGCTTACCTTGTAGGGGTGTCAAGATATCCAAGATAGAACTAAGTCAGCAGGGAAAATAGCACATAGGCTGGGGGTGGTGACCAGAGTTAAAATACACTTAAGGCTTTTACTGCTCAGGACAAGGGTAGCAATGTTTCAGACTTCATTTTAAAAGATCAGGGTAGGCTGGGCATGGTGGCTCGCGCCTGTAATCCCAGCACTGTGGGAGGCCGAGGCAGGCAGATCACTTGAGGTCAGGAGTTTGAGACAAGCCTGGCCAACATGGTGAAACCTCGTCTGTACTAAAAATACAAAAATTAGCCAGGCGTGGTGGCATGCACCTGTAATCCCAGCTACTCATGAGGTTGAGGAATGAGGACTGCTTGAACCCAGGAGGCAGAGGTTGCAGTGAGCCGAGGTTGCGCCATTGCACTCCAGCCTGGGTGACAGAGTGAGACTCTGTCTCAAAAAACAAAAGCAAACAATGACAATGAAAAGATCAGGGGGTAACACTAAGCAAAGGGAAATGAAAGCAAATGCCCAGTGACCAGGAGGCAACGACAGGATCAACACACACTCGGCAGGAAACGCACACAGCAACCCAAGAGGTAGTGAGAAACAAGGGAACGAGGACACGCAAAAGGCAAATGGAGAATCACAGTGCACCAGACGGGTCTCTAGTGACAGAAAAATGAAAACAAATCAAGTTATCCTAAACAATAACTGTCAGACTGGACTGGAAATTCACCTACGTGCTGTTAACAAGACATACCTACACTGTAAGAACAAAAAAGTGTTGAAAATTAGGCCAGGCATGGAGGCTTATGCCTGTAATTCAGCACTTTGGGAAGCCGAGGTAGGTGGATCCCTTGAGTCCAAGAGTTTGAGACCAGCCTGGGCAACACAGCAAGACCCTGTCTCTAGAAAACATTTTAAAATTAGCCAGGTGTAGTGGTGCGTGTCTGTAGTCCCAGTTGCTCAGCAGGCTGAGGCGAGAGAATGGCTCAGGCCAGGAGGTAAAGGTTACAGTGACCTGTGATCACACCACTTCACTCACCCTGGGCGACAGAGCAAGACTCTGTCTCAACAACAACAAAATATATATATATAAGGCAGAAAACAGATACAGCAGGAAAATACTAATCAAATGAAGCCCAATGTGGCAGTACTAAGAGCAATTTAAAAAAAGAATTACTAGATTACTAGAGACATAGAAGTCTACAAAAGATTCACTCATCAGGAAGATAAAAATTCTACCATGTGCATGCACCTAATAATGCCCCATATAAATGCCACCAAACAAGAAGAAATGAACAGACCCATTCCCCAGGTGATGGACTGTGGCCTCCTTCTTGGAATTGCATGCATCTAGAAGGAGACAGAAGCTTTGCACAGGACTTAATAAGCTGGATACAGTGAACATGCCCTCTACTGACAGGACGTCAAATTTACAATGGATGATTCTGGAAACCATCCACACACTACATCACAAAGCAAAGATCCACGATTGGTATTATACAGACCACCACACAACTGAGTTTGAAATTAATAACAAAATGATAACTTAAAATACTCTATATATCTGGAAAATAAACCATGTTCAAATAACTCACTGCTCAAAGAAATCACAGAATAAGTTACAGAATACTTAAAAGTGACTGATATTAAAATGACTTCACATCAAAACACAGGGTGCACAAAGAAAAAAATCACAGTGTAAGAATACTTAAAAGAAGTATTAACACGTATTAACACTTTTAAGTATTTTAAGAATACTTAAAAGTGGCTGATGTCAAAATTCACATCAAAACACAGGGTGCAGCTAAGGCAGCACTTAGAGGGAAAGGCTTAAATAACTAAACTAAGAAGTTAGAAAAGGAATGAAAGAGTAAACCCAAAGAAAGCACATAATGGAAAGATAAAAACATTAGAGGTAAGTCAGTGAAATTCAAAACTCAGACCCAAAAGAGAAGTCTGACGAAGGCCGGCGGAGACACCAGCCCTCCACGTAGGTCTCAGAGCAGGAGACAGAGACACTCCAACCTGTGGCTGGATGTCAATCCACGTGAGGGGGCGACGGGAGGCAGAGCCCAGCCTAAGCAATGACCGGCAGGTGCCCAGAATGAGGTGACAAGGGTTGCCACCCACCCAAGGGAGCCAAGCTGAGGGGCAGCTTAGGAGAAAACAGGACAAGTGAGGGGGTGGGGCCTGCTTTCCTCCAGTCCGCAGAGAATCCTTCCTGGCATGTCTCCAGCAACACTTGGCAACAGACACAGGCAGCCCAGAGTCCAGCCTCAGCATGACAGGGACACCCGGGGACCGCGCCTCACTCACCCTGCACGACAGGGACATCCGGGGTCCGCACCTCACTCACCCTGCGTGACAGGGACACCCGGAAACTGCACCTCACTCACCCTGCACGTGACAGGGACACCTGGGGACCGCGCCTCACTCACCCGGCACGACAGGGACATCCGGGGACCACGCCTCACTCACCCTGCACGTGACAGGGACACCCGGGGACCGTGCCTCACTCACCCTGTACGTGACAGGGACACCCGTGGGACCGCGGACTCACTCACCGCCTGCATGACAGGGACAACCCGGGGACTGCACCTCACTCACCTGCAAGAGACAGGGACCACCTGGGTGACGCCTCTGTACGACAACCACACTGTCATCTCTCTGCGAGTGGACAGGGACACCTGGGGACTGCACTCACTCACCCTGCACCGGACAGGGACACATCGGGGACCACGCTGCTCACTCAGCTGCATAGAGAGCAGGAACACCGGGGAAGGGGGACCGCGCTTCAACGGCACATGGGGCACCCGTGGAAACCCGCAGGGGACGACGCGGGCGGAGCCGCCTCACTCACCCTGCGAATGACAGGGAACGCGTGGGGACCGCGCCTCACCTCACCGCCTTGCATGACAGGACCACCCGGGTGACCGCGCCATCACTCACCCTGCCATGCAGGGACACCCGGGGACCGTGCCTCACTCACCCTGCACGAGACAGGGGCACATTGTGACCTCATCTGAAATCAGAGAACAGCAATGATGACAGGCAGAGTCCTGATCAGAGAACTCAAACTCTCCTCCACGAAGGAAGCTGGAGCGCAAATAAGCAAAATGGGTTGCATGACGGTTATCTGACTCGGCGTGGTCCACCTGAGCTGCAGCAGGTGTCAGGCAGCTGCTGTTCGATGCGTAGGGACTTCCAGTCACGCAAGACACAGCAGTTCAAGCAAACTGCTGTAAACACTAGGCCGACTTAGCAATTCTGCACTGTACACAGAATACCGTGTTAGAAGAGTCAATCTCATGTTATATGACTTTTGCCACCATTAAAAGAGAAAAAAAAAAAGGAGCGCAGGAAGGTCACCCTCCTTGTCTGCATGGCCAGGAGTCTTAAACGTCTCGGGAGTTTGTGGGGAGGGGGTGACATCGGGACTTCTTCCGGCTGCCACTGTAGGGCCTGGGAGCACTGGGAGCCAAAAGGAGGCTGGAGCGGAGGTGCCTCAACATCAAATCCAGAAAAACAGGGTGGGGACACGGCAGGGCCCAGCAGCACCATCCCCTGAACACCTACAAACACTGGTCCCTTCCCTGAGCAGGTGGAGCCATTTGCTGTCCTCTGCTCCCACGTGGCCCTCTTCATACCTAAAGACGGGACCAGGATCTGTGCTGGAGGACAGTCTTACCTCCCTCCTTCTACCCTGTCCTGGCATAGTCAACGAACAATTTTTTTTTTTTTTAAGACAGACTTTCACTCTCATCACCCAGGCTGGAATGCAAGGGCACAATCTCAGCTCACCGCAACCTCCACCTCCCAGGTTCAAGTGATTCTCCTGCCTCAGCCTCCCAAGTAGCTGGGACTACAGGCACATACCACCATGCCCAGTTACTTTTTGTATTTTTAGTAGAGACGGGGTTTCACCATGTTGGTCAGGCTGGTCTTGAACTTCTGACCTCAGGTGATCCACCTGCCTCAGCCTCCCAAAGTGCTGGGATTAAGGCGTGAGCCACAGCACCTGGCTGTCAACACACAATTAAATCTTAAACACAAACCTGCATATTGGCTGACCACGTGCACCTGCAAAACCCTTACCTCCCACC
This sequence comes from Rhinopithecus bieti, assembly GCF_001698545.2. Lineage (NCBI taxonomy): Eukaryota > Metazoa > Chordata > Mammalia > Primates > Cercopithecidae > Rhinopithecus > Rhinopithecus bieti. Next base: position 297,129 of record NW_016814059.1, on the reverse strand, counting down.
CCCAGGAAGAGCGGGTTCTCCTCCCCACCTCTCATTCCTATCCTTGAAATTGCGAAGGGGATTATAGGTAACCTGCAGGGACCCTCGCCAGAGCGTCTGTGCTTCCAGACGCTTCTCCCCATTGCCGGCAATCTGGCTCCATTGCCGTGCCCAGCCTCCTCTGTTCACTGCTCTGGCCTCAGTGCCTGGAAACTGTGTGTCCATCAAAACCTGAAGGTGAACCTTGTAAGTTTATGCAAACTGAACAGGAGGGAGAGCAGAGGCAGAGATCACCTTGTCCACTCGACGTTCAGAGCGAGAAGCCACGTGTGCCCACGTGACGATGGAGACTGGAGGACCAGGGCTCTGCCTGCCCCCTTTTCTGAGCCCCCTACTGCATTCAGCTCTGGGGCCTGGGCCCTCGACGGCCACCACGTCCTCACCTGGGCTCCTGCGCAGCCAAGCACAGTCCCGCACGCTCATCTTCCACGTCAGCTCCTGCAGGGAGAGCTTGGCATGCTTCCCCAGAGAGATGAACTTCTTGGTGTTCCTGAGGAAGCGGCGTTCGTTGTGCCTGCAGCCCCAGAGGCCGGGGGGCACCAGCCGGCGCAGGCAGGCCCGCACGAAGCCGTACACCTGCCAGGGGCTGCTATGCTGGCGAAGCAGCTGCACCAGGCGACGGGGGTCTGTGTCCTCCTCCTCGGGGGCCGCCACAGAGCCCTGGGGCTTCTCCGGAGCACAGACACCCGCTGCTGGGGCGACCGCAGCCCGCAGCGGGCAGTGCGTCTTGAGGAGCGCCCCATAGGGGCACTGCGCGTGGTTCCCAAGCAGCTCCAGAAACAGGGGCCGCATTTGCCAGTAGCGCTGGGGCAGGCGGGGCGGCCTGCGGGGAGTCCCCGGCATCCAGGGCCTGGAACCCAGAAAGATGGTCTCCACGAGCCTCCGGGCGCCAGTCAGGCTGGGCCGCAGGGAGTTGAGTAGGAAGGAGGGCCGCAGCTGCTCCTTGTCGCCTGAGGAGTAGAGGAAGTGCTTGGTCTCGGCGTACACCAGGGGACAAGGCGTGTCCCAGGGACTTGGTGGCCGCGATGTGGATGGGCGGCCCGCGTGGTGCTGACGGCCCACGGATGGGTGGGAGTGGCGTGTGCCAGACAGCGCACCCTCCAAAGAGGTGGCTCCTTCGGTAGGTCTGGCAGGTGACACCACACAGAAACCACGGTCACTCGGTCCACGCGTCCTGTCCGGGTGGGCCCAGGACCCCTGCCCAAAGGGCGTCCGCTCCGGCTCAGGGGCAGCCCCACGCCTGGGCCTCTTGGGCAACGGCAGACTTCGGCTAGCACTGCCCCGGCGCCTCCTCGCACCCGGGGCTGGCAGGCCCGTGGGGACCCCGGCCTCCCTGACGCTAGGGTTCCAGGCCCGTTCACATCCCAGACCTCTTCGGGTTCCACTCGCGTGTGGCGCGGGCCGGCCCTGAGTGGCAGCGCAGAGCTCGTACAGCGGCGTCCCGCACACCTGGTAGGCGCAGCTGGGAGCCACCAGCACAAAGAGCGCGCAGCGTGCCAGCAGGTGAACCAGCACGTCGTCGCCCACGCGGCGCAGCAGCAGCCCCCACGACCCGCTCCCGCGCAGTGCGTCGGTCACCGTGTTGGGCAGGTAGCTGCGCACGCTGGTGGTGAAGGCCTCCGGGGGACCGCCGCGGGCCCCGTCCAGCAGTGCAAAGCCGAAGGCCAGCACGTTCCTCGCGCCGCGCTCGCACAGCCTCTGCAGCACCCGGGCTACCAGCTCCTTTAGGCAGGACACCTGCGGGGGAAGCGCTCTGAGTCGCCTGCGCTGCTCTCCGCATGTCGCCGGTTCCCCCCGGCCGCCCTCAACCCCCGCCGGACACGGACCCTGGGGGAGGCCCACCTGGCGGAAGGAGGGGGCGGCGGGGGGCGGCCGTGCGTCCCAGGGCACGCACACCAGGCACTGGGCCACCAGCGCGCGGAAAGCCGCCGGGTCCCCGCGCTGCACCAGTCGCCAGCCCTCGGGCCCCAGGCGCCGCACGAACGTGGCCAGCGGCAGCACCTCGCGGTAGCGGCTGCGCAGCAGGGAGCGCACGGCTCGGCAGCGGGGAGCGCGCGGCATCGCAGGGGTGGCCAGGGCCGGGGCCTCTCACGTGCGCAGCAGGACTCGGCTCTGCCTCCAACTCGCGCCGCGAGGAGAGGGCGGGACCGCGGAAAGGAAGGGGAGGGGCTGGGAGAGCCTGGAGGGGGCTGGGCCGGGGACCCGGGAGGGGTCGGGACGGGGGCGGGGTCCGCGCGGAGGAGGCGGAGCTGGAAGGTGAAGTGGCTGGACGGGCAACGCGGTCCCGGGCGTCTGCGCCCGCGAATCCACTGGGAGCCCCGGCCTGGCCCCTACGGCGGCTCCAGGCGGACCCCGGGGTCTGGGCCGCGCTTCTCCGCCCGCGCGCCGCTCCGGCTCTCAGGGTACAGGGACCCCAGCGAGGGCCCCAGCGGAGAGGGATCGAATCGGCCTAGGCTGTGGGGTAACCCGAGGGAGGGGCCGTGATGTGGGGGCCCTGGGAACAGGTGCGAGCGGCGACCCCTTCGCGGCTTTCTCAGCTGGGCCTGATCCCGAGACCCAGGGCTGCCCCCAGGTCCGGACGCGGGGCGTCAGGCTCCGGGCACTGCGAATGCCAGGCGTGAAGGGGAGGACGGAGGCACGTTGACGCGGCTGGAGACTAACCCGAGGACACAGCAGCGCTCCCTGGACGAGCACGCGGGGGCTCCCGGAGCGCCTCCCTGCAACACTTCCCCGAGACTAGGGCTCCTTGACACAGGCCCGTCATTTCTCTTTGCAGGTTCTCGGGCGGCGAGGGGTCCCCACCATGAGCAAACCACCCCAAATCTGTTAATCACCCACCGGGGCGGTCCCGTCGAGAAAGGGTGGGAAATGGAGCCAGGCGCTCCTGCAGGCAGCGCATCGGGCGCCTCACACCCGCCACAGCTGTCTTGACCCTGGGCCCGCACTCTATCTAGCAGATGAGGCCAACTTCTAGTCACATCCCGCCCGCACAGGGAGGAGGGCAGCCCCGGGGGGTCCAGGCACCTGGCTCCAAGCCTCGGACTGCAGAGCCAGGAGGCCCGACTTCCAGCCCAGCAGTAGAAGACACACGGCTGCTGGGCCCCTCTAGACCTGGGGCCATGGCACATCTACAGGACAGCTGAGGACTTCCCAGGAACCCAGACTCCAGGATGCTCAAGTTTGGATCTAAGGGGCGAGAAACTTCTGGGTCTCCCGAGGCCTTGCAGGGATGCTGTAGCTGAGGACGGCAAACACTGAAATGCTAACAAATGCAACCTTAAATGTAACCTTTCCTACTTTCAGAAACGGGCGGAGGAAATTGCTTTATTTATGGAGCTAGCATTTGAACAGGCCTGGCACCCTCCCTGGGCCATCACACTCGCTGGAGGTTAGCCTCGTCTTGTAAATACTTAGGATTACAGGTCGCTCTTCTAGAAATCCCCTTAGTGGCCCGAAGCCTTTTTAAAGGGCTGTGTTTGTGAACTGTCTGTGCCACTAGGGCAAAGGGGTGGTTTGGAAAATTTGTTCCAACAAAAGTTAAGGTTGTAGCTTACTCTGGTTCCCCCCAGAGAAACCAACATAGAAAACATAATTTTAAAAGAGGGAATAGAAGAAATGGAGGCAGAAGATTACGCTGGAGTAATTAACACCGTGTCCATGGTGAGAAAGGCCTCCCAGCATTCGATGAAGATCGCTGATACCCAGAAGACACCCCAGTATTACGGGCGCAGTTAGTCTGTCTTTGAACAGTTGATGATGTCTTAGTCATCACAGTATAAAACATCAAGAATGTTCTAACAACAACAACAAAATTCTATCATTGGCTTAAAACACAACACTTGAGTGGGGTGAGCTTCCTATCTCAGACCCAGATGTTTCTAACCAGAGTAAATTCTGAGCTGGGCGCAGTGGCTCACGCCTGTAATCCCAGCACTTTGGGAAACCGAGGCTGGCAGATCATCTGAGGTCGGGAGTTTGAGACCAGCCTGGCCAACACGGTGAAACCCCGTCTGTACTAAAAATACAAAAAATTAGCTGGGCATGGTGCCGCATGCCTATAATCCCAGCTACATGGGAGGCCGAAGCAGGAGAATCACTTGAACCTGGGAGGCAGAGGCTGCAGTAAGCCGAGATCGTGCCATTGCACTCTAGCCTGAGCAACAAGAGTGAAACTCCGTCTCAAAACAAACAAACAAACACCCGAAACAGAGCGGATTCTGTACCAGCAGTGAAAAATAAAGTATCATTCCTTCCTCCACAGGAGTGAGAGGAACTCCTCTGCCCCTGGGGGGATGGGGAGGGGACTCATTACCAGTAGAGTAGGAGGGATGGACTTTAATTTCTACTTTAATTTCAGTGTTTCAGCACACATGGAGACATTGAGATTCAGGACGGTGTCCACACTCACGCCCTGATTCTACATCAGGTTTCTCCTGGCAGATGGCAACCCGCTGGGACCTGAGGCCTGCAGCCTCCCAGCTGCTGTGCTGGCAGGGTGGGGGGCATCCCTTGCAGTGGGTCCCACGGCATAACAGGTGGTCACAGAAACTGTGAATACGTCAAGAGATGGTATATCCCCAGTCTATGAGGAATTAGAGAAAATATCAAAGGAGGGTAACTCCTGAGTAAAGCGGAAATTGAACTCCATGAATTCCTGACCAATGGGTGTGACTTGAGCCCAGGGAAGTTTTAAAATGATTAAACAGGCAGGGCGCGATGGCTCATACCTGTAATCACAGCACTTTGGGAGGCGGAGGCGGGCAGATCATCTGAGGTCAGGAGTTTGAGATCAGCCTGACCAACATGGTGAAACCCCATCTCTACTAAAAATACAAAGTTAGCCGGGTGTGGAGCTGCACACCTGAAATCCCAGCTACTTGGGAGGCTGAGGCACAAGAATTGCTTGAACCCAGGAGATGGAGGTTGCAGTAAGCTGAGATCACGCCACTGCACTCCAGCCTGGGCAATAAGAGCAAAACTCTGTCTCAAAAAGTAAGTAAATAAGATAAAATAGCTAAATAAATCACTCGTGCCTGCCCTGACCCTGCCCGGAGGCACTTCGGCCCTGTCCTTGCATGTTTCTGTGAAGTTTTGTTTTGAAATAATCCTAGATTCGCAGTGCATGGGTTTCCTGTGACTTCTGCAAATCCCCACACACTTCATGCTAGAAGGGCAGCACGGGTGCCCTCCTGTGGCACAGAGGCCAGAGGTCCACGATGGGCCCTGGAGGGCTAAGGGCCAGCCGTGCCTTCATGCTGCAGGCTCCATGGAGGGTCCCTTCCTCGCCTTTTCCAGCTTCCGGAGGCACTTGCAGGCCTGGGCTCGAGGCCCCTTCTCCCTTTTCAGCCTCGGACTGACTCTGCCTCCATGTCCCGAGACTACCCCACTCTGACCCTCCTGCTCGCCTCCTCCCAGAACCCCTGGATTACTTTTTGGCCCTGCAGGTAATCCCAAATGATCCTGGACCTCAGGTTCCTCACGGTGATCACACCTGCAGAGGCCCTGGGGCCGGGCGGGTTCTGTCCACAGGTCTGGGGGAATCAGGATGCGGGTCTCTAGGGCATTATCCTGCCCAGGACACTCGGGCGTGGCAAAGATGGCACAGCCTCCAGGTTCCCCCGTCCCCACTCCCGCATGGTTAGTCTCCCATAACTGAGCCAATACTCTGTCAGAACCAGGAAACTGGCTTTAGTAAAAGGTGCGTGCAGTAGCCCCCACTCCTGCCCCCACTGTCCCTAACCCCTCTAACCACTCCCCTGCCCTGGGGTGAAATTTTCTCATTTTGAGCATGTTGTGTATGTGGAGTCCTATCCCGTGGAGGTGGCAGTTTTGACTCGGCATAATTCCCTTGAGACGCCTGAAGACTTTATACACGGCGCGTTCCTCTTCACCGCGGAGGAACTGTCCACGGTGCGGACAGACCAGTTTGTTTAATCAGTTTGTTAAAGACGTTTTAGCAGGGCTTTCCCCCCTTTGTAGCTATTAAAATAAAACTGCAGTGGTCGGTCGTGGACGGGAATTTGTACATGATGTGCGTAATCACGTGAATTCCCGGGGCTGTGGGATAAATGTCCAGGAGTGCGATTGCCGGGTCTTTTGGGAAGAGGATGCTTAGTTCTTGTGGAAACTGCCACCCTGTGTTCCAGAGGGAGGGGGGCAGGAAAGTGCTGGGCAGAGAAGGGCGGGTCCCTGGCGAGGGCTCCATACCCAGGCCTGTGCCCATGGACCTAGGTGAGGACAGGCACTCCTACCTTCACACCCAAATGTTGCATTTCCCAAGAGCACCCTGGCCTGCCACGCCCCCATCCTGTGCCTATAAAAACCCACAAGACCCTAGCGGGCAGACACACGTGGCTGAACGTGGAAAGGAGCACAGAAACGGAGGAACACACCGGCAGGCCCCGGCAGATGACAGGAGTGGGGAGCGCCTGGAAATGGAGGTTAGCATGCAGCCAGACGCCAGGAACCTGCACCAGGGGCCACGAGCCAGGTTCAGGCTCAGAGGAGCCAGTCTGGGAGGCACAGAATCTCCTCCCTTCAATGCGTGTGAGTGTTGGGGAAGGAGACAGACACCCCATGTAAGGATGAACCATGCGAGCTGCGTTGCTGAGACAAGACAGGGGAGACAGCAGCGCTGGAACATAGCCCACCCAGGACAGGGGAGACAGCAGCGCTGGAACATAGCCCACCCAGGGTTTAGGAAGCTGCTGGAGAAGCTGAGGCCTGGAGAAGCTGAGGCCTGGAAGTAGGGGGTGTGGGGACAGGGCTGGCCTCAGTGTGGCACCCCAGGGTAAGTCTCTAGGGCAGATGGCTCCCTTGGGAAGCAGCAACCAGGCCCTAGAGTCTGGGGGATTGCCTGCCAGGGCAGCCTCAGGGTCCTGTCTCCCAGGGTCTCCTAGCCTAAAGGAACAGATTGTTCCACCCACTGTTGTCACCCCAGCCTGGTGACTGAAAGCAGCCTCATCTCTCTTGGACTCTAATACATCAGGGATGTGGGCAGGGCTCTGTGGGCCTAGTAAAAGAATAAGTGTTTGTATTGAGTTTTGTCATGGCTTGTCATGCCTGAAGAAGTTGCTGGACTCGTTCAGTCCTTAAGGGTGAAGACGGATAATGATGGAAGTAACGGTCGCCATCAGTAGAGTCATATAATTTACATGGCCATTCCATGCACATGGCTTCATTACCCTTGGCCCACCCAGGGAAGCAGGCAGGGAAGGGTCATGTTCGTGTCCACAGGTTCAGGGCACCGTGACTTCCTGGGTTAGTGTGGGTGGGCCCAGGAAGCTGGTGTGGGGCCCTGAGTCGCACACAGCGTGGCCGTGTTCCCATTGCCCAATGCAGCAGATCCCAGGGAGGATGGTCAGCAGTCCTGCTGTCAGCCTCCCAGGCTGAAGACACGCTCCCTGGTGGCTTCACCGCACTCATAGTCCTGCCGCCCGGTCCTCTCCTCGTGTACTTTCCCTTGCACCCTAAGCCACCTTATGAAAACCAATAAAAAGTACTTAGGGTGAAAAATCCGTCTGAACGTGGTTATTAAATCTTGGACCTTGGCAAACATAGCTCAGTTCCTGTTTTACGCCTTTGGATTTCTGCACTCCTGAAGGTTATTTGATGAAATCTAAGAAAATAGTAAGACAAAATTATCCTTTCAGATGTTGAAAGGTTGAATTTACTCATGGAATTAAGTCTTTCAATCCCGCCGTCGCTGTCCACCCCCAGCAGCATCCCAGTTTGTTATTAAGCCAGGTTCAGACTCCTCTCTCCAGGGCGGGGTCTGTGGAGCGCTTTGCAAGAGGTTCCTCTGCAGGGGCTTAGAGAAGCCCCGTGGGGTCACTCTGTCCTGAACAGAAACCACGAGGGCAAGAGAGGGAGAGAGGAAAGAGGTAAAAGACTGCAGAGCCAGGTGTCTGGTGTTCCCTTGAGAAGGGTGCTTCCATGACTTTCTGTTTTAAAGAAGGCACCTAACTCAAGCTTCCTTCAGAATACACCTCAGTCACTGCTTCAGACGAAAACAGATTTAAGCCATACTTGGAGGAGCCTTGACTCCTCGCGCCCGGGTGAGCACCCTGGCTGCTGGCTTGGGTTTGAGCAGGAGGTTTCTGACCCCTTCCATTCCTGCCGGCCGCCTTTTCCAGGTGGCAACCAGAGCAATCTTTGAAAAGCATGAATAAGGGCACTTCCTGCACTGCTCACCGCTCGAGGCAGGCTTCTCATCACCCCTTCCCACCCTAGCTTTCCTGCCCTCAGGTCATCGGGCCTCTGCCTTGCACCTAGGTCTTGGCCAGGGAGCCTTGAAGATCTGAAGTGGCTCCGGTCCACAGAGCCACCTGCTTCCTGCCAGACACTTGAATTCTTCTGGAGGAAATCACCAACATTTTGGCTTCAGGATTCATACAGATTAAGTTTAACTAAACGTGAACATGCAATCAAAATCTCCAAGCATACAAGAAAACAGCACCATGAATGAGAGATGGAAGAAACAAGACAAGAACACAGTATAATCAGATATGCCAATTCTGCAGCTCGATTTTAGAGGTATCTGTAATTATCGGTAATTAATAAAGATTACCTTTCACCATTATTAGCGATTGCTTTAAGGTTTATAGAATGCCTCTTTAACTTCTCCCAGCCTGTCTTTGGTTAAAATTAAGTCACTTACGGAGAGTATGAGCATTTAACAACAGTAACTTCCACCGCTCCCTCCTCGCGTTTCTGCCATTGTGGCCATAACCTTTACTTCTTCAGAAGCTAGAAACCCCACAATACATTGTTCTTATTTTGGATTAAGTGGTTACTTACCTTTTATAATTGTTTTACTTTTAATTTCTAATATAGTAGAGTATACATTTATAGGGTACATAACAATTAAAATTTTCATTTTCTCTTTTTTGCTTTTGTTTGGAGAGGGAGTCTTGCTCTGTCACCCAGGCTGGAGTGCAGTGGCATGATCTCAGCTCACTGCACCTTCCGCCTCCCAGGTTCAAGCAATTCTCCTGTCTCAGCCTCCTGAGTAGTTGGGACTACAGGCGTGCACCACCACGCCTGGCTAATTTTGTATCTTTAGTAGAGATGGGGTTTCATCATGGTGGCCAGGCTGGTTTCGAACTCCTGACCTCAGGTGATCCACCAGCCTCGACCTCCCAAAGTGCTAGGATTACAGACATGAGCCACCATGCCTGGCCATTCAAATTTTAATTTTAATATAGTAGGGTTTATATTTATAGCATACATGAGATATTTTGATACAGGCATATGATGTGTAATAATCACATCAGGGTAAATGGGGTATCTATCACCTTCAAGCATTTATCCTTTCTTTGCGTTACAAACAATCCAGTTATACTCTCTTAGTTATTTTAAAACATACAATAGGTTATTGTTGGCTCCAGTCACACCGTCTCCCACCCCTCTGGAACCACCATTCTACTCTATTTCCATGTCGATTGTTTTAATTTTAGCTCCCACAAATAAAGGAGAACATGAAAAGTTTTGTCTTTCTGTGCCTGGCTTATTTCACTTAACGTACTGACCTCCAGTGCCACCCATGCTGTTGCAAATGACAGGATCTCATTCTTTTTTATGGCTGCAGAGTACTCCGTTGTGTGTGCACCACCATTTCTTCATCCGCTGGTCTGTTGATGGACACCTAGGTTGCTTCCAAACCTTGGCTGCTGTGAAGAGTGCCGCAGTAAATGTGGGAGTGGAGATAGCTTGTTGACACACTGCTTTCCTTTCTCTGGGGTATAGACCTAGCAAGGGGATTGCTGTATGGTCGCTCTATTGTTTAGTTTTTTGAGGAACTTTCAAACTGTTCTCCATAGTGGTACCAATTTCCATTTCCACCAACAGTGTCCAAGGGTTTCCTTTTCTCCACATCCTCACTGGCATTTGTTATTGCCTGTCTTTTGAATAAAAGCCATTTTAACTGGGGTGAGAGGATATAGTAGTTTTGATTTGCATCTCTCTGATGACCAGTGATGTTGAGCACATTTTCAGATGCCTGTTTGCCGTTTGTATGACTTATTTTGAGAAATGTCTACCCAGATCTGTTGCTTGTTTTAAAATCAGCTTATTAGGTGTTTTCCTATAGAGTAGTTTGAGCTCCTTTTATATACTGGTTATTAATTCCTAGTTAGAGGGACAGTTTGCAGATGTTTTCTCCCATTCTGTGGGTTGTCTCTTCTCTTTGTTGATTGTTTCCTTTGCTGTGCAGAAGCTTTTAACTTGACATGATCCCATTTGTTTGTTTTGCTTTGGTTGCCTGTGCCTGCAGGGAATTACTCAAGAAGTCCTTGCTCACTCCAACGTCCTGGGAGTTTCTCCAGTGTTTTCTTTTAGCAGTTTCAAAGTTTGAGGTCTTAGATTTAAGTCTTGAATCCATTTTGATTTGCTTTTGTATATGGTAAGAGATAGAGTTCTAGTATTGTTATTTTGCATATGGATATCCAGTTCCTCCAGCACCATTTATTGAAGAGATTATCTTTTCCCCAAAGTATGTTCTTGGCACCTTTGTCAAAATGAGTTCACTGTAGATGCATGGATTTGTTTCCGGATTCTCTATTCTGTTCCTCTGGTCCATGTGTCATCTGTTTTATGCCAGTACCATGTGGTTTGGGTTACTATAGCTTTGCAGTATAATTTGAAGTCAGGTAGTGTGATGCTTCCAGTTTTGTTCTTTTGCTCAGGATAGCTTTGGCTATTCTGGGTCTTTTGTGTGGTTCTATACAAATTTTAGAATTGTTTCTTCTATTTCTGTGAAGAACTTCATTAGTAGTTTAATAGGGATTGCACTGAATCTGTAAATTGCTTTGGGTAGTATGGACATTTTACCAGTATTTATTCTTCCAATCCATGAACATGGAATAACTTTTCCTTTTTTGTTCCCTTTTCAATTACTTTTATCAATGTTTTATAGTTTTCATTGTAGAGATTTTCACTTCTTTGGTTAATTCCTAGGTGTTTAATTTTATTTGTAGCTATTGTAAATAGCATTGATTTTTTGGTTTCTTTTCAGATTGTTTGCTGTTGGAATATAGAAATACTGCTGATTTTGTACATTGATTTTGTATCCTCCTGTACCAAATTTCAGTTCTAATAGTTTTTTAGTGGTGTCTTAAGTCTTTTCCAGATACAACGTCATATCATCTGCAAACAGGATAATTTGACTCTTCCTTTCCAATTTGGATGCCTTTTATTTCTTTCTCTTATCTGATTTTCTTGCTAGGACTTTTAGTACTATGTTGAATCACAGTGGTGAAAGTGGGCATCCTTGTCATTTTCCAGATCTTAGAGGCAAGGCTTTCAGTTTTCTCATGATGCTACCTGGGTCTGTCATATAGGGCTTTTATTATGTTGAAATATGTTTCTTCCTCTTCCTCTTTCCCTTCCCCTTCCCCTTCCCCTTCCACTTCTCCTCCACCTCCTCCTTCTCCTCCTCCTTCCTTCTTTCTTCTGCCTCCCTTCTCCCTTCTCCTTCTTATTCAATGGGATCTTGTTCTGTTGTCCAGGCTGGAGTACAGTGACATGTTCATGGCTCACTGCAGCTTCGACCTCCCAGGCTCAAGTGATTCTCCCACCTCAGACTCCAGAGTAGCTGGGACTACAGGCATGTGCCATCATGTCTGGCTAATTTTTTTAAAAAGTTTTTTGTAGACCAGGTCTCATTATGTTGCCCAGGCTAGTCTCAAACTCCTGGACTCAAGCAATCATCCCACCTTGGCCTCCCAGAGTGCTGGGATCTCAGGTGTGAGCCACTGTGCCTGGCCTGTATGTTTCTTGTATACTTGGTTTTTGGAGGGTTTTTATAATGAAGGGTGCTAAATTTTATCAGATGCTTTTTCTGCATAAAGTGAAATAATCATATAGTTTTTGTCCTTCATTTTGTTGGGATGATGTATCTCATTGATTGATTTGCATATGTTGAACCATCCTTCCATCCCTGGAATAAATCCCACTTGATCACAATGAATGATCTTTCGAATATGTTGTTTAATTTGGTTTGCTAGTGTTTTGTTGAGGATTTTTGTATCAATATTCATCAGGGATATTGGCCTGTAGTTTTCCTTCTGTTTTTTTGTTTGTTCGTTTTTGATGTGTTGTTGTCTGGTTTTGGAGTCGGGGTAATACTGGCGATGTAGAATGAGTTTGGAAGTATTCCTTCCTCTATTTTTCAGAATCGTTTGAGTAGGATTGGAATTCATTCTTCTTTAAATGATTGGTAAAATCCAGCAGTGAAGCCATTGGGTCCTGGGCTTCTCTTTGCTGGGAGACTTTTCATTATGGCTTTAATCCCATTGTTATTGGTCTGTTCGAGCTTTGGATTTCTTCCTGGTTCAATCTTGGTTTCTTCCTGGTTCAATCTTGGCAGGTTGTATGCATCTAGGAACTTATCTATTTCTTCTAGGCTTTTCAATTTATTAGTGTACAGTTGCTGATAGTAGCCTCTAGTGATCCAGTTGTAATGTCTCTTTTGTCATCTCCGACTTTATTTATTTAGGCCTTTTTTCCTTTTTTCTTGGTCTGGCCAAAGGTTTGTCAATTTTATCTTTTCAAAAAAACCAACTTTTAATTTTGTTGACCTTTTGTATTGTTAGCTTTGTTTCAATTTCATTTATTTCTGCTTTGATCTTTATTATTTCTTTTCTTTTACCAATTTTGGGTTTAGTTTGCTCTTGCTTTTCCAGTTCTTTAAGATGCATCATTAGGTTGTATTTTTAAGTTTTTCTACTTTTTTTTTTTCTTGAGACAGGGTTTCACTCTTGTTACCCAGGCTGGAGTCCAATGGCATGATATCAGCTCACCGCAACCTCCGCCTTCTGGGTTCAAGCAATCATCCTGCCTCAACCTCCCGAGTAGCTGGGATTACAGGCATGTGCCACCATGCCCAGCTAATTTTGTATTTTTGTAGCGATGGGATTTCTCTGTGTTGGTTAGGCTGGTTTCGAACTCCTGACCTCAGGTGATCTGCCTGCCTTGGCCTCCCAAGGCAGGGATTACAGGCATGAGCCACTGCGCCCAGCTTTTCTACTTTTCTTGATGTAGCTGCTTATAGCTATAAACCTCCTTCTTAGTACTGCTTTTGCTGTATACCATGGGTTTTGGGATGTTATGTTTCCATTATCATTTGTTTAAATAAATTTTTCAATTTCCTTTTTAATTTCTTGATTGACTCACTGGTCATTCAGGAGTATATTATTTAATTTTTGTGTGTTTGTATAGTTTTCAAAATTCCTCTTGTTGTTGATTTCTGGTTTTATTCCATTGTGGCCAGAGAAGATGCTTTATATTATTTCAATTTTTTTGAATCTTTTTTTTTTTTTTTTTTTTTGAGACAAGGTCTCATTCTGTCACCAAGGCTGGCATGTGTTGTTGCAATCATGGCTCACAGTAGCCTTGAACTCTTGGGTTCAAGTGATCCTTCCACTTCAGCCTCCTAAGTAGTTGGGACTATAGGCAAACACCACTATGCCTGGCTAATTAAAAAAAAAGAATTGTAGAGACAGGGTCTCACTATTTTGCCCAGGCTGGTCTCAAACTCCTGTACTCAAGTGATCCTCCCAACTCAGCCTCCCGAAGTGCTGGGATTACAAGCATAAGCCATCATGCCTGGCTCAATTTCTTTGAATTTTTAATGGCTTGTTCTGTGGCCTAATATATGGTCTATCATTGGCAATGATCCACGTGCTGAGGAAAAAAATGCGTGTTCTGCAACTACTGGATGAAATGTCCTGTAAATATTAATTAGGTACATTAGGTCTGTATTATAGATTAAGTCCAATTTTTTGGTTGATTTTCTATCTGGATGATCTGTCCAGTGCTAAAAGTGGGGTGTTGAAGTCTCCAGCTATTATTGTATGGGGATCTATCTCTCTCTTTAGCTCTAATAATATTTGCTTTATATATCTGGGTGTCCCAGTGTTGGATGCATATAAATTCATAATTGTTATATCTTTTTGTTTTATTATTATATAATTACTTTGTCTCTTTTTATACTTTTTTTGTCTTGAAAGCTATTTTGTCTCATGTAAGTATAGCTATTCCTGTTCTTCTTTTGGTTTCCATTTGCACAGAATATTTTTCCATCCTTTTCTTTACAGTCTATGTGTACCTTTATAGGTGAAGTGAATTCTTGTAGGCAACAGATCATTGAGTCTTGCTTTTTCATCCATTCAGCCACCCTATGCCTTTTGATTGGAGAGTTTAGTCTATTTACATCCAGCATTATTATTGATAAGTAAGGAATGACTCCTGCTATTTTGTTGTTTTCTGGCTGTTTTGTGGTCCTCTCTTCCTTCTTTCTTTCCTTCCTGTGTTCGTTTTAGTGAAGGTGATTTCTTCTGGTGGTATGATTTAACTTATTGGTTTTTATTTTTGATGTATCTGTTGTATGTTTTTTGATTTGAAGTTACCATGAGACTTACATGTGCCATGAGACTTGCAAAGGTGCCCAGCCAAAAGTTCTCTCTATATATGTATTTTGTTTGTTTGTTTGTTTTTGAGACGGAGTTTCACTCTGTCACTCTGCAGTGCACTGGTGCAATCTTGGCTCACTGCAACCTCTGCCTCCCAGTTCAAGCAATTCTCCTGCCTTAGCCTCCTGAGTACCTGGGATTACAGGCATGTGTCACCTCACCCAGCTAATTCTTGTGTTTTTAGTAGAGATGGGGTTTTGCTATATTGGCCAGGCTGGTCTCGAACTCCTGACCTCAAGCAATCCACCCACCTTGGCCTCCCAAAGTGCTGGGATTACAGGTGTGAGCCACCAAGCCTGGCCTAAAATATATTTTGAAATATACTTTCAGTGGGTAAAAAAAAATTAATTTAGCATTTTTTTCCTTTTGGTTGTAAAAAGTGTTTTTTATATTGTGTTGTTTCCTATAAGAAATCTGTATTGTTTTCATTGTTTCTTGGTCTGTCATTAATCTCTTTTCCTCTGATATTCTCTTTGTTGCTGGTTTTCAGCAATTCGATTGTGATATAACTTTTAGTTTCTTCCTGTTTCTTGTTCTTTGTTTTGTTGAGCTTCTTGGATCTGTGATTTTATGTTTTTCCTCATATTTGAAAAATTTTTGGACATTATTTCTTAAAGTATTTTCCCCCTGCCTCTGGTTCTCCAGGGCCTCTACTTACACATATGTGAGGCCAAGGGAACATCTGCCGAAGCTCACTGATGCCCTTTTCTTTTCATTTCTTTATCTTTTTTTTTTTCCTGCATTTCACTTCACGTAGTTTTTGTTGCTGTGTGTTCAAATCCCTTAATCTTTTCTTCTGCAATGCCTCATCTTCCATTGATCTAATCCAGTGTATTTTTCTTCTCAGACATTACACTTTTTTCTGTAGAAATTTGGCAAGGATCTTTTGCGTCTTCCATGTCTCTGCTTAACATTTTAATCTTTGCTCTAGCTGCTTGAACATGCAGAATAAAGGTTAATAATGGTTTTAATATCCTTTTCTATTAACTCTGTCACGTCTGTCATTCCCGGGTCAGCTCTGGGTGGTTTTTTCCTCATTGCAGGCCTTGTTTCCTCACTTCCTCACCTGCCTGGTAATACGGATGCATGCAGTGTGAGTTTCTTCTTGTTCGGTGATGTATATCACAAAATGTATGTATAACACAAAATGTGTTCCTAAAATACAGTTTAGTTTTCCCGGGAAACAGTTACATTCCTTGGAAAAACTCGATCCTTCTGAATCCTGTGCTTGCGCTCCAGTAAGTGGGACCAGGGCAGGGGTTGATCCATGAGGAAGGTTTTTCTCCACTACTGAGGCCAGACTCTTCTGAATAGCCAGTCAATACCTTGTGAATTGAGCATTTCTAACTCACAAGGTATTGCCCAGAGTACTCAGAAGAGTCATCAGGCCAAGATAATTGACATTTGGGCTGGGCGTGGTGGCTCACGCCTGTAGTCTCATCACTTTGGGAGGCTGAGGTAGCTGGATCAGGATCACTTGAGCCCAGGAGTTTGAGACCAGCCTGGGCAACATGGTGCAACTCTGTCTCTACAAAAAATATAAAAATTAGCCAACTGTGGTGGCAAGTGCCTGTGGTCCCAGCTACTTGGGAGGCTGAGGTGAGAGGATCACCTGTGCCCAGGGAGGTCATAGCTGCAGTGAGCCAAGGTCACACCCCTGTACTCCAGCCTTGGTGACAGTGAGACCCTGTCTCTGAGGCCAGGCTCTACTGAGTACTCCAGTCAATACCTGGTGAATTAGGGTTGGGTGCGGTGGCTCATGCCTGTAATCCCAGCACTTTGGGAGGCTGAGGTGGGTGGATCACTTGAGGCCAGGAGTTTAAGACCAGCCTGGCCAACATGGTGAAACCTTGTCTCTACTAAAAATACAAAAATTAGCCAGGCATGGTGGCATGCACCTGTACTCCCAGCTATTCAGGAGGTTGAGGCAGGAGAATTGCCTGAACCTCAGAGGAAGAGGTTGCAGTGAGTCAAGACTGCACCACTGCACTCCAGCCTGGGCAACAGAGTAAGATCCTGTCTCAAAAACAAACAAAAACAAAACAAAACAAACAACAACAACAAAAAAAACCTGGTGAATTAGAGGCTTATCTACTCTGGCAAATTAGAACTGGCACTATTCCTGTGCGAACACCATTCCTTCTAATCCTGTTGGGTAGTTCTTACTTGTATCTTTTCCTGTAATCCAGTCCTTTTTCTGCTACACATGCTGATCAACCATCAGCCACATACTGCAGGAGGACCGTCCGCCAGTTCCCGAAGCCCAGTCTCCACACAGCTCGCTCCTCCAGGGCTTTCTTGGACCTCAGCCACCTTGGCCTCCCTGGTCTCCAGCTCCATCTCCTCACCCCAGGGAGATGACCAGGTCCAGCCTCAGGTGGGCACCATTGCCTGGACAGTCTTCCCAGGTAAGCGATTGGAGGTTTGCTGCATTTGGCTCCTGCCTTTTGAGGTTCACCTTCCTTGGTCGAGGTTCAGGATCTTTAGGGCTGTGATTTCATACCTTTTGTCTAGTCTGTTGGTGGTGTTGTCATGTCAAATGGGAGGACGAATCCCGTTCCTGTTGCTTTATTTTGTCCAGAAGTGAAAGTTCCTAGAGCAAGGCTGAACAGATCAATGAGCTCATTAATCAGCTCTAAAGGTACGAAACAAAATATGAAAATAGACCGATGAATGTGCAAAGAAACGAGCAACGGATCTGAGCAGAAATTAGTGAAGGAGAAAACAAAATATCAAGAATCAGCAAAGCTAAACATTTATTCTTCTAGGAAAGACTAATAATAATGAAAGTGACAAAAACAAATCATTCAAGAAAAATAAAGATACAAATAACTACGTAGGTGATGCAGGACAGGCAAGCCCCAAAGTGGGGCTCAGCAGGTGAGGGGTCTTGGCTTCGCCCAGGGCAGAACTCAGGGATGAGCCGGTGGCAGTGTTACTGGTGGAGTGTGTCCAGGTTCTTGGTGTTTTGAACAAAGAATTGTACAAAATGCACAAAGCAACGAAAAAAAAGAAAAAGCACAGATTTATTAAAATAAAAGTACACTCCACAGAGTGGGAGTGGGCTCAAGCAACTGGCTCAAGAGCCCAGGTACAGAATTTTGGGGGTTTAAATATCCTCTAGAGGTTTCCCATTGGTTACTTGCTATATGCCCTATGTAATTGAAATACTGGCCCACAATTGGTCAGCTCAGTGTGGAAAGTGACCAATCAGAGGCTGAAGTGAAGTTAAAGTGTTATACTCGTATGCAAATGAAGACTTGGCCCTAGACCAATCTGATTGGTTGCAGGAGGGGACTAATCAGAGGTACTTTCAATTTTTCATCTGCCACTCAGAAAAAAGGGGGAGGGGTTGCAAAGGGAGTAGCCTCAAAGTCCTTTGGTTACTTGAGCTCAGAAAGTTGGAGTTTTCCTTTTGATTTAGTTCTAGCAAGTCAGCGTGAATCAGACTTAGGTTCCCTGCCTCCAGACCCTATTCTCCTGCCTCAGTAGGATGGAAGGAAATAGCTGTATGGAAGCAGCAGGGTTATAGGTCAGGCAGTGTGACAGCCCCAGGACTGCTTCTGTGGGGTAGTGCTCCCCACATGCGGCACACTGAGGGCAGGGCTCCCCACAGGCAGTGTGACAGCCCCAGGGCTGCTCCCATGGGGGAGTGGTCCCCACAGGCGGCGTGCTGAGGGCAGGGCTCCTGAGGGTAGGGCTCCCGAGGTTGGTGTGCCCAGAGCAGAGCTCCCCACAGGCAGTGTGACAGCCCTGGGGCTGCTCGTGCCAGGCAGGGCTCCTCATAAGTGGCCTGCTGAGAGCGGCAGCTCAGGGCAGGTCTGCAGTTAGGTTTGTAACCACTTTTAATTACATGCAGATTAAGCGGCAGTTTATGCAGAAATTTCTAGGGAAGGGGTAGTAACCGTTGGGTTGGGGTCATTGCTATGAGGGGGGTGGTAATGCCCGGGGGTTGCCACAGCAATGGGAAACACTGGCAGGCATGTCTTATGGAAAGCTGCTTCCACCCGGGCCCTGTTTCAGCTGGTCCTCAGTTCCCTGTTTCAGCTAGTCCTCAGTTGGGTCCGGGGTCCAAGTCCCACCTCTAACCTCATAAGAAGTTGTTACGGGATGTACTGTGTCCTCCCCAAAATCTATGTGTTAAAGTCCTAACCCCCAGGACTTCAGAATGTGCCCTTATTTGGAAATAGGATCTTTGCACTTGTGATTAGTTAAGATGGGGTCATTAGGGTGACCCTAAGCCAGTGACTGGTGTCCTTATAAGAAGGATAAATCTGGACACAGAGACAGACGGGCGTCAAGGGAAGATGATGTGAAGACAGAGAGAAGACAGCTGTGTGCAAGCCACGGAGAGGCTGACACAGGGCATCCCTCGCAGCCTCAGAGGGAGCCAGTCCCGCCCACACCTGATCTGGGACCGTGGCCTCCAGAACTGAGTTGGCCAATGTCTGCTATTGAAGCTGGAGCCGCAGTGCTTTGCTGTGGCCGCCCCCACAAGCTCACACAGGGGTGGAGAAGCAGACGTTGCCACAGGTGTCATGTAAATCAAGACAGTGCTATGCCAACGTCATGCCAAGGCAGTTGATATTTGGGCTGGGTGCAGTGGGTGCACACCTGTAGTCCTAGCATTTTGGCCAAGGTGGGTGGTGGATTGCTTGAGCCCAGGAGTTTGAGATGAGCCTGAGCAACACGGCAAGACCCCATTGCTACAAAAAGATAAAAAAATTAGCTGGGCATGGTGGCTCAGGCCTGTAATCCCAGCAATTTGGGGAGCTGAGGCGGACAGACCACTTAAGGTCAGGAGTTTGAGACCAGCCTGGCCAATGTGGTGAAACTGCCTCTACTAAAAGTATGAAAATTAGCCAGGTATGGTAGTGTATGCCTGTAGTCCCAGCTACTCAGGAGGCTGAGGTGTGAGGATCACCTGTGGCCAGAGAGGCTGAGACTGCAGTGAGCTGAGATTGCACCGCTGCACTCCAGCCTGGACGACAGAGTAAGACCTTGTCTCTAAAAAAAAAAAGATAGTTGTCATTTTAGGTCAAACGGACAAATTATTTAAATAAACAAAATATTATAATAAAACTTCAAGGGGAAATAGAAAATCTGCATGGTATTATTATCACAGAATTTACAGAAATTAAAACAGTAGTGAAAAAAAAAATCCCACAAAGGAAACCGCAGACTTAGGCGGTTTCATCAGTTGCATCTACAAGTGCCTGAGGGGATGATTTTAGACAACAGGCGAAGAGGAAATGCTCTCAGCCTCCGTCTGTGGTCACAGCAGCTTCAGTGAGCCAGCCCTGCACGATCGGCTCTGCACAGTGTGATTGGAAGGAACAGGAAGCGGAAAACACAAAGAGGCCACCCAGATGGTCAGTGAGGGCACAAAAAGGTTTTGTGTCCCTGCTAGTCAGCAGGGAAATGCAGGTTTAAACCTCCAAAAGACTCCACTACACACCCACCAGAGTGGCTAAAATTAAAGACAGCAGCGTTGTGTGCTGGAGAAGGGGTGATGCCATGGGGCTCACATGCCACGGTGCCCAGCCAGAGTGCACAGCCCCCTTAGAACATGGGTGACGTGTACTGGAGCTCAGCACACATGCACCACGACAGCCACGTCCCCCCTGGGTCTGTGCCTCAGAGGCAGGCATAGCCACGTGCACGGTTTGATCCATGACGGCCCGGGTTCATGCCACGGAAGAAAGTTACAAATGAGTGCCGCTTGCGACAACACAGATGGACTCCAGACAGAGCCCAGCCCGAGAACCTGGGTACCAGAGCTCCCAGTGTGACTGCTCCAGTGTGGGCCTTGGACCCAGTGACCCTTGGGCGGGGTTCACCTGCATGGTTTCCACCGAGAGGGCCCTGTGGGGCCGGGGTCCGTCTGTAGCCTGACTCGGGTGCTCGGTGCTGGAGTGTGGAAGCATGGAGGGCTTGTTGAGCTGCACAGGGTGTATCTGCTACGACACTGTGTGGAAACTGTACAGTCACAAGTTTTTAAAAAGTGCCTGCCAGCCGGGTGCAGTGACTCATGCCTGTAATCCCAGCACTTTGGGAGGCCGAGGTGGGCAGATCACCTGAGGTCAGGAGTTCAAGACCAGCCTAGCCAACATAGTGAAATCCCGTCTCTACTAAAAATACAAAATGAGCCGGGCGTGGTGGCGGTTTGTAATCCCAGCTACTCGGGAGGTCTCTGAGGCAGGAGAATCGCTTGAACCTGGGAGGCAGAGGTTGCAGTGCCAGCCTGGGTGACAGAGCGAGACTCTGTCTCAAAAAAAAATAATAAAGAGTTCGCCTCTCAGTGCACCAGCTGAGTCCAGCCAGCAGTACAAAAGCCACTGGGACATCACAACTGAAGGTTCAACAAGGGAAATGGCAGGATGAGTGGGAGGTGGGCGTGTCCTGCCAGACATCAGGGTCCAGCCCTAGAACCATGGATGTGACCCCACGCACTGGAGTGGACTCTGCGGCCACCATCACACTTGGGATCTTGGACGGGATATGATGCTGGGTAATCGTCTGGGGCGGATGGAACCACGGAGGGTAGGGGTGAGAAACAGGGATATGACCACGGAGGCAGAGGTCAGGTGAGGCGAAGAAGGGGCCACGAGCCTGGGAATGCAAGGAGCACAGCTCTCGAGGTGGCGAACGCGAGGACCGGAGCACCTGTAGCCTCTGGAGGGCACGGCCTGCCCACACCTCAGCGGCCCCCAGGGAGGTCTGGTCTGGACTTCTGGCCTCCAGAACCACAAGAGAACAAATATGCTGCTTGAAGCATGGAAGCTGCGGGGATTGTGGCCGTGCCTGTGGGACACTGGCTGGGGGACACTCAGGCGGTGGCTTTTCCAGGACCAGCGTCTCTGCAGGGGCTGCTGCTCTGAAAGCACGGTGGGCCACAGGGCGCCATGCCCCCTTGGGTCCTGTACCTGCTTCAGGAAAGGGGTAAACAGTGTGGTATGCCAAGACCACCTCCTGGTTTCCCTCCTCCGCATGGATCACTCCTTGAACACAGCCCCCTTCATCGGGGTTCCATAGCCTCACCTATCGTTGGCTGCACCCCATCCTTCCTCCAGACCCCTGGCCTGCAGGGCTTACCGAGGCTGAGGCCAACAGACTGATCTTGATGCCAAACACCTGAGAGCCATCAAACTGGCTTCTACAGGGCTATGTGTGGCAGGTATTTCACAGGGGTACGAGTTCTCATTTTCCTGGGCTTTCTAATAAACTCTGGTCTAAAGAAAATCCATTCTATAAAATGAGTGGCCAGTGCCAAGGGGGAGAGACAGAAGCTCCTTCTGGACACTGGCTGCTTTGAGCCTGTCCCGCCCAGGTACGGAGCCCACCAGCTGCGATCAGGACACTACAGTTCCACCGTGGGAGACCCCGGGCCCTCGCCATGTGAGTCCAGTTTCACAGATGCTGGCAACAGTTTAGAGGGCTTTGACACATTCTAAAATCAACAGGTACTTAGAACATTTCTCAGTCCCACCTCATGATCAATCATAAGACATGGCCTTGATGTTATGAAGAAATATCAATGAAATCCAAGAGGAAAACAGAACTAATCTCATCGGGATGAAGGATAAACCCTTTAAGCATGTTTCAAGTCACCAGCTGGAGCCTCCGTTGGGCAGTGACGCTTCAGGGTTCCCATGAGATGGGATCGGCATGAGGCTCAGTCCTGGCCTCTCTTGAAACACTGCGCATTTGCAGGAGTGCCGGCCCACAGGGCAGGAAGTCAAGGCTGTCAGAGCAAGTGCTGATCCTGAAGCTGGAAGGACTTGCAAGGCCTCATTCCCCAAACTCCTTTTTTTTTTAAACCTCTGCTTATCTTAAAAAATGGAGAGGCAAGTGCCCTAGCAACCTCTCAGGAGTAACTGACACACGTGACTTGCGGTGTCTTCAAAGGAACAATCTGCAACTTGCTCCTGTTTACACAGATCAAGACTAACAGTCGCCAGCAGCTGGTTTACGCATAATGCCCTTTGCAGGGGAAAGAAAATGGCACTGGAGGGCCGACTACAGAAGCAGACACAGTGCACAGCGGACATCTGCCCCTTTTGGGAGCCCTCCCACGGTGCTTCCTGAAAACTCAGGTTAAGCTGACTCTGCTGTCAGGCTGATGAGGCTCCGTTGCTCAGCACACCAGCCCAAATAGAAGAGCAGGTGCTACGGCAAAAATGAGTTCTTGTAGCGACTATTTTTCATACTGAAACTGAAAAGCGAGAGCAGCAGAGCTGTCCACAGAGCCCCTGACAGTTAGGCCCGGCTTTGGCTGCTGATGCAAGTGCTGGATGACGCTATTTCTGCGGGAGCTGGCCGCAGGCGCCGATCCACCGCGGGATGTGCCCCAAGAGGCAGAAGAAACGCTGGGAACCACACCTGACCTTGCCAGCATCCCCCAGGCAAAGCCAGGCACTTTGGGTTCATCGGTGGAGTTGGGCGATACTCCTTTCCCGTTTGTGTGCTTAGCTGCTGCCAACAGGACGCGAGGTGCAGCCTTACAGAACACAGCCAGTTGTGTGTTTTATAAAGCAAGGCTCCCCTCCCCCAAAGACAAAGAAAACCGCAGGTGTGGAAGGGACACCCTCCACCACACCCCGCCCTAGTAATCTGGCACCGTGGGCAAAGGCACGGCCTGTGTGGGTAAGGTCCATTGTAGACGTTTACAACTTCCTGTTCCCTGATGCCTCAACTTCCCCACAGACCAACACACCTGTGATGGGCAGGGCCGTGACCTCGTGACCCTCACACACCAATGCAGCCCCTCACGCCTCCTGCTGTCTTTCCCCCACCGCTGACTTGCCCAAGGGTCCCGACTATCTGCCCTGCCTGTGGAGCTGCCTCCCCTGTGTGCCCCCCAGGCCCCTTGAGGTGCTGTGCCTTCCATGGGACCTGCACATCTAATAAAGCCCAGCAGTTCACCCGCTCTCCCAGCCACGCTTCCAGACCCCACTTACAACACACGACTAAGTAATGCGGTATAGGCCGTGTATTCGTATTTGTTTTCGTGTGCCAACTCATCTGCTATCTTCGTATTTTAATGGGTAACACTAAAAGATGACAACTTGAAAGCCCAGTGCATTCCTCTCAAACTGAGTGACGTTTACACCTGAATTATAAAAGACTTATCTGATCTGAAAGAAAGCACAGTGTACAGAAACTTCACTGCCAACTGCGGATGGCCTGAGAGCATCTGGATTTGGTTCTCAGCCTGAATGAGCATCCTGGAATGGCGTGTCTCATCCATTGACGTGGAGACACATGGAACAGGCTTGGGGCTCTGAGCAGGGCTCCTGAAGCCCCTCAGCCATGAGGAAGCCAGGCCCACGACAGGGGCACCTGTTCCAGAAACACACGAGGATGAAAGCTGCTATTGGCAAAGGAGACTTAGAGCAAGGAAATGCCCAGGAATAAAAAAAGATTACGTATTTAGAGGCCAGGTGGGGAGGCTCATGCCTGTACTCCCAGCACTTCAAAAGGCTAAGGTGAGTGATCACTTGAGTTCAGGAGTTTGAGACCAGCCTGGCCAACATGGCAAAACCGCATCTCTACTAAAAATATTAATACAAAAAAGCTGGATGTGGTGGCGCACACCTGTAGTCCCAGCTACTCAGGAGGCTGAGGCAGGAGCATCAATCACGTGAACGTGGGAGGTGGAGGCTGCTGTGGGCTGAGAACAAACCCCACAAGAACTTCAGCAAACATGAAACTTTACTGCACACGGAGTCCAGCAGTTCTCTACCCATCTTTCTATTCCATTTCTCCCTCTCTGTCTCAACCTAGGGCAAGATAGGCTTGACCCGACGGGTCATGGCTCTGTACAATAATTTAGTCTTAAATAACTGAGATGCTAAGTATGTAAGAACACTCATGACTCAAAGGCTTGGGAAGGGCTCTGTAAATTTGCTCTTTTAATGCATAAATAAATCCATATTATGTATTACTTTCTGGAAAAGGGTTAAACTCAAATATCTGAAATACTTTTATTATACCAGGTCAAGAAAAATGCCACAGCCAGAAAATTTATTTTAAAATAGAAACATACATTAAGCTTTAAAACAACCAACTCTCAAACAAACGAGGAAAGAGCCTTTGATCCCAGAGTCCACGCGGAATGAATTCCATATGTGTTTGAAATTCACATAAGGAGCACTTAGAAAACCACCTGAAATGGAACTCCGACAGCCCCCTTGCCTGTGAGGGCTCCCGCACCTGCCAGTGTGAGGACATGGCCGAGCCCCGGACACTCGCGTGCCGGGAGCCACCACAGCTCAAGGTGACTGGCAGCGCCCAGCTCTGTGACCAAGACAAACGTTCACATGTGGGGGCACCGTGAGCACCACCAGCTCCAAATCTGATGTGAGGGACTTGGGAGATGTCTGAGAAATGTCCAAAGCGATTTTGGCAACACAGAAAATGCAATGTCTGGGAATTCCACCAAAGGCTTCCAAAAATACTCATGGACAATTCAAGTCGCACGTGGCCAGCGGCAGCCCGGGAGGCCTTCAGTCTGTGTGGGGCGCCCGCGTGGCCTTCTCCTCATAGGACTCCCCGAACTCGTTCACTCTGCGTTTATCCACAGGATAAAGCCTACAACGACACAAATGAGCACATCAGCAAACCCCACTGCAGGGGCTATTTTCCTAAGAGGAGGACTTGGCATCCTTGATTTATTTTCCAGTGAGCGGCCACAGTGAGCAAATTAACTAAAAAGTCTAATCCTCAGAAGTTTTACTGCTGAGGGCTGAGGAGGGATTTCTGAGTTGTGTTTTGTTCGGCATGGCCAGGCCAGCGCACTGCTTTCAAGGAAAGGGAAGCTTGGCCAAACGGAGGACCCAGAGGCTGCACTGGCTGCCTTCTGGGAACTGTGGAATCACGGAGACCCGAGCGATCGCAACAGGAACTGCCATGTTCAGGGAGCGCGTCTCCTCAGCTGTGAACACTTGGCAGGACACTGCCGCCACCTTTGATCCTGAGAGCCCCAGAGGCCTTGCCAACATCACTCCTAGGTATGGATGAGGAAGCTGTGGCGTGAGGGCTTCAGCTTAAAAATGGACCTGCTGCCCACCAAGGTCCCTGTGGTCCTGGCCAAACACCGTTGGCAGGTCTGGAACCAGAAACACACAGAGCCCGAGTGTAGCACAGTTTCAGGCACACCCTGGGCTACCTGCGAGGACGTGGGAGCCACCTGAAGGGCTCACGGTTGAGATGGGACCCTGAAGAGTGACAACCACGCCAGGCACAGCAGCATCCGGGACTCCATGGCTTGGACAACCCCATGCTCTGCAGGGGGCAGGAGGCCAACTGGGGGATCTGAGAATGGTGAACGGGGGACGGGAACCAAGCCCTGTGTGAGTGTTGCTTAAAGGGAAACAGTCCTTCCTGCTGAGACCCAAGCGGGAGCTCCAGTGCAGGGGCTGCATGAGACAGCAAGGGGGTGGGTGGGCAGCCGGCGGCCAGGCCTGGAGAGCTAGGCAAGGGCGGCCACGCGCCACTGTGTGGATGTGCCAACTGCACCTGAACAAAGAGTTAAAACAGGCCGAACAATGCCAGTCTCACGCTGGCCGGGACAGAGGCTCTGAAACACCTGGCGAGGCTGCGTGTGGAGACAGGCGGGGACGAGGCCGCGTGCGGAGACAGGCGGGGACGGAAGCACTGCGCTCCCCAAGGGCCGGCAGCCCAGACCTAGGCAGGACCCCCCAGGACGACCTGGGGGAAAAGGACCTCTCTCCAGCACTAGTCGGATGGCCCCAGGCTTTGAGGGGGGCCATGGCCTGGGGAGGGCACAGGAAAGTGTCACAGCCATGGTGTATGAGTGGTGGCCTCCTGGTCAGGGCGGGGGGAGATGGGAAGAGGGACCTCGAGGGCCAGAGAAAGGACACAGCCAGGAGGCTCTGAGACACTTGGCAACAGGCCTTGGGGGTGACACACACTCCTTCCACCCCTGGACAAGGTCCTGGGGCCAGGACGGGAGGTGAGGGCAGTGCTTGCAGTGGTCCGGATACAACGCTCCTGAGGGGAGCCCCAGATCCCTGGCTCCTACCCTGGCACAGCAGAGCTGGAGGGAGCTCTTGCTGACTGAGAGGGCAGATGTCAGCCCTGGAGGGAAGCAGGAGGCCCGGGGTAGGGCCTGAGACTCTGCGTTTAGAAAATTCTGAGGCCGGGGTGGGGCCTGAGCCTCTGCATTTAGAAAATTCCACAAAGCCTTTTCCTTAGCCATCAGCCTTCGACCTGAAGGCCAAGCTGGGAGGTCAACACAATGTCGTCTTCAGAAACCCGGGTGGCTGGTTTAAGGGGTGTGGCCAATGTTGAGGTGAGCAAGCTCTCCAGTAACATTCTGCCTTGCAGGGACACACAGCCTAAGAGTGGCCCAGAGCCTGTTCCCGACGCTGGAGACCTGGACCCCAGGACTGCCAGCTGGACACTTCGAGGCTAGTGCCAAGTATGGATTAGTCGTGCTACAGTCTCTGTCCTGCTCAATAGCAATGACTGTGAATAAGTAAATAGCTTAAGGAGAGAAATTTGCTTTCAGTGGCTAATCAATAATTCACATAGAAACGAGCATTTCTAAAGCACAATGAGGAGACAGAGCTGCAACAGTTTCTTGCCAGGTCGTATCATGGGCAACTGGAACCCAAGTTTAGGCAAGACAGGAAAAACCACCACCCGCAAATTATCTTTGCCCTCAAATGGACAAACAGGCGCAGGGTGCTATGAAAGCCGTCATCCCGTTTAGCAGCAGCGCCACGCTGCTGAGACGGACCAGGAGCTGAGCATGCACAGCTGCACTCACCACCGCTGGTACAGGTAGACCAGGAACACCACGTCGTCCCGGAAGCAGGCCAGCCGGTGAGACGTGGGCATGGTGATGATGAAGGCAAAGACGTCATCAATGAAGGTGTTGAAAGCCTGCAGGGCCACACGGGAGGAAGGTGAACCCCAGTTGCTGGGACTGGAATCCTATTGTTTCTGGTAACCTAACCAAGCAAATGGCTTTTGGCAGATACTTGGAACTAACTAACTGGAACTATTCACAGCAACAATGAAAAGAGCAGAAAGCCAGCAAGTGGAGACACGACGCTCTGTTCCCTCAGGGGCTCCCCACAGCCGCTGGCACCCGACACACTGCAGGTCTCGCCCAGGCTCCCACCCACATTGGGGAACCCAAAGAGAATGGCCTGAAACCAGAGCCAAGGGGAGAGCCAAGGGCAGAGCTGCCCGAGACAGAGCCAAGGGGAGAGCTGCCCGAGCATTGCCCTTTCCTCTGGGAGCTTGTACTTGACTGCAGTAAAGTGCAAATCACGTCCCATTAACTCAGCTCTGCCTGCAATGCTGAGGCACTTCTAATCCCACACGGAGCCAAGGGGCCCTCCACAGCTCTACCCGCGGGGAATGGCCACGGCCCATGGGAGCTTCCATTCCTGCCTGGGAGGCCTGAATCTACTATCCCCAGGCACCGGTTACTGGGCCACAGGGGTCTGTGTCTTGACACACGTCCTAAGAAGAAACATAAAAACTAAAAAAAAAAACCAAATCTGTGACAAGTGAGAGAACCCCAGTCTTTCAGGGTCTGAAGTTCTCTACAGCTCTTCCGTTTTTAAAGGAGCCACCTTAATATTTTTCAGTGAAAGGGACGGCTGCAGATGCACTCTGGGCAGAGATTGCCCTGGTAATGCTGCTGGCTGGAAGACGCCCTCACTCATGCTCTGCTCAGTCTGGTTCCTTAGAGCAAATGGAACCATGCTCTGCTCAGTGAGAAGGGACTCCTCGCCAACTGTCACACTCACCTTGTAGGTGAACGCCTTCCAGGGCAGATGTGCCACTGACTTCAACTGAAACACGAGAGACAGGCACAGGTCAGCTGCCGGCAGCACAGGAGATGGGGGCCGGGCCGCAGGCAGCACACACCACCTTACCTTGTAGTTCACAAAGAGCTGGGGCAGCATGAAGAGGAAGCCAAAGGCATAGACCCCTGCAGAAAGACAGACAGCACTCACGAGGCGTGGAGGGCCGGGCTGCCACGTCTGTGCATAGCGGGCAGAAAACAAGGTCTGCTATCCAGACAACTTCAGAGTCTGTCACTGTGTGAAGCAACTTCCTGGCTGGTAAGTTCATCAAGAGTCTACGACAACTTTGGAGAGCAAAGCTCTTTTATTTATTAATCAGTGTAACTGCTGCCCATGGGGTCCAGTGAGTGAGGGCGCTGGAGCACCCTGGGGCTGAGGACACGGCCTCCCGACCCACAGGGTCCTGCCCCAGGGGTCAAAGGTGGGACTCCCACAGGGGAGGACGGCAGTGCGGGTCCCACCTGCTCTGCACCAGACAGGCCCTCGCCCTTAATGCTCACGGGACCACTTCCCAAAGAGACCACAAAGCTGCGATCAGGGCTGGTCTGGTGGGGCGGGGGGATGGACACAGCAGCCCATGCAGCTGAAGGTGCCACCTGGGGCAGGTGGGGGCGGGCGGGCCTCCCAGGACATGTGGCCCCGAGCACAGGGCCCTGCGGGGTCCCCACCGTGCATCGGCAGGAGAGCCTGGTGCTTCCATTTGCTCTAAGGAACCAGACGTACATGATGTTGTTTTAATGCTTAAGTTTACTTGTTTTCATGAAGAAAACAGACAACAGTCCTGTACCACACACACAACGCTGTTGTGATTAGCAACGCACACGTACACCAGGCGGCTGCACCACACAGCCTGGCGTGGAGTGGCTGCCGCATCTGGTGTAAGCACTCCCTGTCGCTTGTACAAGGACCTGTTTCTCAGAACCAGTCACTGTTGTGAAGCTATGCGGGGCTTTATCTGCTCACAGGCTCAGGGGAGCCCTGGACACCGCAGAGGCACCTGCCACACTGGGTTACAGGGTGAGAACAATTAAATTGGTGCCTGCTGTAAATACCATTACTGAAGTAGGGAAGCACATGGACTCACCATTGACAAAGCTGTTGATTAACCAGGAGTACCAGCTGAAATGGAAAAAAAAAGGAGAAGTCCCATTTCTTGCATAGCTTAGTATCTGTATTAAATTGATGAAAAATAATTCTTTCATTAAAAATTCTCTAAAAAAAACCCCCAGGTGTTCTCACTGCAGCTGGGCAGCCAAGAGCAGCAGTGCTGAGCCTGGTTCTCAAGCTGGAGACAGCGCTGAGCGCCCCCACCCAGGCAGCAGAGGCCGGGGGCTCTGGGACCCCTCTCAGCTCAGGGCCAGCAGCCTGCTCGGGCAGCAGAGGCCAGGGGCTCTAGGACCCCTCTTGGCTCAGGGCCAGCACCATGCTCGGGCAGCAGAGGCTGGGGGCTCCATCCCCTCTCGGCTCAGGGCCAGCATCCCACCCACACAGCGGAGGCCAGGGGCTCCAGGACCCCTCTCAGCTCAGGGCCAAGCTTCCCATGAAGCCTGGTGGCCGGAGTCAGTCCTCTCAGCTACACCTTACCGGGGGGGACACTGAGGCCCAGAGCGCACTGTGCGCAGCTACAGGGTCAGGATCCCTCCCAGGCACTCGCCCAAGTGCCCTGGCCCCTAGCTTGCCCTCCAGCCGCACTCTGCTCTGGCTCAGTCATCCAAATGGCTTTCTCGGGAAAGACGCAGCAGGTGAAGCGTATGTGGCTTCCTACCTCTTATACTTGATATTCAGGAGGGAATAGACAGCACCCCCGACACAGAGAGGGTACAGCAGGTATGACAAGTACTTCATGGCCTACAGGGAACAAAGGGAGCTTCCAGTTAGAGGCCCAAACGCCAGGCCTGTGTAAATGCACTGCATGGAGCTCACTACGACAGGGACAGACAGAACGAGCTACAGCACTCAGGGCGGCAGGGCTGCTCTGAAAGGGGGCGGGTGGTGTGAGGGGCGCACGTAGGGCTTCGTGCACTGGGAGGCACCGCACACGCCACAGCCCGGGTATAACTACAGGCGCTAGTTAACAATAATAGATCAATTCGGGCTGGTCAAAACCAACCAACCCACAACAGATCAATAAACATAATAGAAAGACACCTGAAAAAACTGTCTACTAAGTAATGTAGTTACATTGCCAGCTGTATCTATTGATTTCAGCTTTACAACTCCATGAAAGTTAGATACAAGCTGGTGAACATTAAACCAAACCACAATCATTCCTGTGCAGAAATGTTCTTTTAACTTGAACTGAGACTTCCAGCTCCCCCAACAGCACTGGGGAAAGGTGATGCTCTGTGCTTCTGGGGCCAATCCTCCAGGCCACTGTGCTGCCGAGGCCGTTATGGCCTTGGTGACAGCAAGTGCGTTCCCAGCAACCACAGCAGACACAAAGGCCTGCGTCAGCTGCCTGGCAAATGTGACTTACAAACGATGAAAATACCCCACTATACGGTGACACAGGCAGGCTGTGCCTGTAAGGACTGGGGAATGAGCATCTCTGCAAGCCCCCACCCTTCCCAGTAAGAAATTTGGGTTTTGTGTGTTCACTCTTGCGATCCCTGCTCAAGGCGGGCTGACCCGTGCTCCAAGGAGACTCCGCACTGAGCAGTGACAGCCAGAGCCCCGTCGTGGAGGGTGTGAGATGTGCCCGGCATGCACGTGCCTTGAACCACACGTGACTTACCTGAGTATCGTACTCCTCGGTTTTCCTCTCAGATTCGCTGTAAGTGCCAAACTGTTGTGAAATTCAACACAGGGATGTTAACAGACTCAGGGAGGATCTGAGCACAGGTGAGCTGTGACTAAGGGGCGTCACACATGGCTGCAGAGCTGACCCAGGCCTCGCTACAGAGGGCGCTCAGGTCCCTACCGGCCGAGGAGAGGACCCAGAGGACAGGGATCTGCATGGACCCTTCCCACCTCACCCTGGCCCTGGGTCCCGCAAGCCTGAGCGGGGACAGCGTGGCCTCATTGCTGTTCCTCGTTGGGGAGCTCGGTTTTCAGTGCCGCTGCTTCACAGTGAGAACACTGCAGAGGGCACAGGCACAGCCGACAATGCTCTGAACCAGCCGGCCAGGAGTCACGGGGCCAGGCTGGAACACAGTGGCTGCGCTGCATCTGCTGGGCTTCCTGCCCTTCCTCTGCCCACAGCATGGAAAATCTCAGCCGTGACTGCTGAGGGCCCTGCCTCAATCAAGGTCCATCTGTGGGCATTGCGATTCAACTCCAGCTCTGCCCCGCCCTCATGTGCCTAGGGGCCTCATGAGCACCCAGGCACTGGGGCAGCCACAAGAGGCAGGGGCTTGCTCACTTGGGGATTGCCAGGACTGTACTGACCCCAGTCAGCACCAGCCTCGGGAGCGTGCTCTAGGCAAGGTGCCAAAATGAAGCACTCCCGCTGGCCAGCCAGCGTCCTTTCTCCCAGAGGCCAGCTCAGGCCCAGAAGCGCTGCCATCTGCATTGAAGAGGGTCAGAACTGGGTACATGACTGGGGAGTCCTCAGGCAAAGAGAGTGGCTGCAATCAGAAACCAGTGCTGCCTCCACCACAGAGGCTCCCGACAGAGGCCCGCAGTGACTCATCCGCGGATGGCCACTTTACTCTGCGCGCAGGGGGCAAAACCACACTCTTCAGAGAGGGCGTGGGGTTCAGCCACTACAGTTAAATCCTACCTGAAATTCGGGCATCAGACCTCTCCAAAGAATAGTCATCTTCAATGCCTTCTTCACTTTCCACAGCTGAGGGGAGAAATCAGGAAATAGCTCCTTTAATCTTCCAAGGCCACAAGACCCCGAATGAATGACCCAGACGGTAACGGGGAGGACCTGCCGCCCACGGCCCCGCCCAGCCCACTGTCCTCTTCCTGTCCCTCCCACTGCTCAGGGCAGAATGGTGGGGGCCGGACCTGGGCCTCTAACCCACACCCGGCAGGTGTACCTGGTCAGGTGGGCTGCACAGCCACCGACCAGCAGACGACAAAACCAGCATGCAAGTGCGGTTTTCTAAACCACCCTGCCTGCACCCAAATTAGCCCCCACCTCCTTCTGCCTGGCACTTGGGCAGCCATGGAGCCTGTTTCAGGCCCTCTTCTGAGAGCCACCACCACCTGGCTGCATCCTTGGAAGGCACTGTTCACAGAGGACTGGTGCCTGAGCCGGGCGTGGCACTGTGACTCGTACCTATGGAGGGCCCCGCCTGTGGTGCTCCAGCACCATCTAATCCAGCTCCTCCTCAACAGGCATGACGGCCGTGCAGGCTCCCACCCACAAATGGGCCACCAACGGCGGGGGCCATCATCCCCCTCAAGTTTTGCTCCCAAGCTGGCCCTGCCCCACGAGGCTCCCTTTTGGCTGGCTTTTCTGAGCTCCGGAACAACCAGGGCTGGACCACAGGGCACCTAGTGATTTCCGTCACTGCCCACCTGGCCGCCGTGCTCAGCTCTGCAGCCACAGCACGAGCCTCTCAAGGCCCCACGGTTTATGCCTCTGCTTTGCGCGTGGTGAGATTTCTCAAACACGTAAAAACACTCTGCTTGGTGGACAGGGCCTCAGGAGCTGGCGCCATCAGAACACCCACTTCCCTGCTCTCCACGTGTTCAAAGCCTTTATAGCCGCTGCCTGCCATTCCACAGCTTCCAGAACACTGAGGCCGTCAGGAACAAGCATGCAGGCTTCCACGGAAGGTCTCACATGCTGGGGCTGAAAGCCTTTCCTGAGTGCGTGGAGGCCCATGGACCTCAGACAGTTCAGGTCACTGCCTGGAACTCACCTCGATGGCGGCTCCAACGCCCGCCGGGACCAGCACCAGCAGGCTCGTCTGCTCGTCCAGCAGGAACAGGAAGATGACTACGGTGCTGAAGCAGCGCCAGAGCACTGGGGACAGGACGGTCGGGCTGGGAGGGGGTGCAGGCCAGACCCCGCCTGTGTGCCCCAAGTCGCACACATACCCCAGTCCCCATCCCAACCCCACGCCCAAGAAGCTTCAGGTACTCCCCAGTCCATGTTACCCTGTTCAAAAAGAACAGGGAAGTATTCAGCAGCCAGGAAAGTGTTTTGAAGGCTACTGAACTGAACAGCCGGCCCCACACCAGCTCCACAAACACGTGTCTGAGCCACACTTGCAAACGAGCATGGAACGTGGGCAGAGGTCGGATGACGGAGCCAGCACAGCTTTGCTTCCAGGCAGGTCTTATGCTAGTTCTGTGATAAGCGCGTGGCTTTTCAAGTCTGGACGTGTTTCCTCCCCAGCCTGTACCTTAACAACCACTCCAGCTTATTCAACATGTCTACCTCCTCCCGCAAACCCCCAGGGCAGGCAGGGGAAGCAGATCCATGGAGCCACATGACAAACAGTGGTCATGGCCACAGCGCTGTCTGCTGCCCACCCCAACCCGGGACGCCGGGAAAGGCATTAGGGTTAGGAGACACCACCACAGAGCGCGGCAGGGCCCCCAGGCAGCCAGGGCCACCTGCTTGGGCATCTTTTCCATGTGAGAAAAACAACGTGTTTGGGTCTCTGATACTGGAGCCGAACACTCCTCACTCCTAACCAACAAGACTCACCGACTCCTCGTCCTCACACCGCCAAACCCTCGCTGGAGCCAAACACTCCTCACACCTAACCAACAGGACTCATCCACTCCTCGTCCTCACACCGCCAACGCCTCGCCCCGTCCAGACTGCCGCTCCCCACCCCACTGTAACAACCTCCACCTCTGCAAGGTCAGGAGGACCCTCACTCACTTGGGCCCCCTAACCATGGCAGGCACTCCTGGCCAGGAACACTGGTCCCAGATTTTGGCAGGCCTCCTGCCCGGGCTGCCTGGCCTCAGGGGTCCCTGACCACCCCACCTAACAGTTGCACACTCCCTGTCGCTGCCGGGCACAGCACCATGGGCCTATCAACTGCCATCACCTGAGAGGCCCCACATACCCAGGCCTGCGCTGGTTGGGGAAGGAAGACCCGAGGGAGGACAGGGCGAGGGAACTAAGACAGGGGATGTGAGGCCCCAGCCCCGTTCAGCGCCCGTGAGCAGCCGGGAAGGCTCCAGAGGTCCATGCTTCTCACTCCCCACAGCCCAGGCCCAAACCCCATGCACGCCAGAGTCCACAGCCAGGCCCTGAGCTATGCAGCCTCCGGCAGTCACACCACACACATACCAGTTTGCAGCTAGGCCCTGAGCTGCGCAGCCTCCAACAGTCCCACTGCAATTGCCGCAAAGGCTCTCGGGGTTTTACAGTGCCTGGTCTCAGAGGCTTCTCAAGAGCCAAGCACACACCCGGCGCTGTGTCTGCAGCCAGGAATGAGGCGGGCAGCCCTCAACCGCAGGCTCCAGGGAGCATCCCCGGGGCAGAGGATCTGAGCAGGGCCACGTCCAGGGCGCCTACCTGCCTTGGTGGACATGCCGATCATGCTCTTCTTCTTCTTCCAGAAACTGATGTCGTTTTTAAAGGCCAGGAAATCAAAGAGAAGCTAAAGAGAACACACATGACAGCAACTCACATCTCCTGTTTCTATCTCCTGTGAGACAGAGATAGAGGCCTCCTGTGTGACCGTCCGGCCTGCCATGTCCTGTCAGAACCTAGAGTGCCCAGGCAGGCTTTGCAGGGACCATTCTGAAATAACACTTATCTTTGACTTGAATTGCTGGAAAGGCCCACAGGCAACTGGAGGCTTTGGATTCCCTGGACTGTGGGGCTGGCTGGGCGTCCCTACCCTGCTCTCGGATTGTGCCTACTCCGGGCAGCCTTACCTCTCAACTGTGCTAGAAATGCAGGGGCTGGGCGTGGTGGCCCATGCCTGTGGTCCTGGCTATTGCAAGGCCAAGGCCGGAGGACTGCCTAAGCCCAGGGTTTTGAGACCAGCCTGCGCAACATAGTGAGACCTATCTCCAAAAGAAAAAAAACTTAAAAAAACCTAACCATGCATGAGCTCATCCTTAGAGACATCGACCTTTTAATAAAAATCATTTAATTCTCCAATGTGGCTTTAGAAAGTTTTAGCTTGATGGGCAGCCAAACTCCCAGGCACTCAGAACCAGTGCCAGCTGCACTCCTGGGTGCCTCCTCACCCTTCTAGCCTTACCAAAGGCCAGCCTAACAGCCACAAGGATGGCTCTCCTCTAGCAGCTCAACTCCACAGGCGAAAATAAAGAGCACAGTAGCCTTGCTTTACCCATAGTTCGCTGTTACCCACAGAGCAGTGCGATGAGATATTCTGAGAGTGAGACCACACCCATGTTACTTTATTACAGTGTACTGTCCTGTTTCTGTTACCAGTTATTATTGGTAATCTCTTACTGTGCTTCATTTATAAACTGAACTTTATCATAAGCATTATATAATATATATATTTAGAAGAAAAACCAGTCTTTCTAGGTTTTGGTTTCAGGTATCCACTGAGGGTCTTTGAACCTATCTCCTGAGGATAAGGGGAGACTACCGTAAACACACCGGATGAGGATAAGGGGGACCTACTGTATACACACTGGATAAGGCAGACTACTGTATACACACCAGATGAGGATAAGGGGGAACTACTGTATACATACCGGATGAGAATAAGGGGGGACTAGTGTATACACACCAGATGAGGATAAGGGGGGACTACTGTATACACACCAGATGAGGATAAGGGACTGCTGTATACACACCGGATGAGGATGGGGGGGACTACTGTATACACACCGGATGAGGATAAAGGGGGACTACTGTATACACACAGGACTTTTTACATTTAAAAATCAGTGTGTTAGAATTTGTACAAGTACTTTCTGCCAGAAGCTGCCCACCTCTGCATGGGCATGCATGGGGTCGGGGCCTGGACAGGGGAGAGTGAGATGCCTGCACCTGCTCATCTCACTGGTGTGGACACTGCTCAGAGTACTCTGGATCCTTCTCAAAACCGCCCCCAAAGCCAGCACAGCACAGCTCAAGTCCCCAAGTCCCCAAGGCTGTGGATGGAGCTCTATGGTCCCTCCCTTTACAGAACTGGGAGAACTTGCCCACTGGGGCAATGGTCACCAAGTGTCAGGAGTGCTGGCTGCTGAGCAATGGGAGCAGACGCTTGAGGGCCACAGGGCTGGACGGCGCCCACAAATCCCAGGTCCAGGGCCCCTGCAGGAGGCCTGGGACCCAGGGAGCCTCCCCAGTGCCTGTGGCAAGCCCTCCTGGCGGACGACTCACATGGAACGCTGCAACAAAGAAGGTCAGCGCCAGGAAGTACAAGTTGGTATCTACAAAAATTCCTTTCACTTCATCAGCATCTTTCTCTGAAAACCCTGCCAAGGAAAAAAAACCACACAACATAAAACAGGCAATATCAATCTTACCTAACATTAGAAATACAGTTTTCAATATAAAAATTTAGGCCGGGCACAGTGGCTCATGCCTGTAATCCCAGCACTTTGGGAGTCTCAGGTGGGTGGATCACTTGAAGTCAGGAGTTTGAGACCAGCCTGGCCAACACGGTGAAACCCCATCTCTACTAAAGATACAAAAATTAGCCGGGCGTGGTGGCACACGCCTGTAAATCCTAGCTACTGGAGGGACTGCGGCATGCGAATCGCTTGAATCTGGGCGGTGGAGGCTGAAGTAAGCAGAGATTGCGCAACTGCACTCCAGCCTGGGCAACAGAGTGAGACTCTGTCTCAAAAATAAATAAATAAATAAATAAATAAATCTCGTCAACAGAGTTAAGGTTCATTTGACCAAAATCATGGCATTTCACATATTATGTTCTTAATAAAGCCAATTTCCAGACAATCAACCAGGCCATCTCCAAGGAGAGAAGTGAGGCAGGCGCTGCTGAGCCTCCGATTCAACATCTGTGTGAGCATCTGCAGCAGGAGGCATGGAGGCCCCAGCCTGTGTCAGGATTTGCACTCAGACGCCCGGGGGGCTCCATGGCAGCCTCATCCCGACGCCAGCCGTGTGCGGCACGTACCGAACTGCTGCAGGGAGTACACGGCGTCCTGCATGTGGATCCAGAAGCGCAGCCGTCCCAGCGAGACCTTGTCGTAGGACACGGTAAGGGGCAGCTCGGTGGTGGAGCGGTTTATGACCTGATGAAGACAGCCACACTGAGGGCCCTGGCCTCACACCCTTGCGCCCAGCTGCCTGGCAGCCCTCGTCAACCCTGCCATCCCCCTTCCCATCCCTGTGTGGCCCCAGGTCAGACATGACGGGGACCAGCAGGGCATTCCTGAGGTCCCTCCTTCTGTCACCACAGGCCAGGCCCCAGCGTGCTGTGTCCCAGCACAGGTGATGGGTTCCCACCACCACTTAGGACCTGTGAGTCCAGCAGTGCTAGCAGTTGCCTGGATCTGTTCTGCTCGCACGTGCCACCTTCCAATTTTCAAGTGCACAAGTCCTGGTTCCCTGGAAGTGATGCTTGCCACCACATCCTGCCTAGGAATCTTCACCGACAGCATACAGCGCTGAGCTTGGTCCTGCAGAGCGCTGGTTTGTCCTAAGAGTTTGAGGCCACGGGGACACGCACCAGCCCTGCAGCACATGGGCAAAGTGCCCTCATGCCTAAAAGCACGGAGGCAGGCGGTGGCCATGGGGACAACAAGTAAGGCTTCTGGAACGCAGAGCTAGCACGGGCAGTGGGGTGGGGACCTGCTGTGGGCCTCAAACGGCAATAAGCTTAGTCCTGCAGGGCCGCCGGGCTCCATGTCACACAGGCTGCAATGCCAGGTCCCAGGGCACCGAGGTAGGAGGGTAAGGAACGGGTTCACAGGGGCAAGCCCACACCCTACAGCACATGCACAGTGACCACACCCGGTGTGCGCCACCCTCCACATGCTGGAACGTCCAGCGAGGGCTGTGCTCTAATCCACCCGCCCTGCCTCACGCCCTGACCCGCCATGGCAGGCACTGCTGGTGTCAAGAGTGTGGTGGAGTCAGAGCCACAACCAGCAGGTGCCAGGTTGCCCTAAAAGCAGCTGTCAGGGCGCCCCACGCAGCCAAGTGGCATCAGTGCATGTGGATGGTGTCCTCCAGGCACCCCTCGAGCTGCCAAGCGTGTCTGAAGGGTGTCACTGCCTGCTCCATCTGGCAGTGCCGGGCCCAGCCACAGAAGGTGCCGACTTCCTGCGCCTGCTGCGTCCCAGCTGCCTGCTTCCTCTCTTAAGACAGCACCTCTCAAATCTGGCCCCAAGTGAGACACAGCAACAGAGACACAGCACATGAGAGGCCGGGATTCGGGGAAGCTGCTGTCGGCACGTGTCTCCATAACTACTGCAGGGCGGGCCACCACTGGCACAGCTGTGCCACAAAGCCTGCCCTGGGCCTCTAACAGACAGATCTGCAGACACACACACAGGGCAGCCTTCTGCAGCCGCCTGCCCCTTCCACCTTCTTCTGAATGCCTACAAGGAGTCAGCGGCATGAGGCCTCATAAGAGGCGACCACGGGCTGGTGCCACAGCTCACACAACTCCGTACGGGGCATTTTAGCAGAACCTGCTGTCCTGAGGTTTCTCAGCAGCACACCAGCAAACTCCAGCAAACAGAGAAAGGCACTGGAATTGCAGGGGCTGACAGAGAAACTGTTTAGGGAGAGGCTGGAACACCAGACCTGCTCACCAGTCACTGCCTGTCCGGCCCCCAGTCTGCAGGTTGTATAGGAGCAATCAGTGACCCCAGAAGTGAAGGAGGCAGTGTTAGGGACCACAAGGGGTCTGAGGGAACAGCTGTACAGAGCGACAGTTCTGAGAGCCACAGTCAGCAGGAGGCAGCAGGGCCTGGGCAGAGATCAAAGCAGTCAGGTGGCCACACCCCAATTTCCCAGCTGCACCCCAGCAAGCTCCCTGCTCTCCCCAGGACTGTTTCCTCAACAAAAATGGGGAAAGGGCCCGCCTCAGAGCTGCCGAAAGCCGTAAGTCAAGTGGCCTGGCTCCTACTGGGTGGTCCAGAGTGACAGCGACAGCTTGCAGGGAGGCAAGGCAGAGCGGTGATCCTGCAGGGCCCCAGCTGAGTCTTCACCTCTGAACCCCAAATAACCTCATCCGTGAAACGACGCCACAGCTCCCAGCACAATCACAGAAAGGTTCACAGAGTGCTTAGCACAGTGCCGCATGTGCAGCAAGGGACATTAAATATTAACTGCTTCTGTGAGTCTCGACACTGGCCGAAGGGTGGCTACATTTCATCTCCCCTCAAAGCAACCCTGGGAGAGCAGGCGTCGTCACTGCCCATAACCACATGGCGCCAGAGCCCAGAGAGCAGCCACTTCCCTCCTGCACAGGCCTTCTGCCTTGCCAGGGGTCACCCCCAGAGCTGAGGAAGGCTGTCACCCGCTCCTCTGGCCGCCTGTGCAGGACCAGCCCTGGCGGGGAAAGCAGGAGTTTGCTCAGGACACTCTGAATTAACCTACATGGCACACCAGAGCTTGCACGCAGACGCGGTTTTACACGGCGCTCCTTTCAGGGGCCTTTCACCAGCGACCATCCAGAGGCTCAGGAGGACCCCGCAGCCAGCCAACAGCAAACCCAGCGCACCACCAGGGCCGCCCCCCGTCACAGCCCTCCCACGCCCGAAGGCAGTGCTTCCCAGCACAGGTAAAAGCTCCGTGCTACATGTCAGCAATGGCCCTGTCCATTAGGGTGCTGGGGCTGCGAGGCCAGTCTTGGGATCAGTCTCGCCAGCTGCACAACCAGTGGGCAGAGGCGTCACTCACCATCAGGTCCTTCACACGGTTGCTGAGCTGGTCGATGAACAGGATGGGCAGGTAATGCACGGTCTTCCCCAGCTGGATCCTGGGATTAAACCACAACTTTCCAAAGTCAGTCCAAGGTTTTTCCCTTTCAATGAATCAATACATTCAGGCACCGGGTTTACCCCAGAGAAGTCCCCCCAACACCACCCTCAGCTGCTTCTCAGTCACAATGACCCCAGGGCACAGCCTCCCCAAACAGAATCAGAGAGCCTGACAACATATGCACGCTTCTGAGACCCACTCCCCACGAAGTGACGGCCACAGGTGGGAAAATGCCTCCACGGCCACTAGGGGGAACTGCAG
The DNA here is from genome assembly GCF_001698545.2 of Rhinopithecus bieti. Taxonomy (NCBI): domain Eukaryota; kingdom Metazoa; phylum Chordata; class Mammalia; order Primates; family Cercopithecidae; genus Rhinopithecus; species Rhinopithecus bieti. Next base: position 256,696 of record NW_016814059.1, on the reverse strand, counting down.
GGACAAGGCTGTACAGCAGAGCCCAGGGCCCTCTGCGCACGGACATGGAGCAATCCCAGGATGTGGCCGCTACACTTGGAAGGGCAAGTCACCTGCAGCCACCTAGGAGACGGAGCTGTGGTGTGGGAGTTGGGGGGGATCCCCAACACATGGGAGACACGGGGTGAGCTCAGGTGGCCAAATACGTACATTCCAATAATTGTATTTAACTGATGACAAGTTATACTAAACTAATAATCTAAAGGTTAACTTTTAAGTAAATCTAAATGAGCCAAGTTAAAAAATCACAGGGGCAGCAAAGCAACACACTCCCGTCAGCACCTTCCATTTTCTCTCCATGGAAGCCTTCGCCAGCCGGGAGCAGAGGGCAGCATGCTCCAGCTTGAACTCTTTCTTCTCCCTTCCAGCCCTCTAGTAGCAGCACAACCTCAACGAGGAAGTGGGAAGAGCTGGGGGGCCCAGGCAGCGAGTGCCTCGCCACAGAAGGGACTCCAGGAGGCAGGAGTGGCCCGCTGGTGGGTTCTGGCCAGCCACGATCCCAGCACCCTCCCGCCGGCGCTCCAGCTCTGGGGCCCCACTTACATCTTCATGTACCGATGCACATCGGCAGGCAGGGAAGACCCGTCAAAAACAAAGTTGTCTGCCATCACATTCAGTGCCAGCCGCGGTCTCCAGTGGGACACTGGCTCATCCAGGGCGCTCGTGGGCTTCTTCTCCGCCTCGAGCTGCTGCTAAGTGAGGAAAACAGAGGCCAATGCTAGGACAGAAAACCGTGCCTGGGACAGCAGGGTCAGCATCCTAACCCATGAACAGACAGCCATGCACGGGCACAACTGGGGGAGAGCCCAGCAGAGAGGGCACAGTGGCCCCACAGCTGCCAATTCCTCCAGACTCTCACCAAACACCCCCAATCCTTATCAACATGGAAGCCAGGGGGTGCTGCTTTGCAACATGTGGTCACGGATCTCACCAATTCCTTCTTTGGGGTTCTCAACTAAGTGGGCCCACTTCTCAGAAGTTGAGAGGGTGAGAGCCCCCTGAGCTTGGCAGAAGACTGTGCAAGTCCAGAGCTCACACAGCCCGGTGGCTGTAAGGAGACTGAGAGGGAGTCGGCTTCTAAAACTAAGCATGTGGGGCTGCCTAAAGCAGGAGACACACTGAGGACTATGCACGGCTCTTAAATGAAGTTAAACTTCAAAGGGACACTGACTGACAGGGAAATCTTAGCTCGTTTCAGATCTGATACATCCTAGGAAACACTATGATCTTACCCTTTTCCTACCTAAAGATACAGTTTAGCAATAATTTACATTACAAATGGTTTTTCACACCTCCTCACATTTGCTACCTGGAAGGGAGGCTCCCTGCACTACATGCTTCGTCCCCATCACCCCACCCACTTTTCAGGACACTGGCGCGGAGATGCGGGCCCCGGATGAGGGGGACATGGAGAGGGGCAGGTGCGGGCTGTTCCCGAGGAGACACAGATGCAAACTGGGGAGAGGCAGGAGCAGGTGTTGGCAGGGCTTTCAAAACCACACCAACCCCGAGACACCTCTCTTTCTGTCTGCAACAATTTCACAGCCTCTTCCTGGAAAGCTGCCATCTTTCTTGTTTTGTAGATTTTTTTTCTGAGGCAGAGTCTCCCTCAGTCGCCCAGGCTGGAATGCAGTGGTGCCATCTCACCTTAAGGGTTCAAACGATTCTCCCGCCTCAGCCTCCCGAGTAGCTGGGATTACAGGCACACGCCACCACGCCCAGCTAATTTTGTATTTTTAGTAGAGACGGGGTTCGCCATGTTAGCTAGGCTAGTCTCGAACTCCTGACTTCAGGTGATCCACCCACCTCAGCTTCCCAAAGTGCTGGGATGACAGGCATGAGCCACGGCGCCCAGCCTTGTTTTGCAAATTATCTCACTTTCCACTCAACACAAAGGTGGGTATCAGAATTCCCTTGCTTTATCCTTGGCCTGTGTTCATGATCACTTAAGTGACTTCCAGTTTCTATTTGTGCATACACCTTTCTACAGATGTACAAACTACAACTTGTACCTCTACCTTTTCCAGCATCTCCAGTTACGTTCTTAGAATAAACATCTAGGAATAGTCCAGTCCTACACAGAACGCAGAATGAGCCCAGCTCCTGGTGCGAGGCTGCAGGACAGCCCTGCAGGACCAGCGCTCCATCCCACCAAGTGCAGCAGGTGCCTCCAGACGCTGAGAAGGCCCACTCCCTGAGGGACTCTGCATAAAGAATGCCAGCGACCACTTCAACTGTCCCTAATTTTAGATAAAACTTGTCTGCAAACTCATGGATATGACTCAGCTGAAAGTCAGAAATGCATGCCAGTAACATTCCAATGGCTTTACTCCCAACAAAGTCACTGGAGCCCCAGACATCGCCTGCCTGTGTGGAGACAGACACATCCGTTCTGACGGCGCGGCACAGCCTGTTGTCAGTGACCCACGAAGACCTCACCTGTGCATCAGACTCCCCAGTGAGCAGGTTGATTTCTTCCGGCTTGGGGACCATGTAGGTGGTCAGAGGACTGACCAGGTGCACCTGCTTCCCGTCGTGCCACGGCAGGACCCCAGCATGATGGAGGAAGATGTAGGCATACAGCGTCCCATTGTTTCTCGTTTTCTTTGGTACAGAAACATTAACTGTCCTGAAACAGAACCACCATTTGCACTACATACATATTATATTCTGTCTCTAGAAACTATTCAAATACTTTTATAAAACAACTTTATAATTTCAGCTTCTAATTTCAGCTGAAATTAGTTATTCTGAGCTGAATAACTTCTAATTTCAGCTCAGAAGTACCAAAAATGAAACCCACCTGCCTGGGGCTTTACGAGTCCTGGGTGTGTGTGTCCTGAGAACTCGGCACAAGTGTGGGCGCCTACAGCTGAAAGCAAAAGGGCCCGCACTTCCTGCCTCCATCTCAGGAGGCTGAGAGGTCAATGACCCGCCTGAGGCTACAGGGCTGAAGCAGCCAGGGGGAAAGCAGCTTCTGGGCCTGGCCAGGATACCAGCTGACCATACACACTGAATCCCAGAACTCTGAAACGAAGGGCAGCAGCCGCGAGGGCTCCATATGCCTGCTACTGGAGTCTCAGAAATTTAATGTGGGTAGTTTTTTTGGGTGTTGCATTTTTAAAGATAAAAAGACGATCAGCCACAAAGGACTGACTTTTAAGCCTGTCTGCCCTGACTGCGCGGCCTCCAGTGCGAGCTGAGGAAAGGCCCGGTGAGCTGCTAGAACTGTAGGCCTCGGACCAGGCGCTTGGCTCTTCACCTGCACGCTAGAGTCCGACGTCCATGCTACAGCCCCATGGAAAACCTCACATGCCACCTGTTGATGGTTACATGAGTTCTTCTTCCTCTTTAAAAGTCTTTTTTTTTTTTTTTGAGACAGTCTTGCACTGTCACCCTGGCTGAAGAGCAATGGCGCAATCTCGGCTCACTGCAAACTCCGCCTCCCAGGTTCACGCAATTCTCCTGCCTCCGCCTCCCAAGTAGCTGGGATAAAGGCACACACCACCACACCCGGCTAATTTTTTGTATTTTTAGTAGAGACGGGGTTTCACTATGTTGGCCAGGCTGGTCTTGAACTTGTGACTTTGTGATCCACCCGCCCGGCCTAAAAGTCTTTTTTTTGAGACGAGGTCTCGCTGTCACCAGGCTGAAACTGCAGGGGGTGCAATCATAGCTCACTGCATCCTCAACCTCCTGAGCTCAAGGGACCTCCCGCCTCAGTCCCTCGAGTAGCTGGGACTACAGGTGTGTGTGCCACCACACCCGGCTAACTTCGAAAATTGTTGTAGAGCTGGGGTTTTGTCACATTGCCTAGGCTGGTCTCGAACCGCTGGGCTCAAGTGATCCTCCCGCCTCGGCCTCCCAAACTGCTGGGATTATAGGCGTGAGTCACTGTGCCCAGTCTCTCCTTAAAAATCTTATGGTTGGCCAGATGCGGCGGCTCACGCCTGTAATCCCAGCACTTTGGGAGGCCAAGGCAGGCGGATCACAAGGTCAGGAGTTTGAGACCAGCCTGGTCAACATGGTGAACCTGTCTCTACTAAAAATACAAAAATTAGCCAGGCGTGGTGGAGGGCACCTGTAGTCTCAGTTACTTTGGAGGCTGAGACAGGAGAATCACTTGAACCCGGGGGCCAGAGGTTGCAGTGAGCAGAGATGGCGCCACTGCACTCCAGCCTGGCAACAGAGCGAGACTCCATCTCAAAAAAAAAAAAAAAAAAAAAAACTTATGGCCAAAGTTCTAATGAGAAACCAAAGGCATCCATGGCTCCCCACTACCCAAGAAAGAATCCGTCTCCACCAGGACATCTTAAGTGTCTCTCTTTAGGCGGGGGTGCAGGGCTGTGTATCTCTGATGGAATGTGCACTCAGAGACACTTGAGGTGGGGCTGTGTCAGAATGCTCATTCTCCCCGCTACCTCCAGGCTGACACTGTGCCAGGTCAAATGGAAAACCTCATTAGCTGTCCTTGGTAACTGGTCCAGGGCCCAGCATGGAAAAGGTAGTATTCCTGTCTGGGAAATTAAACCCAATGCAGATGAATCCTGAACATTTTTGAAAGGTGTGGGCAGCTACAACCGACTGGTGACCAGGCCAGCACTTCTGGCCTCTATTTCATGGAGGCAGAGAGAGGGCAGCAACTGGCTTGAGATCACAGGCCCAAAGAGGCCAGGCAGAAACCGCCTTGCCAGTGCCTCCAGCTACCTACAGGGACTGGCCGCCTCAAGGGCGTGGAGTCCAGCAAGAGTCTCAAGCTTTCGTTATTCTCTCCTCAGATACCTCCCAGGCAATGAAGGGAAATGGTCGACTTGTGAGAAGCAAATCATAGTTAACATTATTCAATTAAAAAAAATTAGGCCATATGTTAGACGTAATTTTTAAGTTACTCTACATATTTGGACATTGATCTATTCTAACGTCACATGTCACTTAATTATGACTTTCTACAAAATTGCTTCCTCCATCCCCATCCCTTTTCCTTCACAAGTAACTTAAGCGAACTACTTCCACCAGGAAAAGACAAGTCGGCCCGGTAGTGAAACTACAGAGCTGTCCGCTCTCAACTGGTTCACCAAGCCTGGCCCCTGCTCCTTCGGAGCCTCCCTGCTGCAGGACGTCCCACTGCCATCAGACTCTGCTGAGAGCTACCTCCCAAACGACATTCATCACCTGTCACCTTCCAGGTTGAATGTTTACAGGCCAGGCATAGGCCTCCACTTACGATATTCTACCACTTCGAGACACTCGGTAAGACTAGTCCTCTAAGGTAAACACGTTGGGTACAGAAAGCTAACTTTTAAACGATCTGAACACAAGTAATGTTTTCCCTTTCACTGGCATTTTGTCCTACAACCATACCTTTCAAATTTGGACTCCACATCAAAGTCTTCCACATTCAAGACCAGGTCGATGTTGTTCTCAGCACCCAGGTGGGACCTCGTCGTGGTGTATACGCTCAGCTGGAAAGGAGGGGGCGTCAAGAGTCAGCCCGGCCAGGCCCTGGCAGGACGCACACGCATCCCACGGCCAGTCGGAGGGCGGAAGACCTGGCCACTGGGGAACTAGGAAAGGTTCCATCTCGACTCGCGCGGCCACAGCTCCGAACTAAGACGCGACAGCGGCGTCTGGGGACTGGAGGAGTGGCCACCACCCCAACCCGCCCGACCCCCGGCCGCCAGCCTCGCGGACGCTCACCTGCAGCTTGGGCCGCCGCGCCAGGTAGGGCTGGATGCAGTTGGCGTCGCCGGAGCACGGGCGGGTGTAGACGATGCCGTACATGACCCAGCAGGTGTGCACCACGTAGACCACGAACACGCCCACCACCAGGCTGGTGAAGGAGCTGCGGCCGCTCCACATGGCTGCCTCGCGCCCGGCGCCCCCGGCCCGCCCGCCTCTCAGCCGCGGGCTCCGCCC
>NW_016814059.1:242885-250337 GCF_001698545.2 Rhinopithecus bieti | reverse complement strand
CCCGCGCGCCGCTTCCGCGCCCCGCCGCCTGCCGGAAGTGGACACGCCGCGCGGCTCCCTGGGAAGCGGAGTCTCGGCCGCCGCCGCGCACGCTCGTCCGGGATGCGGCGCGTGTGTGACGTCACCAGCCCGCGCCGCCCTCCGGGCGTGCCTCCCAGGGGCCCAGGAGCACCGCTGTTGGGGCCGCAGAGGGTGTTCGGGGCGCCGGGGAAGGCTAGCGCTGCGTGGTCCCCGGGGCGCCGTCCCCAACCGACCACGCCTGCCAGACCACCAAGTGGGGGCCGTGTCGACGTGTGGGGAGCCTGGTGGAAGGCGGTGCGGGAATTCCGGCACTGGGCCTGCAACCGTTTTAGTCCACAACTGTCAAAATCTGAAGGGAAGAAAAACGAAGTGCTCAGAACCCTCACCCTCACAGAAGCTGAGCACCTCATCCCGTGTGTGGATGTTTTCCCCAGTACAAGCCCATTGTGGGGGCAGGCGCTTTTGAAGGAAGAATTCAAATTCCCAGGCTGAAGTGGCTCCTCACAGCCTTGAACCTGACCCCCAGCTTCCCGCTAAAGCCAGGCGTGCCCAGCACGGCGAGGTCAGCAGCGGCCCCTCGGAGGGCGGCCGTGGGAGGCCAGTGGGAGGCCCTCGGGCAGCCGGTGGATGGTCCGGCGACCTCCCCGACTCCGTGAGAAGCGCTCAGTCCGTGCCCTTCAGGTACTGGAGCGGCTCCCGCCCTTTGGCCAGTTCTCTGGAAGGTCGTTTCGTTTTCTGTGTCTGCCACACGCGTACCACAAGCGCACCACAATCGAAAACCTTGTTCGACGTTTCTGGAAAGAGTAGATGCTACTGAAGACCCAATAGATTGCTGAGGGTTTTCGGAGCAGGGACAATTGCATCAGAGTGCTGGGCTCCGGGAAGAACTCAGGATTTGACTGACTGGCGGATGGGACAATGATTGGTGCCGAGACTGAGCCAGAGAAGGAGGCCTGGCCAGAGCAGGCACCCGAGGCCGCGTGCAGGGGCAGTCCTGGGCCGCCAAGCCTTGGAAGCTGGGCCAGGAGCTTCGGAGCCATCCCAGTCTTTTTTCGCCCCTCTCACTCTCATGCACCTAGTTACCCTCCCCACAGAGTCCTCTCATTGCGCGATTTTCGTCTACCGCGGCAGTGGTGTCTGACTACACCCAGTGCCTCTGTCCTTCCTTCCCCCTTCAGTCTGTTCTCGCTTCTTGGCAGACCTGTCCTTGGAAAGCCCTCTGCCGACTCCAGTTACCCTGATCAAATGCATCCTCCTCAACAGGCTCGTGAGCGATTTGCAGGGTGGCCCAGGAGGCATCACGCCTTGCTCTTCAGCCACTCTTGGGGGCCCCTACAGGGCCAGGCATCCCACACCGGCAGCGGGTGCTGGTCCTGCCACAGTCTGTGCAACATGTGAATGAAGGCTGTAGTCCTGTGGTCTGCGGGAGGCAAATTCCAACTCCAGCTGTCAAACATAAAGGGACTGGCAGGCTATCCAGGGTGGGTGTCTCATGGCATCCAAAGGCAGGGACCTAGCCAGGCCTCGGGAAAGAGCTACAAACTGAGGACCTCTGGGGTGTGGCTTCATCTCCCTCTCCCTCCCACCCTACCCCCATCTCTGTATTCCTCAGATGTCTCATTTTCCAGTCAGGCACCTGGCCAGCTCTAGGAGCTGAAATCAGGTTGGTACCTTCTTGGTCAGTGTCCATCCCTAGTGTCATCCACAGTGGCCAACGGAAGTGGTGGCTGGTGGTGCAGGACATTTGCCATCTTCGGAAAGATCACAGAGGACGGGCCTCTTTAGCTGAGCAGACAAGGTTCTGCAGTGATCTGGACACTTGCACACTCGTGGGCATCCCCCTGCCCTGTTGAGCAGATGGGGTTCTGCAGTGGTCTGGACATATTTGCACACTCGTGGGCATCCCCCTGCCCTGTTGAGAAACCGCATGAGGAAAGGGACCCTTGCATCTGTCACCTCCTGACTCTGACCACCAGAGGCTGGGCTGCCAGCCAGCCATGCCAGCATGTGACAGCACTTGACGCAAAGTCCCTGGAAAGGATGTGGATCATTGCAGAACTCCCTCGAGAAAGCGCCAGAGGAGGACCCCATTCAGCACCCCGCAGAACTCCTCAAACTCCTGCGTCCCCCTCAACACTCCCCCAGTGTGGTGCCTGCTTCTATCTCCCCAGGCTTAGCTGGCCTGGGTCTTGAAGGCCTCTCCTCCCGCTGTCCCCACGCAGCACCCTCTCGGCCACTGCACAGCTGGATGCAGTGAAGGCCAGGCGGCTGTGGCTGCTTGGGCAACAAGAGCTGCTTGACCCTGTTCTGCTGACTTTGTTGGCCTCACTCCCTGGAGTGCCAAGGTTACCATGTCTCTGAAGCTAAGGCTTTCTTTCTAGGCCTGGGGGAGTCACATCTTGCATTTGTACTCACTGAGCTCCACGTCTATGGTTAGCGAATTATTCAACGTTTTAAAATGCTTTTACCAATTCCATCATTTGAGGGCCCTCTAGCAAGGAACCTGTTAGTACATGGAGTGCCTGGAATGTTCTAGAAAGCTCACATGAAGAGCTGGCCCTTGCTGTCCTTATTCACTGAGGACTCCAATGGCCACTCAGGATGACAGGAAATGCAGGCTCCAAGAGATTTGGTTCCTTTGTGAGGCCCTCGGGCAGTGGTCAGACGCGAAGGAAATAGGAATGGCACCTGCAAACCGCACTTCTCCCTACAGGCCATAGCTGCTGTGCAGCCTTGGGAGGGAGGGAAAGAGGAGGGCATCCGAATGTGGATACTTCCTGCTGTGAGGGCTACAGGGTGTCCTCAGACTGGAGCCCGCCCCTGGGCTCAGCTCAGCTCGGGGACCTTGCACCCAGGCTTTTCTGGGAAGGAAGGTTTTGGATCTCCTGCCTCTCTGTATTCATTGACGTTGGCTTTCTCTCTCTTCCAAGCATTCTAACATCTGCAGGATTTTTTTTTTTTTTTGAGAGGGAGTCTCACTCTGTCGCTCAAGCTGGAGTGCAGTGGCATGATCTCAGCTCACTGCAAGCTCCGCCTCCTGAGTTCACGCCGTTCTCCTACCTCAGCCTTCTGAGTAGCTGGGACTACAGGCGTCCGCCACCACGCCTGGCTAATTTTTTGTGTTTTTAGTAGAGACAGGGTTTCACTGTGTTAGCCAGGATGGTCTTAATGTCCTGACCTTGTGATCCGCCCGCCTTGGCCTCCCAAAGTGCTGGGATTCCAGGCGTGAGCCGCCGCGCCCGACACATCTGCAGGATGTATGCATGAGGGGCCACAAACCCATGTTTGATCTCATTCAACAGATGTTGTGCCCACTGGGCGGGGTGGGGCTCTGTCTCTGCCCACACTACCTGCCCCCGGGGTTGTAGTTCTAGGAAAGCAAGTCTCACACTGAGTTTTGATGTGGATTAGATTCTGTCCCGGGTGCAGATACTTATAGGCAAGCAGGGATAAGAGCCCTCAGGCAAAGCTGGGTATCCTGCGATGGGCGCCTCCGGGAGTTTGCAGATAACAAGGCCTTTTCCTGGAGGCAAAGCGGAAGCGTTCTGTGGCAGATCAGCCAGCCTTCTAGCAGGTCAGAGGCAGGGACATCTAGGCCCAAGGTGTGACCACTGTGCCTGGCTGCTGGCTCTCCTCTTGCAAGGACACAGCTCTTAAAGGACTTTCTAGCCCACCCAAGAACATTTTTCCATCGTTGAAAAGTTATTGATAAGTGCCACCATGTGCATGAGCAGCCCTCCGGGGCTGGCTTGTGTGCTGATGTTTGAGAATCTTGCCAGTTGAATGTGGGCATCTGCTTAGGGTTCCCCAAAGGCTAACCATTCACACCAGAGGGAGGCCGTGGCTCATGCCTAGGGCCCTGCGTGAGACTGGGGCTCATGCACACACAGGTATCAATGGCATGGAATGTAACGAGCTGAGTGCCTACTGCCATTTCCTAGTGGGGGGGCTCCTAGAGAAAGAGGGGAGGCTGCTACTCTCCAGGGCTGCAGGGAGCCCAGAACGCCATCTCCTAGTGTCAGCAGCAGAAATCCATATGAGTCTGCAGCAACTCAGCTTTTGCCTCCTCAGAGGAAGTAATTCATCTGGGGGCACAAGGCAGAGTGCGAGACTGAGGTAAGTTTCAGAGCAAGAGTGAAAGTTTATTAAGAAGTTTTAGAACAGGAATGAAAGGAAGTAAAGTACACTTGGAGGAGGGCCGGGGGGCATCTTGAGAGACGAAGTACACAGTTTTGACCTTTGACTTGAGGTTTATATGTTGGCTTGCTTCTGGGGGGCTGCATCCCTTCTCCCCTGATTCTTCTCTTGGGGTGGGCTGTCCGCATGCGCAGTGGCCTGTCAGCACTTGGGAGGGCCGCGGGCACAGTGTGCTTACTGGAGTTGTGCGGTGCCCTCTTGAGGCAGTCTTCCCTTACCAGTTCCTAGGGGAAGGTCACATGCTGGTTAAACTTTGCCACTTTGCCTCGTAGTGCGCGTGCTTGACCTCACTCACCTGAGGTCTCCTGAGATTTTTTTTTTTGAGTTCTAGGGTACATGTGCACAACGTGCAGGTTTGTTACGTAGGTATGCATGTGTCATGTTGGTTTGCTGCACCCATTAACTCGTCATTTACATTAGGTATTTCTCCTAATGTTGTCCCTCCCACCTCACGACAGGCCCTGGTGTGTGAGGTTCCCTGCCCTGTGTCCAAGTGTTCTCACCATTCAATTCCCACCTATGCCAACACCTGAGATCTTATCGGGAAGCGGCTCATCACCAGCTTCAGGTGTTTTCTATCTATTGGGAGCCTGCCGTTCCCTGGCACCAGCTGCAACCAATAATTATTTTAGTCAGTTTAACAACTGCTTGACCATCACCTGATGATCGCCTGACATTTCTGTTGGGGTGCGGGCCCCTCTCCTGCCCTGCTTATATGGGGCTCACTCTGCCCAACCTGTCCCCATGGGCCTGTCTTTACTTCATTTGTGGTAAGCCCCAAGCAGAATGGACTCTTGTTATGATCCCAGGAATTGCTCACGGCCACCTCTGTGGACGAACACCTAGCAGCTGCTCTAAATACATGCTGTGAAAGTTGTCAGAATCAAAATGGAGTCACTAATGTTAAGAAAGCCCTGACAAAGAGTGGTGGGGAAGGCCATGAAGAGAGGACACTTGGCTAATTTTTAAACTTTTTATAGAGATGGGGTCTTGCTATGTTGCCCAGGCTGGTCTTGAACTCCTGGGCACAAGCAATCCTCCCATCTCTCAAGTAGCTGTAATAGGTGTGAGCCACTGCCCAGCACAATTTATTGAAGAATCTGTCCTTTCTACAGTGAATGTGCTTGGCACCTTTGTTGGAAATCGGTTGGCTGTAGAAAGTGGATTAATTTCTGGGCCCTCTGTTCTGTTCCATTGGTCCATGTGTCTGTTTTTATACTGGTTCCATGCTGTTTTGGTTACTGTAGCTTTGTAGTGTATTTTGAGGTCTGGGAGTGTGATGCCTCCAGCTTTGTTCTTTTTGCTCAGAATGGCTTTGGCTATTTGGGGTCTTTTGTGGTTCCATACAAATTTTAATATTATTTCTTTTTCTATGAAGAATGCCATTGGTATTTTGATAGGCATTGCCTTAAATGTGTAGATTACCTTCTGTAGCACAATCATTTTAACAATATTAATTCTTCTGATCCTTGAGCATGAGATGTCTACTGATTTGTTCATATCCTCTTCAATTTCTTTCATCAGTGTTTTGTAGTTTTCCTTGTAGAGGTCTTTCACCTCTTTTGTTAAATTTATCCCTAGGTATTTTATATTTTTTTGTTGCTATTGGAAATAGGATTGCCTTCTTGATTTCTTTTTCAGCTAGTTTTTTGTTTGTGTATAGAAATGCTACTAATTTTTGTATATTGCCAGGGGCAGCCTGTGGGACTTTTTCTTAGGCCCTTATTGGAGACACAGAGCCATTGGGCAGGCCAGGGGCGTACCTGCAGGTGGGGGCGCTGTGGGGCTGATTTATCAGGACTTGAGCTCCTGCTATCAGTTGCTTGGAGGCAGGCAGGTCCTGCATGAGAAGGCCTGCAGCTGTTTGGCTGGCTCAAGGGTGGGTTTGCTGCAGGCGGGAGGGGCAGACAGCTGGAAGAGCTGTGGTGGGGATGGGTTTCCCTACTGTGCAGGACCAGAGCTATAGCTGAGCCTGGGCCCAAGCTCCATGCAACTGGGGTTGTGGTGTTCAGCCGCCCATGTGGGCTTGGTGGCGTGAAGGTGGAGCCCCAGTGTTGGAGAGGTGCAGATGGTACTGGCCCCAGGGCAGAGCCCCTCCAGATGCAGTAGCAGCTTGGCTCATGGTGTGGGTGCGGGTTGGGAGGTGCACACCTTGTGCCTCTAATCGGGGCAACGCTGCTCTATGACTTCGCTGCAGTGCTCCCAACTGGGCTCAGGGCTTGCAGGGACTGTGAGTTCTCCTGCAGCAAGGACTGTCAGCGTTTGCTGTCGCAGTGGCAGCTGGTGGAGATCTGCTTACCTTTTCCTTGCCACAGGAAGTCCCTCTTTGCTTCTAGGTCAAACTGGTGGGTGAGGAAGAGTGGGCAGCAGAGGCCTCCTGGGCTTCCAAACACCACAGGTGTGTCTCAAGGCCTCTGCTGCAGTCCAGCACTCCACCTTCGACATTCCAGTCAAATTGTCACTGTTAACTTGTTGCCTTGGTCCTTCCTTGTGGGGAGGAGGGGATGAGTGCCAGGCAGTTCTAGCCAGCCCCCTTGCCAACACCACTCTCCTTCTGGTGACTTTCAAAAAGCAAAAGTTGAACATTTTTACTACATCCGATGTAATCATGTTTCAATGATAAAGGGTTTTGAATCTTGCTGTATGTGTTTGGAAGCTCGGTTAGTAGGAGCATACGCATTTGGGGTCGTGATGTCCTCTTGGTGTCTTGACCCTGTTGTCTTTCTTTATCCCTGGTGATGTTCTTTGTTCTGATGTGTGCTTTGTGTCATGTCAACATAACTACTTCAGCTTTCTTTTGACAGCACTTCCCTGGCATGCCCTTTTCTCTCCTTTAACTTTTAACCTACCTGTGTCTTAAATATACATACGTATGTATGTATGTATGTATGTATCTATCTATCTATCTATTTTTTTTGAGATGGAGTTTCGCTCTTGTTGCCCAGGCTGGAGTGCAATGGCACTATCTAACTCTCACTGCAACCTCTGCCTCCTAGGTTCAAGTGATTCTCCTGCCTCAGCCTCCCAAGTAGCTGGGATTATAGGCACCTGCCACCATGCCCGGCTAATTTTGTACTTTTTAGTAAAGTCAGGTTTTCACCATGTTGGCCAGGGTGGTCTCGAACTTCTGACCCCAGGTGATCCACCTTCCTCGGCCTCCGAAAGTGCTGGAATTATAGGTATGAGCCACCACGCCCAGCCTGTGTGTGTTTTTTTTTTTTTTTTTTTTTTTTT
>NW_016814059.1:229806-242338 GCF_001698545.2 Rhinopithecus bieti | reverse complement strand
TCTCAGCCTCCCAAAGTGCTGGGATTACAGGCTTGAGCCACCGCGCCCGGCCTTTTTTTTTTTTTTTAAGTAAAATTTTGAGACAGGGTTTTGCTCTGTCACCCAGCCTGGAGTGCAGTGGCACCATCTTGACTCACTGCAGCCTCACCCTTACAGGCTCAAGCAATCCTCCCACCTCAGCCTCCCAAGTAACTGGGACCACAGGGGTGTGCCACCACACCCAGGTAATATTTGTAATTTTTGTAGAGATGGAGTTCCACTATGTTTCCCAGGCTGGTCTTGAACTCCTGGACTCAAGCAATCTTCCCACCTCGGCCTCCCAAAGTGCTGAGATTATAGGCATGAGCCACCAGGCTTGGCCTTAACCTATCTGTGTATTTATATTTAAAATGGGTTTCTTGTAGGCAGCTTAGAGTTAGTTCTTTGTTTATTTCAGTCAACAATCTCTGCCTTTTAATTGGAGTGTTACATCATTTAAATTTAATGTAATTATCAATGTTTTCTTATTTGTCCTATCCATTCTTTGTTCTTTTCCCTCTTTTTTCTTCTTTCTTTTAGAATTATAAATTTATCTTTTTTGGATTCAAATGTGTCTTCTAACTGGCTTTTCAGCTAGATCTTTTTGCTTTACTTGTTCAGTTTTTTTTTCTACAATTGTCAATTTGTAGCTTAAACTTAAGCTAGTATACTTCCCGATGATACTAAAACCCTTCATGTGGATTTTAATGACTTTAAACAGCAACGTTCCATTTCTGTCCTATTCCTTTCTTTATTGTCATACATTTCACTTTCACATGAAATAAGCTGATGTATACTCCTTTCGCCTTAATAACTTCCTTTAGCATTTCGTGTCATGCAGACCTACTGAAAATGGATTCTACCAGTTGTCATTTGTATGGAAATATCCTTAATTTGCCCTCATTTTTTAGAAGATATTTTCACTAATTCTCTAGGTGGATGGACACTTTTTCTTCTGCCACGTGAAATCACACCGTTCCGTCCGCTGTCTTCTCACTTGCGTTGCTTCCGATGACAGATGACCAGTTGTTCTGCGTTTCTTTGTGGTCAATGTGTATTTGTCTGGCTGCTTTTGCCTTGTTTGTCCTGCTTGGGGCTTACTGAGCTTATCAATCTGTGAGATTCATCCAGTTTGAAAATGTTGAAGTCAAGGTTTCTTCAAATATTTTTCTGCCTGCCCCTTCCTTTTGGGACAACTCCAGTTATATGTATATGAGACGCTTGACGCTGTTTCGGTGCCAGTGAGGTTCTGTTTATTTTTATGTTGAAACTTTTCTCCCATCTCCGTGCTTAGGTTTGAACATTTTCTAATACTTGTATTCAAGTTCTCACTTGTATTCAAGTTCACTGGCATTTTTCTGCAGTTTTCAAACTGCTGCTAAGCTCAGTTTATGAATTTTTCATTTCAAATGTATTTTTCATCTCAGAGGTTCCATTTAGTTATATACATACATAATATATTTTGCCGAGATATATCCTTTGGTTAAAAAAAAGTCTGTAGGTATTAAAAGCAGGGTTACGTTGAATGACCTTGAACATCCATTTTCTGATATTTTTGACGGTGTGACTTTAAGGTAGCTGCTTAGAAGTGGAATTGAAGGATGCAGTTGTGAATGCACACACATCTTTCCGGGCATCTCTGAGCTTCCCACAGGGGCTGTGCTGTTTGTATCCCAGCAGCAAAGCATGAGACTGTGTGTTTCCTCCCCATCAGGGTGTGGTGGTGACCTGGTGGAGTTTTGCCAACCTGATAGGAGAGATGTTGTAACTCAGTGTTTTCATTTCTAGTTCTCTGATCATGAAAACTAACAGGCTTGGCTGGATGTGGTGGCTCACACCTGTAATCCCAGCACTTTGGGAGGCCAAGGTGGGCGTATCACCTGAGGTCAGGAGTTCAAGACCAGCCTGGCCAACACGGTGAAACCCCATCTCTACTAAAAATACAAAAAAGTAGCCGGATGTGGTGGCAGGCATCTGTAATCACAGCTACTCAGGAGGGTGAGGCAGGAGAATTGCCTGAACCTGGAAGGCAGAGGTTGCAGTGAGCCGAGATTGTGCCACTGCACTCCAGACTGGGCAAGAAAGTGAGACTCCATCTCAAAAAAAAAAAAAGAAAGAAAGAAAAGAAAAAAGAAAGCTAATAGGCTTATTTGCAGCAGGAGCTGTGGTGCCCTTGGGGGATGTGTGAGCTCAAGGGATGACAGCCACCACCATCTGTTCATCTCAGCAATTGGGAGACAAGCCCTGTAGGATTCATTCAGTAAAAATAAAATCCTACGAAGCGAATTTGTAGGCTTGGGGAAGTGTGGACAATGCAGTTCCCGGCGTCACCTACACACAAGCAGAACTCTCAGGAACAGCTGCTGGGCGTTGGGATGAAGTGCGGCCCCTCGCATCTGCTCGTTGGTATCAGGCCGGCCTCCTGCTTCCTGCCCTTGTTGCCAGCATGGAGGAGGCAGAGGTCAGGGAGGCTGTCACTGCTTGCTCCTGACACGACTCAATCTCCAGACGAGGCGGCCACTCTCAGTGTCCTATCTCATGACTCCAGGAAGGTCCCGCTCTGTAGAGTGTCAGGAAGTGCCCACGACCGACCCACAGAGCAGCAGCTGAGCTGCTGACCAACGGCGCCACCATCAGAGCACGAGGACGGAAGGGCTGGGGAGCGTGGGAGCCTGGTGGGTGGGCCAGGGTAACGAAGAGCCCGCCGTCGGTCTCTGCAGCGGTTGGCCCACGGAGCAGCACCATGTCACAGCAAAGGGGTCCCGATCCAGACCCCAAGAGAGGGTTCTTGGATCTTGCACAAGAAAGAATTCAGGGTGAGTCCGCAGTCTCATGTAAGAGCTAGTTAAGAGAGTAAAGTGGTGACAGGACAGCTGCTCCATAGACGGAGTAGGACATTCCCGAAACTAAGAGGAGAAAGGCGCCCCCCCTGGGTACAATCCTGGTATATATGGGGAGATGTGCTCTGCTACGAGGGTTGGTGATAAAGAATTTTCTTAATTACTATATTTTGCAAGAATCGATATTATTTATCTTTAAAGCAAAATTAGGAATACCTTTGTTCTCTGGATATCGGGGTATCTGGACTCCCAAATCTGGGTCTGTTTAGTAAACATTATTTATTTGTTCCCTTATCCATAAACATCTAGAGGCTGGGAATGCCCAACTCTCTGGGAATGAAGCCCAGCAAGCCCTAGCCTCATTTTCTAGCCCTCACTCGAAATGGAGTCGCTCTGGTTCCAGCGCCTCTGACAACCGCAGGCTGGGGCTTAAACAGGACATTTACTGCTCAAAGTACAGTCCGTGAGGCTGGCGGTCCCACATCGAGGTGTTGGCTCAAAGTACAGTCCATGAGGCTGGCAGTGCCACGTCGAGGTGTGGCGGGGCTACTTCCTCCTGATGCCTCTCCTTGGCTCCCAGACACCGTCTTCTTGCTGAGTCCTCACCGGGTCGCCCCTCTCTGCGTGCTCCTCCTGATCTCCTGTTCTTACAAGGACACCAGTCACAACGGGTCCACCCTCATGATCTCGTTTAACTGAAATCCTTTCTGTAAAGACCCCATATCCAAATACCGTCACATCCTCAGGTCCTGGGGGTCAGGAATTCAACATTTAAACTTGGAGGCAGGCACAGTCCCATCCATCACAGCCCATTGTCCTCCACAGTCCTCCACAGTCCTCCAATCTCACTTTGCGTCTTCTCCAAGGGTCAGCACAGGCTCTGCCGTTGTGAGCTTCATGAGAATGAGGGTCAAGGGGGTAAAGTGGCAGAGCCGGAGGGGATAGGAGGGATCTGGGAAGCGGGAGGACCTTGGACTCCACCCCTGGGGTCCCCACCTGGGCAGGGCTGTAGGGAGGAGCAGCGTGCTGCCCTTGTGCTTACGGGGGGCTAGTGTCAGAAGGAGGAAGGGGTGGGTAGCAGGCACTGAGGGGAGGAGAGGGCTCTCCAGCACTCAGATTTGCACCCTTTGACCGCGCTGCCTGGGCACTGAGTATAGGAGGACGTCGCTGGCTGGCAGGGCTGTCACCCTCATTGATGGCCCAGTTTCCCAGGAGGAAATGGATGGGATGGCAGGTTTCAGCAGAGAGCACACAAGCCCTGCTATTATCTTACAAAAAGCCAGGCCAGCCTCCCGCAGCTTTCCATGTGACTTAGCATCAATATTGGGGGTTTTGTAGCTACCTGAGGAAACCTACTTTCGAACAAATAATAGATTATGTTCTCTGGAACACAGGGGGAGCTAAATGCCTTTTGACAGCCAGCAGCTTATGGAAATAGCCCTTTTCCTGGCAGAAGAAGCCGGTTCCCCACGGCCGCGCCTGCTGCTTCATCCAGCTTCCCCTAGCTCTGCGCCGATGGGTGCCCAGAGTTCAGCCCGTGGCCTGACTGTTGCTATCACTGCCCCCTTGACCAGTGCAAAGGTGACAGCTGTGATGTACAATTACAAAGCGGGACACAGAGCCCTCCCAGAGCAAGGCAGTGACCCTGTGGGCCGAGGGGACCAGGCTACTGGGGGACCCTGGGCTCCTGGGACACGGGGTGCGTGTGCAGACAGGCCCTGGGATGCTCCCAGGTACATGCCAGTGGCAGGAAGCCCCATGTCACAGAGATGTGGCCGCAGGCGCTTGACAAGAGATGGCATCAGGTGATGTAAAAGAAACCAACGGACCTAAGTGGGTGCCATCGTGAGCCCTGTTGGTGGATTAACTCAGTACCATGCCCACGATCGCCCAAGGTGGAGTGATGGCCATGCCCACCGCACAGACGAGGAGCCGAGGCCAGGAAGGGTTTCACCAGATGCTTGGGCTGGGGCCAGGGCTCAGGACCACCCGCTGAGCTGCCCACCCGGCCCACCCTGGCAAGCGTGTGCAAGGGCCCAGTGGTGCTGACGAGGAGGGCCGTGGGGAAGAGGTGCTGTTGTCCTGAGAGTCCCAGCCCCACCTCAGGGGGAAGAGGGTGGGAGCAAGGCTGGGGCCACCCTGGGGGCTGTGCATGTGCCCCCTGCCGTCGGAGGACACAGGCCACGCCACACCTGCACCATCCAGGGAGTGGGAAGGAAGCACGTGGCCATGGAGAGGCCAGCAGGTGGCAGGAAGGGCTGCAAGCCCCCAACCACAGGGTCACACGTGGGGGACCCAGCACACCATGCAGGAGCTGGGCTGCGCCCCTGCATCTGCCCAGGCCGAGGCGTGAACTCGGCATCAGCACTGCCCTTCCATGGAGACAAGGACCCATGCCCGCGTGGTGCAGGAGCTGTGCACTGGGCAGTCCCACAGGCAACTCCAGCCTGCAGTGCTAGGAGCAGGGCCAGGCCTCGCGGCGGGGGTGCAGGCTGGCTCCTGCCAGTCACTCAGCAATTGGGGATAGGCGAGGACCGGTGGAGAGGGGACAGCATGGGCATCAAGGCAGAGGCACTGGCCCCTCCCAGAATGACCTCCAGGACCACCCTGCCTGCCCCGGGGTGCCCCACTGTGCCTGGGGAGGGCAAGAGCCACTTCAGGTTTAAGACTCCAGGGTCACTGTCTTGAAATTCTTA
This sequence comes from Rhinopithecus bieti, assembly GCF_001698545.2. Classification (NCBI taxonomy): domain Eukaryota; kingdom Metazoa; phylum Chordata; class Mammalia; order Primates; family Cercopithecidae; genus Rhinopithecus; species Rhinopithecus bieti. The sequence goes on along the minus strand of NW_016814059.1, from coordinate 236,784 downwards.
CCCATTTTATCACTAAGCTTGTGTGTTTCAAGCAAGGTAGGACGGGCGTGGAGCCCCTGCAAGAGCAAGCCACGGGCGCCTCTGAGCCCAGCACCACTGGGAACCTGCACAGAGTGCAGAGCGAGGCCCACGGTGGCCACAGGGCTGGTCGCAGCCAGGACGGGGTGAGGGCTGCAGCCCCAGCCTTGCCTTCCCTTCAACCGAGCAGCTTCCAGTGGGAGGAAACGCCAGCGACCAGGCCCCGACCTTCCTCCTCAGCTGGTCCTGTGGAAGGCTCGGTGCTGGTGGGATGTGGTGACCAAGAGGGTGGAATGTGGTGACTGGGAGGTGGAATAAAAGCAGCCTCTGGCCGGGCGGTGGCTCACGCCTGTAATCCCAGCACTTTGGGAGGCCGAGGCGGGCGGATCACGAGGCCAGGAGATCGAGACCATCCTGGCTAACACGGTGAAACCCCGTCTCTACTAAAAATGCAAAAAATTAGCCAGGCGTGGCGGCGGGTGCCTGTAGTCCCAGCTACGTGGGAGGCTGAGGCAGGAGAATGGCGTGAACCCAGGAGGCGGAGCTTGCAGTGAGCCGAGATCGCGCCACTGTACTCCAGCCTGGGCGACTGAGCAAGACTCCGTCTCAAAAAAAAAAAAAAAAAAAAAAAAAAAAAAAAAAGCAGCCTCTGTGTTGGTTTTGTGGGACCTTTCCTCCTTTCTGGGCATCGCCGAGGACAGGTGCATGTGCAAACTGTGAAACAGAAACTGAGATTTCATCTTCCGGATGAGTTGGATGCTTTCTTTTTTGCATTTAAAACTGGACAATGTCATATCAGCAAAGACCTAGAGTTTTCTGCTATCTTAGCTGGAAATGAGCTGCAAAAGCTTTTCTCAAGATGTAGTGCATAATTGGTTAGAGCAAAACGTGGAGAGCCCTTAGCAGAAGCTCAATTTAATGCATTTTCTTCGTATCTCTAAAGTTCCTTAAAAGTATGTGACAATGTATCAGGAAGAGTAGAAGTTCCCTTGCAGGTTTATGTATCAGTGACCTGTAAATGAGGAATTCACAGATGAGCGCAGGCACAGCTCCGTATGCTGTGTACATATGGGCCGGGCTATGATGTGTCTCACATTGGATGATGCTCCACCTTCGGAATTTTAGTGTTTGAATACAGAAAATGGGTTTAATAACTCACTGTGATTTTGAGTTATATTCATCATTTCTTAAAACTCTTGTATGTGTGTCTTAAAATAAAATATAAAAGTAAAAAAAAGAAAAAACTGGACAATATAAGATGAATGGCATATCCATGCTAATGATTCTAATTTTCAGAATTTCTTAGAATGACATAAAATAGCAATTAAAAAAAACATTACAGTTGAGAGAGAAACTATGGACAAAGAAGAAGCTAGGCCAGGCATGGTGGCTCATGCCTATAAGCCCAGCACTTTGAGAGGGTGAGGTGGGCAGATCACCTGAGGTCAGGAGTTCAAGACCAGCCTGGCCAACATGGTGAAACCCTGTCTCTACTAAAAATACTAAAATTAGCTGGGCACGGTGGCTCATGCCTGTAGTCCCAGCTACCTGGGAGGCTGAGACAGGAGAATCACTTGAACCCAGGAGGCAGAGGTTGCAGTGAGCTGAGATGGTGACATTGCATTCCAGCCTGGGCAGCAGAGCAAGACTCTGTCTGATAAAAAGGAAAAGAAAAGAAAAAGTTATATATTTTAATACCTTGCCGGCACTTTCCCCTGCTTTTTAGTGAGGCATTCCACATTTTCCTTTTGCACAGGGCCCTGAGTGGGCCCTATAGAGGGACCCTTCTCCTGGGGTCTGACCCTCAAGTGGCTTCTGTTCCACGTGGGGCCTGACCCTGGCTCTCAGCCTGATCACAGCCTGAGGCTCCTTCTTTCTCAGGCCCTGGTCGCCTAGAGGATTCCCGGCGGGTACCGTCCAGTCAGCATCCAGCTCCTGCTTCAGAGCACAAGGGGTATAAGGAGAGTTTTCCAAAGGCACCGGCTTTGGACAGATGGGGTGAGATGGTAGCCAAGGGGTCCCTGCAGGGGGTCCTCATGGTCCTGGGGACACCCTGGAGTCTTCCGGCCAGGTGGAGCACAGCCCTAGCTACCTTTGCACTCTCCAAGGTCTCAGGGGCACCCAGGCTACTGAGTGTCCCAGACATCCACACGCAGGGATTGGGGGACAAGAAGCTGGGGAGCCCTGGGGGTTTTGAGGGGAGAGGGTAGGAGGAGGGTGTGGTTAATGGCGTCCAGTGCAGGTGCTAAGCCATAGGAGGGGTGAGCTGTGGCGTGGACGATGCAGGTAACTGGCACCATCAATGAGATGTGCAGTGGGCTCGTGGGTGGGGGTTTCAGCCACGGGAGGGGTGGGCTGTGGCGTGGATGACGCAGGTAACTGGCAGCATCGATGAGATGTGCAGTGGGCTCGTGGGTGGGGGTTTTCTTTTGTAAGAAAAAAGCCTCGGGTGTGGCTGCTGGTGGTTACCCTGTCAGAGAGGAGAAAGCTGGTGAGGACACAGGGGTGGGGTGCAGAGGCCTGGGGCCAATCAGGGCAGGGTGGAGGGCAGATCTGCAGGTTCCAGGGGGCACATGGGAGGGGACGCTTAGGGGCTGGACAGGGCTGGAGGCTGTCTTGGTTTAGGACTGAGGCTGGTGTGGGGTCTTCTGCAGGCTGGGGCTCGTGGCGGGGCTGGGTTCAGGGGTGGGAAGTTGGGAGGGGATGCTGGGACTATCTGCTGTGACATAGTAGAAAATGTATATTCAGGCCTGGTGCGGTGGCTCACACCTGTAATCCCAGCACTTTGGGGGACAGAGACAGGCGGATCACTTGAGGCCAGGAGTTTGAGACCAGCCTGGCCAACATAGTGAAACCCCGTCTCTACTAAAAATAATAAAATCAGCCGGGTGTGGTGGCACGTGCCTGTAATCCCAACTGCTCGGAAAGCTGAACCTGAGCGGTAGAAGTTGCAGTAAGCGAGGTCGCACCCTTGCACTCCAGCCTGTGCAACAGAGCTACACTCCATCTCAAAAAAAAAAAAAGGAAAGAAAATATCTATTCTATTTTGTCCCCAGTTCCTGACACAGTACTTCTTGGAATGTCCTGCATGGTCGGAGGTGAGTGTTCGTAACAAGCCCCTTTCAACCTCTCCTGAGTTTATGCTGTGAGGGACTCTTGGTAGGCCCCTAGGTAGCTTGAGGGTGGGGTTGGTTGCTAGAGGAACCAGCCACATGATCGAAGGCTGAAACTTTCAGCCCCATTCCTCAATCTCTGGGGCCAGGGGCTGGAGATAGAGGCCAGTGAACAGTCGCCAGTGATGTCACCAGTTGTGTCCATGTGATGACACCTCCATCAGAAACCCTCGGCCACGGGATTTGGAGAGCTTCAGAGTTGGTGAACACATCCGCATGTGGGAGGGGCGCACCCCAAGCCCACAGGGACAATGGAGTCTCCTGTGCTCAGGACCCCTCCAGCCCTGGCCCCAGGCACCAGACCTTGCCCCAGGCACCTCTGCCTCTGACTGTTCGCTTGTATTCTTCACAATATCTTCTCCAAGAAAGCAGTAATGGTAAGTAAAGTGTTTCGCTGACTTCCACGAGCCGTCGCAGCAAAGTATTGAATTTAAGGAGGGATAGTAGGACCCTCTGTTTGCAGCCACGCTGGACAGACCTGTGGGTGGCCTGGGGACGCGATGCTTGTGACTGGCGGAGTGGGGGCAGCCTTATGGGCAAAGCCTTCAACCTTCAGGGTCTGCACTAGCGCCGGACAGTGTCAGAGTTGAATTAAATTGCAGGACACTCAGGTGGTGTCTGCAGAGAACTGGAGAACTGGCTGGTGTGCAAAACCCACACGCTTGTTGTCGGCCGTGTTGTGAATGGAGGAACAGCTTTCCTTTATCCACACAAAAGAAAGCGAATTTCCACCCTATTCTTAAGTGCATGGCTCCAGCTTTCACAATAATTCTAGCCCTTATCGTGGTGAGGAGGATACTGTGAGCGAGGCTGAGAAAGTTCCGGAGGAGTCCACACGGCCGACCTCCTTCTGTTTCCAGTTCAGTGACAAGAGCCAATGTCAGGTTTCCATGGAAAGTGACTGGCATTGGCTCTCCATAGGGAGATGAAAGTAAAAGAAGCAGTTTGGCCGGGCGCCATGGCTCACGCCTGTCATCCCAGCACTTTGGGAGGCTGAGGAGGGCAGATCACCTGAAGTCAGGAGTTCGAGACCAGCCTGGTCAACATGGGGGAAACCCTGTCTCTACTAAAAATACAAAAATTAGCCAGGCATGGTGGCGGGTGCCTGTAGTCACAGCTACTCAGAAGGCTGAGGCAGGAGAATCACAGGAACCGGGGAGGTGGAGGTTGCAAGGGAGCCGAGATCACACCACTGCACTCCAGCCTGGGCGACAGAGCGAGACTCTGTCTCAAAAGAAAAAAACAAAGAAGCAGTGTGGGCCATGCGGTGAGCGCTCTGTGGACCAGTGGACTCATCTGCTGGGGTCCGGGCAGTCTGGGCTGCTCCTGGCTCTTCCCTCCTCCCTGCACGCATGGCCCCGCGCTGCCCTCCCGGGGCCCTGCCGTGGGAGTTCTCGGGGCTCTCGCTGATTGTCCCACTGGCTGGGAAGGGCTGTGGTGTGTTGGGTGCTGGCTGCCCTGAAGTACAAGAATTAAAAATTGCTTCTCCTCTTGCCAGACGCAGGGAGGAGGCTGAGCAAAGCCCTAGCTCATTTACATAGAGACAGACACACAGAATTTTTGCAGGAATTTAATGTACTCTGATTTTTCCGGATATCTGACAATAGCGCACATCAAAGTCAGTGGCATTGGGCTCTGTTCAGAACATTCCAGCAACTGGTCATTGTGCAGCTGCGCACTCACATGGGGGTGGGCACTCGGGCTGACTTCACCTTCTGGAAGGTGTACCTGTGTGTGCAGGCATCCGAGTCCATGTCACGTGCTGGCACGGCAATCACCATCCTTTCACAACAGGTCATGAAGCCGATTGATTTTGAATGGCTGTGTGGGTAATACTGCCCATGACCTTCATTCCAGAGAGCAAGAGGGCATCAGGAAATGTCTGTCACAACAGGCAGGGCCTGGATCTTGACGAGGTTGAGAATCCCTGATGCTCAGCCCGTATTTTCTGGCTACCAGTTGAAAGAAAGGGTGAGAGGATGCTTGGCCCTGAGCAGGTGTCTGAGAAGTGCAGCCGTAATATTCGGCTCCTTCTCACCAAATTCTTTACCCCAAAGAACCTGGGAGGAAGACACATTTGCTAGGAGCTGGGTACTCAAAATGAAGGTAGGGAAAGGACGCCAGGCTCTCTCCTCCAAACGGCGTGCTGGGCGTCTCCCCTAGAATCAGAGAGAGGAACGAAACTTACATGGACCTTCAACTTCTGTTAGAGGTGAAATAGAATAATAATAATAATAAATGCCAGTTCAGTGAATTCAGGTTAACCTCAAAGCTCATCTGTGTGGAGAGACGAGCTCTGACCTTTGTGAAATGTTGTGTGTGAACAACCTGGAACCGCGGTGAGAGAGAGGGCCGTGTCCTGGCCAGTGTCAACCCCACCTACAGGAAGTGCTTCTCTGTTCCATCGGTGAGGTTTGCTGGCTGGGCTTGGGGAATAATGGGTTCCCATTTTCTCAGTTGTCTCCGAGGTTTGGAGCACACGGCTCTGCCTCTTTCTTCACTTGCTGTTCCACAGAGAGAAGGTGACGCGAGCTGCATAGTCCAAACCAAAAGACACTTAGCCCCCAACTGGATGAAATGGGAAGAAGCGAAAGCGTCTTTAAGTGTCAATATCTGAAATTTTGCTTTTTAGATGGGCAGACCGATGGAGAATCAAATATATGTAGAGATTAGGTATATGGTGAGGTGGAAAAAGATGGACTTTTGACAATAATTTTTTGGAACAGTTGGATAGCCACATAGAAAATGATGCAACAGGTGGGGCATGGTGACTCAGCCTGTCATCCCAGCACTTTGGGAGGCCGAGGTGGGTGGATCATGAGGCCAGGAGTTCGAGACCATCCTGGTCAACACAGTGAAACCTCATTTCTACTAAAAATACAAAGATTGGCCGGGTATGGTGGTGGGTGCCTGCAGTCCCAGCTACTTGGGAGGCTGAGGCAGGACAATTGCTTGAACCCAGGAAGTGGAGGTTGCAGTGAGCTGAGACTATGCCACTGCACTCCAGCCTGAGTGACAGAGCAAGACTCTATCTCGAAAAAAAAGAAAAGAGAAGAAAAGAAAAGAAAACGATGCAACTTAACCTTTAGCTCATCTTCAACACCAGAATAATCCGCAAAGACCAGAGATCTTCATGCGAGAAGGAAGCAAGTAAGGTCTGGCTGAAAACACAACTGCAGGATGTCACAGGAGGGGAAAAGGCTTTCTAACCACATCTTATAATTCAGAAGGACAAATACAAGATTGCCAAAATTTACCACTTAAAATAATGTGTACTCAGGTCTGGCATGGTGGTTCATGCCTATAATCCCAGCATTTTGGGAGGCTGAGGCAGGGGGATCACCTGAGGTCAGGAGATCGAGACCAGCCTGGCCGACATGGTGAAACATCTCTACTAAAAATACAAAAATTAGCCAGGCCTGGTGGCACACGCCTGTAACCCCAGCTACTAGGGAGGCTGAAGCTGGAGAATTGCATGAACCCAGGAGGTGGAGGTTGCAGTGAGCTGAGATCGCATCACTGCACTCCAGGAGTATCTCAAATTGTGTGTGTGTGTATGTATACTCAATCAAAATCCTAGCAAGCTATTTTGTGGATATTGAGAAATGATTCTGAAGTTTATATGGAGAAAGAAAAGACCCAGCACAACCAACACAAAATTGAAGAAGAACAAAGTCACAGGACTCATGCTGCCCGACTTCCAGGCTCATGATGAAGCTGCACTAATCAAAGCAGGGCGGTGAATGAAAGATGGATAAGGGGCGGGTAGGGGGGGGGGTAGGGGGGC
>NW_016814059.1:115746-228864 GCF_001698545.2 Rhinopithecus bieti | reverse complement strand
CGGGTAAGGGGGCGGGTAGGGGGGCAGAGTACAGAACCCAGAAACAGACCCACGTGGATGCAGTCAGAGGAGCAAAGCCAATTCCACGGGGCAAAGAGAGTCTTCTCAACACATGGTGCTGGGACAACAGGACACCCATGTGCCGAAAAACAAATCCAGACCCAGACTTCCCACTCTTCACAGAAACGAACTCCAATGGATCACAGACCTCAGTGTAAAACACAGAACTGTATAGCTCCTAGAAGATAACATAGAATAAAACCTAGATGGCCTTGCATATGGAGATGACCTTTTAGACTCAACATTCAACATGCCTGTGGAATCTAAAGGCATGATCCATGAGAAAAATAATGGGTAAGTTGCACTTCATGAAGATGAGAAGCTTCTGCTCTGCAAAAGACACTGTCAAGAGAAGACAAACCACAGACTGGGAGAAAATATTTGCAAAAGGCTTATCTGATAAAGGACAGTACTGAAAATATGCAAAGAACTGTTAAAACTCAACAATAACAAATGAACAACAGATTTTAAAAGTGAGCAAAACACTGGAACATAAATCTCACAGAAGAACTTCTGCACGTGGCAAGGCGTGCATGAGGATGTTCAGCGTCACGCATCATCGGAGAAATGCAAATTATAGCAACACTGAGACACCACATACACCTACTAGCGTGGCCCAAACCCAGACACTGGCAGCATCAAATGCTGATAAGGATGTGGAACAGCAGGAACTCTTGCTCATTGCTGGTGGGAATGCAAAATGGGGCCGCCACCGTGGAAGACAGCTTGGCAGTTTCTCACAAAACTAGACATGATCTCACCGCACGGTCCAGTAATCATGTTCCTCCGTATGTACCCAAAGGGGTTGAAAACTTCTGTCCACGCAAAACCTGTACATGGGTGTTTATAGCAGTTTTACTCATAAGTTTTAAAACCTGGAAACGACCGAGATGCCCTTCAGTAGGTAAATGAGTGAATAAGCTGTGGTACATCCAGACAGTGGACTCAGAACTAAAAAGAAATGAGCTGCCAAACTGTGAAAAAACATAGAAAGAACTTAAATACTTATCACTGAGTGAAGGAAGCCCATGTGAAAAGGCTGCACCCTGTGGGGTTCCAACTCCAGGACATTTCAGAGAACCATGGAGATGGTAAATAGATGAGTGGTTGCCAGAGGCTGAGGGGAGGAAAGGTTGAACAGAAGGAGCACAGAGGATTTTTAGGGCAGTGAAACTCCTCTGTATGATGCTGTGATGGTAGACACGTGTCGTTAGGTGTTTGTCCAAACCCTCAGAGGGTACAGCACTGACAGTGAGCCTGAATATAGGCTACAGACGCTGGGTGATGATGACGGAGGTTGGACCAGGAAAATCAGCTGTAACACATGCACCGCTGGTGGGAAGTTCATCGTGGGGAGGGGGCTCTAGGAAATCTCTGTACCTTCGTCTTTTTTACTGTGAACCTAAAACTGCTCTAAAAAATAAAACATTAAAAGTGAAATATACAGGCTGGGCACAGTGGTTCACGCCTGTAATCCCAGCACTTTGGGAGGCCAAGGAGGGCAGATCACCTGAGGCGGGAGTTCAAGACCAGCCTGGCCAACATGGTGAAACCTTGTCTCTACTAAAAATACAAAAATTAGCCAGGCGTGATGGTGCATGCCTGTAATCCCAGCTACTCAGGAGGCTGAGGCAGGAGAATTGTTTGAACCTGGGAGGCGGAGGTTGTGGTGAGCCGAGATGGTACCATTGCTCTTCAGCCTGGACAGCAAGAGCGAAACTCCGTCTCAAAAAAAAAAAAAAAGAAAGAAAGAAAGGAAAAGAAATATATGTTTTTGCACGAACAAAAACCCATGAAGAAAATCAAAGGTGTAGCACACAGGGAAATGAAAGCCATAGCACATGAGGAAGTGCTTACAACTTACCGCACAAAGGATCAAGCTCTGCAAACTGTAACAAGCTCCTAACAATCAAGGCAAAAACCCAATTATCTCTTGGAAAAATGGGCACCGAAAAAAGAAAGGCAAAGGGCTCTCCCCTGTGAAGAGACACTCTGCCTCGCTTACAGTCAAAGGGCACCCCGCAGGTCCTCTGCACGCCATTTCCCAGCCATCAGATTGTCCGAGATGCAGACTTCCAACTGCACCTCTGTATCCCCAAGGAGATGGGCAGCTCACAGGGTGCCGCTGCCTGGGAGGGGAGGTGGCTCTTGGGGGGGCCTCCCACTTATCCAGCTGCAGCAACAAATGTGGCATCTGTCCCTGAGATGGCCAGACATGCAGCAAGTGCTCCCTGCTATTCACTGTGGCATCACATGTAGTGGCAAAGGTTTGGAAACACCCAGATATCAAAGAGCAGAAGGTTTAATGAATAACTGAGACACACCCGCAAAATGCATCTGTAAAGAAGAATAAAAAAGTTATCTCTGTGCTGATAAGAAGTTATCTTCCAGAGGTGGCGTTAAATGCAAGGGAGGCAGGAGAGTGGTGGGGCTTGTTTCTTGGTCACAGCCTTGCTGACCAAAGCAGGACCCAGTCCAGATGGGGTGAAGTGGAGAAGCTGGCAGAGACCAGCAGATGATAAGAGAGTGAACCCTGACTGCCCTTGTTGGTCATTAGCATAAGACATGCCTACCAGTGCCATGACAGTTTACAAATGCCATGGCAACAACCCGGAAGTTACCACTGCTTTTTTTATGGCAATGACCTGGAAGTTATCACCCCTTTCCTAGAAAGTTCTATATAACCCGCCCCTCAATTTGCATTGACCTGCCCCTTAAGTTGCATATAATTGAAAGTGGGTAGAAGTGGGTGTAAATACAGTTGCCAACAACCCATATGCTATGGACTCTGGGCACACTGCCTGTGAGTCAGCCTCACTCTGCAAGGAAGAGTGCTGCTCAATAAAAGTTTGCTGCCTGCCACCGCCGGCCCACCCTTGAATTCTTTCCTGGGCAAAGCTGAGAACCCTCCTGGGCTAAGCCCCAGTTTTGGGGCTCACCTGCCCTGCATCACCTGGCAGCCATGAAGATGAAACAGTGGAGGTGGCAGTGGTGGGTGGGTGGGTGGTGAGACAGCAGAGAGGTGGTGGTCCGCAGTTGGTGGGACAACTGATTCTCTCAAAAGAAGAGAAGTGATGAGGGGGCAACTGACAAAAAGGCTGGACAGTGGAGAGGTAGCAAGACGGCAACCAGCAATCTGATGATTGGCTAGACGGTGATTGGTGAGATGAGAAGAAGCAGTAATTAGAGAGAGATGGCGATTGGCTCTGCAGTGATCAAAGAAAATCAAAGTCATAGAGCTGCTAGTGCAGCAGAGCTCTAACCTTAGCCAAAGGCTCTTTTCAGAGCCATCATCTTTCCTGGCAGGCAGCAGAGCCGAGTGGTTGGGGGAGTGGCCATAGTGCCATCACCATATACGGGACCCCTGCCCTGGCTGGCAGGTCACTGGTCCACGTGCCAGTCTCCTCACAGCAGCCGAGCCTGCCCAAGTTGGGGAAACCCTAGGAGGAGACCTTTACCCAGGGATTAAGGTGGAGACTGGTCAGAGCCATTTTGGCTCCTGTGGTTGGGTGAGTGTCCTCCCCTCTGCCCACCCCTGCCAATCAGGTGAGCCAGGAACTTCGGCCTTTGGCTAGGTGGTCAGTTTGAAGTCCCCGTAGCCTGACCAGCTACATCCTTGTCATTCCTTCTCTTGATCCTTTCTCCTCTAATGCCATTTCATTGTCTGTTGGCCATTTTGTTTTATTTTAATTTCTGCTTTGAAATGTATGTTTCATCTGGAATTTTTGCTTTGGCTCCCTACTAACTATATTTGGGCAATTATTTAAGGCAAGACACTTGATTGTGGGAGGTCTCCTGTTGTGTTGACCCTAGGACAGCAGGGTCATGTTGTCCTGTGGCCCCAGCGTGGCCTTTGGGGTTCACTGTTGGCCACCAGCTAGATGCTCTGGGGTTTTCGACGTTGGTATGGGGATACTTGTTGGCTGATAGTCGACTGCTCTGGGTTTTTGGCATTCGGGATTGTAGGCCACCCCTAGACGCTCCAGAGTTTTTGGCACTGGCATTCCCTCTAGGATTGTGGGTTAGAGGCTACCCTAGGGGAATCTTGGCCTTGCCTTTTCTTGTTTCGTACCGAGAGTTATTTTCTGAAACCACCTTTTCTTATTGTCACTTTATCTACACTTTTTCTTCTATGCTTTGTTTTGTCGTATTTTGTTTGCCAGCACTATTTTAATGCCTTGCTACCTTGACTTATTCCTTCTCTGCAGGACATGGGAATCTGAAAGGGGACGACAGCAAAGGTCTAGCTTCTTCTCCTGTTGCTAAACTTAGAAAAACGCCTGTGCCCAGTAGAAATCCTTGCTAGACATGGGGATGATGATGAGCATCCCAGAACACTTATAGCTGGAGTGTCTTTTATGCTGGCCAGTGTTTGATGTTCTTCTGCTAGTTCTAGCCCAAGAACAATTGGCATAAAGCTGTGGTTAGACCTGCAGATTTCTGAGCATTGGTCTTGGTAAAGGCCTGGTGGTGCAGACGTTAAGGTTGCTTGGTTTAAATGTTCTGGAATTGCATCTGTTTTCAGGCCTGGTGACAGTACAGCTCATGAACATAAAACATCTTCTGATGAAATTAGTATATGAATTGATATTTCTATAGGGAAGACTACTCAATTGTCAACTTCACCATAGCTCATAGTAATCATAACTCTCCTGGCTTTAGAACTGTTGAGTATGTAAGAGTCAAAATTTAAGTCTTCATAATCTGCGTATTCATAGCATCAATATCATCAGTGTCCTACAGCTTTGATGGTAAGCAAAGGGCTATTAATTTCGTCTTTGATGTATAGAATATGTAATAGATGAAATTCGACTTAAAGAAATTCATTTTCTATTGCAAGACCATTTGGGTCCAATACAAAAATTAGAAAATCAAGAGGTTTGTTCTAAACATGGCTCTATACATTATAATGCTATTTCACAATTGGACTTATTGTGTAAAAAAGAAGAAAAACGGGAGGAGGTCCCTTGTGTACAGGCTTTTATGGCCCTTTACTGGCTCTTGTTACTTCCAGGCACCAGGAAGGCACATCTAAGGGAACCCCTCCTGGCTGCTCCCTAGAGGGCCTGTGCCCTCCTTGGAGACTCCTCAGTTCCCCAGTTCTGACCTGAGGGGAGTTCAGCCAGTGCAGGATTCCACCCAGGGTCATCAGGCCCCCATCCCCCTTATACAACTAGCCCCAGCCTATACCCCCAACTGCTAAGAAAGCAAGCCCAACAGGCACCCCCAGAAGCGGGGCCCCATATCAGCCCTTAAAGTCAAACTTGTGTCTGTGGCGAGAGGCAGCTGATGGAAATGGGGGCAGTTGAAGGGCAGGTGCCATTTTCTATGTCTGACTTGGCTCCGTGAAAGGAGGCACGTGGCCAGTTTTCAGATAATCTGGGGTTTTTGGAATGATCTAAGTCTACCATGTTCTTTCACTTGTCATGACTTATAAGCACTGTTGCTGTGCCGTGAGGGAGAAGCAGAGGGAAAAGTGTGAGATTAAGCCAGTCAGTTATGACAAGGTTAGAAAAATAACTCAGGGAAGGATGAAAATCGCACTGTTTCAAGGAAGTTTGCTTGAGGCACTCAGGAAACGTGATGACGCAGATTCCGACCACCCAGAAGGGCAGGCTCCCCTGGTGTACATTTTATCCCTGAATCTGCCTCCGACATGAGGAGGAAGCTACAGAAAGCAGAAATGGGACCTGAAACCCTGTGAGCCAACTCCTGAATATGCCCTTTAAAGTTTGCAACAATAGGAACAGGGCAAAAGGGGTAGAATTAAAAGCAAGATAAATAGCCAAAATGTGCAATTGCTAACAGTTGCTGTCAGTGCCTTGCCCCTCAGCCCTACCTGTCCTGAGAGAGTGTCGTGAGATTGGCATCTGACATGCCCAGACAAGAGCTCTTGACTTGCTGGCCCCTGGGTCAAAATCAGTGTGCCTACCGTAAGCAAAAGGGCCTTTGGCAATGAGAATGTCCTAACCTTCCCTGGTGAGAAAGAAAAAAGCTCCTGTCAATACTAGAGCTAACCTTCTTCTGCTAGTCCCAACGAGGTGCTTTTGTTGTTGTCGTTGTGTTTTTTGTTTTCTGTTTTTTTTTTTTTTGAGAGGGAGTCTCACTCTGCCATCCAGCCTGGAGCACAGTGGTGTGATCTCAGCTCACTGCAACCTCCATCTCCCGGGTTCAAGCAATTCTCCTGCCTCAGCCTCCCGAGTAGCTGGGACTACAGGTGCGTGCCACCACACCCAGCTAATTTTTTTATTTTTAGTACAGACGGGGTTTCACCGTGTTAACCAAGATGGTCTCAATCTCCTGACCCCAACGAGGTGTTTTGCTCAAGTAAGTGTACTGGGGGCCTCGGACCCTTGGCCTGGTGGATGGCTTCCTGCAGGCAGACAAGTGGCCACTTAAACATTTTTCTTTGGTGTCTCTGCTGCTGGGTGAGCTCTCTGGTGGCTCAGGGACTGCAAGGTCTCACGTTGAGCCATGTGGTTCACCCCCTCCTTTCTACAGAATCTTTCTCCACTTCCCCCTGTCTTTCATACTTACCAGGGAAAATAAAATGTGCTCAGGTAAACAGGTCCCAATTTTATAAATAATTTGGATCCAACTGTCTTGCACGGGTCACATCATTTGTGTAATGTGTGTTGTGTCTAGCATGCTATCAAATTGGCTTATAAATAAAAGCGTGCTCATAAATTAAACAAGTCTAAATATGTTAGTTTGGAGGGAATGTTGTGTCTTCTAAAATGTAACTTGAAAATTTTTACCTAGGTAAACCACTGATGCTCATAGGTTTTGGAATGGTTACAATGGCTTTAAGTAATGAGCTTTTGTATGGCTTAAAAATCTTGAAATTGTAGAATGCTTCTCATCTACAGAATGCTAATGTCCGTTGGGCAGTTCAGGATTTCTTGCTTCCTACGTGTATATAAAATGTGCCAGGGAAGATACATTCTTTATTGGGAAAAAATAACTTTTGTCCAGAAAGTATTAAGTGAGAGGCTCAAAATATGAGGGAAACAGCAAGTAGAAAAGAGAGAAGTGGGGAGAGTTATTGATGGAAGCTATAGCTATATCTATCTATCTGTCTATCTATCTATCTGTGTGTGTGTATATATATTATTAGTATATTATGATAGTATAATTATATTTTTTTTTTTTTTTTTTTTTTTTTGTTTTTGGCACGGAGGCGATCCCATGCAAAGAGTGACGTTACAGGTGCCCACCACCACGCCTGGCTAATTTTTGTATTTTTTAGTAGAGATGGGGTTTTACCATGTTGGCCAGGGCTGGTCTGTTGAACTCCTGAACCTTATGGATCCACCCGCCTCAGCCCTCCTAAAGTGCTGGGATTACAGGCATGAGCCACCGCGCCCCGCTGATTAAAGAAAAATTGTTTGTGGTAGACTTTCTAGGGAATGGTCTATGTATTGGAACTGGGTTTTCTTAAGGTATTGATTTATCAAGTTATGAGAATTGTTAATTTTAAAGCTCCAACCAGCTTCTTTTAAAACTTCTTTGGGCTAAGTGCAGTGGCTCACACCTGTAAATCCCAGCACTTTGGGAGGCCGAGGCAGGTGGATCACTTGAGCCTAGGAGTTCACGACCAGCCTGGGCAACATGGCAAAACCCCGTCTCTACAAAAAACACATTTAAAAAAAACAATGTAGTCTGGGCATGGTGGTGCGTGTCTGTAGTTCCAGCTACTTGGGAGGCTGAGGTGGGAAGATCCCTTGAGGCCAGGAAGTCAAGGCTGCAGTGAGCTGTGATCACACCACTGCACTCCAGTCTGGGCCACAGAGCGAAACCCTGTCTCACAAAACAGAAACAAAAACTTCCTGGGTTGGTGTCCCAGAGGTTCAGCTGTCGTGTGTCTCTGTGTCAGCTCTTTCTCCCCTTGAAAAGGTCCGGCATAGTGACTCTTTCCTTTAGCTTCTTCGTCCGCTCCTGTAATCTTTTCTCTTCCAGTTCTAACTGATGTCATGGCCTGACGCTAAAGCGTTGCATCTTAGAGATCTGTGGGAGCAGTGTTGTCCCCGGTACAGCTGGATGCTGTGCTCCTGGATTTTCTTGATTTATAACTTTATTTTTGGCTTTTAGTTTTTGACTCTTACTGCTTTAAAGGGTTTTGAGGACTAATGCGTGCCTGCCCCCCTCTATTCTCATCTGGCCTAGAATGTTTTATTGGCTAGAAGTCTTTTGACTCTAAGTCCTTTGCCCAAAGGAAATCCCCTTCCCACTCCCCCCACCCAAAAAAAAAAACCCTAAAAAACTAATTCAGGCCATGACAGGAAAGAGGGGTTGGACACGTCTCACTACGCCCCGCTGCCTGGAATTTAGGCCAGGCACAAAGGCCCTTCAAAACTTATAAGAAGGCCAGGAGCAGTGGCTCACACCTGTAATCTCAGCACTCTGGGAAGCTGAGGCGGGCGGATCACCTGAGGTCAGGAGTTGGAGACTAGCCTGGCCAACATGGTGAAACCCTGTCTCTACGAAAAATACAAAAATTAGCCGGGCATGATGGCGGCTAACGATGGCAAATAGCTCCCTGTTCAGCCAGAAAACTCGGTCTTATTAAAACCTTAAAAAGGAGGATTCCCCCAAGCATCAATTACAACCAAAATAAGAGGGCCTATGTGGGGCATTGTTAAGTGTTCCCACTGCTGTTAAACTTTAGGAAGTCACTCGCTGGGTGCACCTGCCCAGGGTTAACCTGCATCTTCTGCGTCCCTGCAGGCATGAGAGGAGGACACCATGCCCTTCACCTGTGAGCCCCTGGAAGGCGTAAAGCTGTTGTTTTGCAAATACACACAAATCACACAGCGAGGAGCACGTGCAGTCATCAGCCATACCGATTCTTCTCGCCTGGCCTTGCCCTTTCTCAGGACCTTTACTATCTTATCATTACTAACTTTTGGCTCCCTTATTGGATTTTGGGTTTCTTCCCACCCAGCCTTCATTTCCCCCATGATCAGACCAACTTGTAAGGCAGCCTCACCCTTTTTCTGCCCCATCTTCCTTTGATGCAAGAAAGATGAGCCCTAAAATTGGGGTTTAGCCAGGAGGGTTCTTGGCTTCACCCGGGAAAGAGTTTGAGGGCAAGCCGGCGGTGTTAGCTGCTCCCTGTGGAGCCGGGCTGACTCCCAGGCAGTGCGCCCCAAGTCCACAGCGTATGGGCTGTTGGCAACCGTGTGGGCTGTTGGAAAGGCAAAGGACCTTTCCCAGGACCTCTAGTAACTATCTTATCATTACTAACTTTTGGCTCGTAGCAAAGCTCGAGTCCTGTTGACTGCAGCAATTCCCCACAAAGACAACGCAGGTACAGGCTTCAACCCATCCTGTCCTCTGACCTGGAGAATGAAAGCACCCGGCCTCTGGAGCCCTTAGATCGGGCACCAGAGATTTTCCCTCCTCCAGCATTACGCAGGGCCTATGCCCATGAGCGCAGCAGGAAGCAGTTCCAGAAGACAGATGCTGCCCTTCTGTACCCGCTTAAGATTAAGGCAAAGGATCTCATCTCTGAGGGCAGGGATGAGGCAGGAAGATGGCAGGACTTGTTTTCTGGTCACAGCCCTGCTGACCAAAACAGGATCTGGTCTGGATGGGATGAAGTGGAGACAGGAATCGGGATGGTGAGAAAGGTAATCCCTGGCTGCCATCATTGCTCATGGCATAAGACCCTCCCACCGGTGCCATGATAGTTTGCAAATGCCATGCAATGACCTGGAAGTTACCACCTTTTTCCATGGCAATGACCCAGAAGTTGTCACTCCTTTCCTAGACAATTGTAAGTAACCCGCTCCTCAATTTGCATTGATCCCTGCTTAATCTGCACGTAAAAGAAGTGGGTATAAATACGGTTGCCAACAGCCCGAACGCTGTGGATTCACTGCCTGTGAATCAGCCCTGCTCCACGGGGAGCAGCTAACACCACCGGCTTGCCCTCCAAGTCTTTCCTGGGTCAAGTCAAGAACCCTCCAGGCAAAACTCCAATTTTAGGGCTCATTTTTCCTGCATTGAAGGACGAAGGGGCAGAAAAAGGGTGAGGCTGCCTTACCATTGGTCTGATCATGGGGGAAATGAAGGTTGGGTGGGAAGAAACCTAAAGTCTAATAAAGCAGTTATCTGTACGGCAGCCAGACCTCTCCGAAGGAATCCCACTTTGTGGTTTTGGCTTCCGAGGGAGTAAGTCTTCCGCGTCTGCAGAATGCCATCCTCGCATCAGAAGGAAGAAGGTGAACTCTGAGGCGGAGACATGAGCTGGATGGTAACGTTGGTCTCCCGTGGCTGCCATAACAGG
Organism: Rhinopithecus bieti; assembly: GCF_001698545.2. NCBI lineage: Eukaryota > Metazoa > Chordata > Mammalia > Primates > Cercopithecidae > Rhinopithecus > Rhinopithecus bieti. The sequence goes on along the minus strand of NW_016814059.1, from coordinate 218,513 downwards.
GTGCTGCACACTGCATGGCTTGGGGCAACAGGAACCTGCTCTCTCTCTGTCTCCGAGGCCAGGGTCTGACAGTGAGGTGTGGGCAGAGTGGGCTCCTCCCATGCCCTTCTCCCACACAGTGGCTGCTGGCGGCCCTGGGTGCACCCTGGCTGGTGGCTGCATCCCTCCAGTCTGCTGCCTCTCGGCATGGGGCTCTTGCTCTGTGCTGGTCTGTCTCTACTCACAGGCAGTGCGCCCTGAGTCCACAGCGTATGGGCACAGTGTGTGATGTCATAATCCTATGACATCAGCCATAGGATTTAGGGCTGGCCCTAATCCAGAGTGACTTCACTTTAACTCACTGCGCCTGCCAAGAACCTGTTTCCAAACAAGTTCACGTTCTGGGGTTCTCGGTGAACAGGTGTTTGGAGGGCACTGTTTGCCACAGGACAACTACGTATCACAGTGCTGGTGATGTGACCACACAAATGAAATACGGTTGCCAACAGCCGTGACTTTTTTTTTTTTTTTTTTGAGTCAGAGTCTCGCTCTGTTGCCCGGGCTGGAGTGCAGTGACGTGGTCTTGGCTCACTACAACTTCCACCTCCTGGGTTCCAGCAATTCTCCTGTTTCAACCTCCCAAGTAGCTGGGATACAGATGTGAGCCACCACGCCTGGATAATTTCTGCATTTTTAGTAGAGACGGAGTTTCACCATGTTGATCAGGCTGGTCTTGAACTCCTGACCTCAGGTGATCCGCCAACCTCGGCCTCCCAAAGTGCTGGGATTACAGGCGTGAGCCACCACACCCAGCCTTCAGGTGACTTGTAAGCATAGCATTCACACTATTTATACTTAGAAGGATATTCTCTGAGGACAAAAGATCATCTTTTGTTTTCATTTTTAATTTCTAAATAGTCGTTTTGAAATGATTTCAGAGTTATGAAAAACATTACAAAAAACAAAAGCAGTGCAAAGAATTCCAGCATATCCTGTAAGCAGTTTCCCTAGAGGTTATCTCATATAGAACCATCGTGTGAGGTTCAAAATCAGGAAATTAACACCAATGCAATACTATTTTTAAAAAATTCTTTTAAATGCAATACTATTAACTAATGTACAGGTGCCATCCCAGTGTCTTTCTGGCCCACAGCCCAGTCCAGGACCACACATTGCATTTGCTTGTCATTCTCCCTGGCTGCCTCCCAGTGGGGACAGCTTGGGGAGTGTGGTCATTGTCCAGCACACAGCTGCTTCTCACGGCTGCGTTGAGGGCACATCCTCTGAGCAGGACCCACAGAAGCTATGCCAGCCTGACCTCAGGGCGTCTCATCAGGAGACCTGTGATGTGGGCCTGTCCTTTACTGGTGTGTTAAGCTTGGTTGCTGGGATCAGGGCCGTCTGCCAGGCCTCTCTGCCACCAAGTTGCGTTTTCCCTTTAATTATCTTGTGGGGAGATAGTTTGAGGCCAAGAAATATCCCATTTCTCATCCTAATTTTGCCTACTAATCATAACATCTCTCGATGGTTCCTGTGTTGTTCGCAAAATGGCAATTCTCTGTTGCCATCATCGCTTTTGCATTTATTAACTGCAATTCGGAGGTGACAAGCATTTCACCCTCTCTTTCTGCTTATTTAACTGTTATTTATCTATGCAATTATGTATGGACTTGTGGGCATTTAGCCTTATAAGATGGGTTATGAGTTTTCTTTTTTGAGACAGGATCTCGCTCTGTCACCCAGACTGGAGTGCAGTGGCATGATCTCAGCTCACTGCAACCTCTGTCTCCCGGGTTCAAATGATCCTTCCACCTCAGCCTGCTGAGTGGCTGGGACCACAGGCACGCACCACCATGCTCAGCTAATTTTTTATTTTCTGTAGAGGCAGGGTTTCACCATGTTGTCCAGGCTGGTCTAGAACTCCGGGACTCAAGCAATCTGCCCACCTCAGCCTCCCAAAGTGTTTGGATCACAGGCATGTGCCACTGCGCCTGGCCCATTGCTATACTTACGTATTGTTTTGCTCTGATTGTCCCAGGTTTGGCTCTGGAGCCATTTAGATTGGTCCTGTGTCCTTTTGACACCCCGCTGCCCTTTGGGCGCTCTGCCTTACTTTGTGGGACCACAGGTGCTCCAGGTTCACCCGGGACCCTCCCTGCCTCGGTGCTGGGGGCCCCAGTGCCTGGCCCTGGAGAAGGATGTTAGTGCCCGAGATCTAGCTCTGGGGGTGCCTGTGGCTGTGGGGTGTCCCTGCTCTGAGGTCCCCCAGTGGACACAGCTAAAACCTCGCTGAGAACACACGGGCCCATGTCAGGCTCACACCTGTCTACCCAGCTGTCTACTGATATTTCTGTGCTGAAACTACAAGCTCCAACTGCTGCCTCTCCTCCCAGCTTCTCACACTCCTTACTTGTAGCTCCCTTCTCCAGCAGCGAGACTTGCCACCCACAGCGTGGCCACAGAGAGGTGACCTGAGTGGCCACACGGGGCTTCCTGCTCAGAGGGTTTAAGACTCTGCTGTCGCCATCCTGAAGTTCTTAATGAGCTTTGAGCAAGGGCCCCACAATCTCGTTTTGTGCCGGATCCCGTAAATTACATATCTGGCTCTAATTACCCACAATGTGCTTGCTCACGCAGTTCTGGAGCACACACAGTAAATTCATAATTGGTAACTCAGGTTGCTGTGCAAGACAGCTTCACGAACTAGGGCACGGTGTCTGCACACCGTTCTTTGTGTCGTACAGCCGACGATCAAAATACTGTCTTCCAAAGCATGTGGTAGGTGTTCTTTCCCCCGCTTCCTTCGATGTTCATTTGTTGCTGCTTGTATTCCATTTTGGAGACATGCCCCCATCCTGGTGGCTGTTCATCGCTTATTTACTTGGATGGTGTGTGGCATATTTCTGTGGTCCCGGAAGGACCACAAAAGCTGCAGCCTCCACAAGAGCCGAGCCCACCAGCGCCTGCACCTTTAAGGACCAGGAGGGAGGGTCCTGTCTCCCTGTTCCCTCCACTGACTCCCCCACCTATCTGAGCCCCCACTTCTCCTGCAAAGTGGGGACTCCCTGAGGAGGCAGAGGAGCAGGGTGGCAGGACTGTAGGCGGTGAGGGGCTCCTGCCACCCCATGGCTGGGTGCCGCTGGCTGGCCATGCACACACTGGGTAAGCATGCCTTGGGCGCTGGCGTGGGGACCGGGCATCCCTCCGTCTCACCTGGGCCAGCCCAGCACAGGAAGAGGGCTGAGACTCTGAGAAGGGTACAGGGCAGAGAGAGCGGGAAACAGCGGGGCTCAGGCTGGGGGCGGGAGCCCAGGTGCCCAGGAGATGGAGTGCAGGCTCCCTGTGGGCACCTGTGGACAGCAACGGGAGGGGACTAAGGAGTGTGTTGTACTTTTTTTTTTTTTTTGAGATGGAGTCTCGCTCTGTCACCCAGGCTGGAGTGCAGTGACCGGATCTCAGCTCACTGCAAGCTCTGCCTACTGGGTTTACGCCATTCTCCTGCCTCAGCCTCCCGAGTAGCTGGGACTACAGGCGCCCGCCACCTCGCCTGGCTAGTTTTTTGTATTTTTTTAGTAGAGACGGGGTTTCACCGTGTTAGCCAGGATGGTCTCGATCTCCTGACCTCGTGATCCACCCGCCTCGGCCTCCCAAGAGTGTGTTGTACTTTATCTGTACCTGGCTAAGCGAGATCAGACTGTCATCTGGCATTAACTAAACCTCACAGTGGAGGCAGTGGCTTCACATCGCTCCCGAGAGGAAACCGCAGAGAATGCTGGGGGAGTAACGCCCTTACCAGCTTCCCCAGCACCACACGGGGCTGCTGCCTGAATGCAACCACAATGCACGCACCAGCCCTCGAGGGCAGGCCCATGGAGGGACGCCGCTCCCCGCTCTGCCTGCACACCTCTCCTGGAGTGGCCGTGAAACATCAGCTCCTGATGTGGAGTCATCGCCTTTGGCAACATCAGCACATTTTCATGGTCCTTATTTCATTTTTAGCTCATCCTTTAGAAGCTCACATTTTGGGGTAGTTTCACAATGTCCCAGGATGCATTAGTAGTTTCTGTGGCCTAAGTGTTGGCGACCCCCAAAATTCATAGGTTGGAACCTAATACCCAATGTGACAGTGTTAACAGGTAGGACCTTTGGGAGGTGAGTAGATCACGAGGGCTGTGCTCTCACAAATGGCATGGCATGAGTGCCCGGGTAGAAGAGGCTCCAGGGAGCTCCCTCACTCTGTCCACCATGAGCCTTGTCAAGAGGCGCCATCTTGGAAGCAGAGGGCGGCCTCATGAGACGCCACATCCACCAGCACCATGGTCTTGGATTTGCAGCCTCCAGAACTGTAAGCAGTAAATGTCTGTTGTTGACAAGTGGCCCAGGCTCAGGCATGTTGCTACAGCAGCCAGAACGGACTCTAGCAGCAGATCAGCCAGGGCTGCATGTGGTGCGTGAACATGCCCGCCACCCTCCTACTCCTGGGGCACATGAGGGCTGCACAGCTCTCTGCATACAGCTTCCGGGCTGTTCGATGCCCCTGTCCCCCTAAGTGCTGTGTTCTCCGGCTCAAAGGTCACACTGATTTTTGCCTTCAGCCCACTCTCATTTTCCCCAAATTTCACTAAGTGATTTTGCAAAGTGATGGCTGTGCTTCCCCCTGCACTTCTCTCCGGCTGGTTTCTACTCCGGGCCCACTGGCGGGGCCAGAAAGAACCGTAGGAAGGAACCTGAGGTTCCTGTTCCCCATCAGGCATGTGCACACCTACACCCACCTGTGCATACTCCACACCCATACACACCGGCACACAGTCGCACACGCACCTGTGCACACGTGTACACACATCCATACACCCACCCCTGCATGCACACCCATACACAGGCGCACACACCCACACACATGCATGTGCCCATACACATGCACACACACACCCATGCACACACCTGCCTGTGCACACCCCACACCCATGTATGCCTGCACACACCCATACACATCCACACACAGGCACACCCCCTCCACACACGTGCCATGCACACCTCACACCCATGCATACCTGCACATGCTTGCACACTCACCTGTGCACACAATCATGCATGCACACCCCACACACACCCACACACCTGTGCACACGCCCATACGCATCATTCCCACACCCACATGTGCACACACTGTACATACCTGCACACACCCACATATGCACATGATCAACACCCACCCACTCAGGCACTCCTACATGCACACACACGTACGTGCACACAGACATGGCCACTTTCATAGGCACACACCCACACACTCCCACATATACACGCATGCCCACCTAAACCACTCACTTGACCAGATAGCACTGTTTTTCAACCACAGCACAGAGACTGGGGATGCATAGGACATCATGTAGCCACCCTGGCCTCTGCCCATTGGATAGAGCACCTCTCCCTCCCATAGTGACAATCAGAAGTGCCTCCAGGTATTGTTACACATCTCCAGTGGGGCAGGGGTTCCCCCAGCTGAGAACCCGGGGGACAGTATGGTGGTTGCCAGCTGGCACCCCGGGAGGGCACGCCCGCCTGCTGCATGACCTGGAGAGTCAGGGTGTCTCCTCACCTCTGACAGCCTGGGAGATGGTGGGGCCTGTGCAAGTGTCATGCCAAGGCTTAGATGTGAAACCCCACGTGGGGCGTGCACACAGGAAGTGCTCAACCTGTGTTCGAGGACGTGGGGAGGCAGGCCCTCCTCACCCCTCCAGGCACTGACAGGGGCCACTGACCAGGAGGAGAAGGTGGTGGTGCTGCCCTCACCCAGGCGCAGTTGTGGGCAGCAGGCGCCAGGGCTGCCAGGCACAGGCATTGTCTTAGGGAAGATGGGCCCCTGGGCTCACATGCTGTGCTCCAGAGCTGAGGGGCCGGCCCTTCTGCCTGCTGTCTGGGGACTTGGGGAAGCCCCAAAGGAGAAGGCCATGACCCCTAGTCTCTCCCTGCGCAGCCCCTGCCTCCACCCCTGAGAGGCCTCATCACCAACCACTGAGCCGCCCTGAGGGAGAACCTCTTTGGCTGTTTCCCGAGGCCGGTTTCCTTGTTTGTTTTTTGAGAGGGTGGTCCCAGCTCCCTGCCTCGGCCTCCCGAGGTGCTGGGACTGCAGGTGCATCGCTGTGCCCGGTTCCTGGGGCTCCTAAAAATACAGACACAGCGGTGACGGGGGCATCACATGGTGACAAGGGCAAGGTCCAGAAACAGGGAAGGGGGAAAAGCCTGGCCGGCCCTTGAGGACGCGCTGCTGTGGGCTCTGACGACTAAATTAAGGACACAGCTGTCTGCTCCTCCTGTCCTGCCCATCCCACCACCCCGGCACCCCTGACGCCCCACATCTGCTCATTTCTTTACTGTCAGTCTCCACCACCCTCCCCACCCCAAACACAGGCTTCTGTGAGAGGGATCTGGGGCTCCCATGCAATTGCTGGGGGGCCTCCTTGGATTTCCACCGCACCGGGCATGAGCGCCACCACCAGGAGCTTAGCTTTTCAGGAGAGCGCCTGGTCCTGAAACTTTCTAGGCATCTCAGTAGCCAAACCCTCTTGATCGTGTGGTTCCAGAAAAAGCCAGTGTGGCACCCACTTCCCCATGCTGCAGCCCCCGTGGTCCGGGAAGAGGGCTTGGTTCTGCAGAGCTGAGGAGGGAAGTGGTCTCCGGGAGTAGCAGGGAGGCCTCGGAGGGAGGCGGCGGAGCAGGTTCTGCTCTTAGGAAGTGCCCTGTGAGTGGCTCCCGATGGACCCAAGAGGTGCTCTGGGGGATGAGTTATGGCTCTGAGCTGCCCGTGCCAGGCAGGGAGGCTGTGTTCTCATGCGTTCACCCATCAGTCCCTGGGTACGGGCCTCCCAGGATGTACCCCAGCATCCCGGTCGTGCAGAGGCCTGGGAAAGCCTGTTGAGGCTGGAGGGGTGGGGGCACACTCTAGTGTGTTGGGGCACCTGTGTCGTGGGCACGGCTCCCCATTTAGGGAAGGCACTGCGGTGATCACGCACTACCAGTAAGTATTTCAGAGCCCAAAACACGAAAACAAATGGAAGAAGTTCCATGTCATAGTGAATTTTGGCTGTGTGCAGTGGCTCACCTGTAATCCCAGCACTTTGGGAGGCTGAGGCGGGCGGATCACTTGAGGTCAGGAGTTTGAGACCAACCTGGCCAACATGGTGAAACCCTGTCTCTACTAAAAATACAAAAATTAGCTGGGCGTGGTGGCGGGCGCCTGTAATCCCAGTTACTCGGGAGGCTGAGGCAGGAAAATCACTTGATCCCGGGAGGTTGCTGTGAGCCAAGATCATGCCATTGCACTCCAGCCTGGGCGATGGGGTGAGACTCTGTCTCAAAACATACAAACAAACACAAAACAGTGAATGTTTTTATTACAAATAATAAACATTCACTTTCACATACCACACCTCATTTCCCCAGGGGTTTCTGAGGCCCCTCCCTGCCCACCCTCCTTCATTCTCTCCGCAGTGTTTGAGGCATGTTTTGTGCCAGGCCCCTCCCAGGGCTGCTAACAAGAAAACATAAAATAAAAATGGCAGAGAAGCAAGTGCCTCCTGCGTATGGCAATGCCAGTCACGAGCCAAACGGCTGAACGCAGCCCATGTCTCCTCCCTCCGGGTGTCCGGGGTCCCCTGCTCAGCCCGGACGTCAGACCGCTACCGTCTCACTCAAGGCTCCTGTGGGCCAGGGTCCACCTGGGACTCCGCTCCTTGGGATATTGGCAGGATCCCGGGCCCTGCAGCTGTGGGCTCAGGACTTGACTTCCTTGCTGGCCAGAGGCTGCATGAGCTTCCAGAGGCCACCTGCTGTTCCTGTCACCTGGGGCTCCCCAGCCCGGCCATGGGCTTCCTCGGAGCCACAGGGGAGGGACAGGCTCCAGAGAAATGAGTGTTGCAATCCCGCGTAACACAATCACGTTCCTCCACTCCCCTTTGCTGTGTTCTGTGGGCTAGAAGGTGGTTATCACCGGGACACCAAACAAGGGTGTCATCAACAGGAGGTGGGGGGCCTTGGGAGTCTGGCTGCCACAAGGAGGAAATGACAGCTCCACTCTGTCACTGAACCTGAGCTCAGCAGTAGCCTTGAGTGTCCTGGCAGCCACGTGGGAAAGGGACTCTGCTCAGAACACACATGCAGGAGCAGAACACACTCCTGCTCTCAAGCCCAGCACCGAGCGCATCACAGGGGCAGGTGTCCTGGGCCTCCGGTCTCAAGGGCATCATTTCTGTGCAGGCAACAGTCACTGGACTGTCCTTTCACACCCTCTGGACACACAGACAACACAAGTGGTTCCCAGAAGCCTCTGTGTCCCATCAGGTGGTGATAGGCAGGGGTGGCTGTCCCCTATGTCCTTCCAGGTGGGGGTGTCTGTTCCCTGTGTCCTCCCAGGTGGTGACAGGTGGGGATGACTGTCCCCTCTGTCCTCCCAGGCGGTGACAGGTGGGATGACTCTCCCCTGTGTCCTGTCAGTTGGGTGACAGGTGGGGGTGGCTGTCCCCTGTGTCCTCCCAGGTGGTGACAGGTGGGGGTGGCTGTCCTCTGTGTCTTCCCAGGCGGTGACAGGTGGGGGTCACTGTCCCCCGTGTCCTCTTATGTGGTGACAGGTGTGGGTGGCTTTCTTCTGTGTCCTCCCAGGTGGTGGCAGGTGGGGTTGAGTGTCCCATGTCCCATCAGGTGGTGACAGGTATAGGTGACTGTCCCTCTGTTGTCCTCCCAGGTGGTGACAGGTAGGGTGACTGTCCTGTGTCCTGTCAGGTGGTGACAGGTGCGGGTAGCTGTCCCCTCTGTCCTCCCAGGTGGTGACAGGTGGGATGACTGTCCCCTGTGTCCTGTCAGTTGGGTGACAGGTGAGGGTGGCTGTCCTCTGTGTCCTGTCAGGTGGTGACAGGTGGGGTGACTGTCCTGTGTCCTCCCAGGTGGTAACAGGTGGGAGTAGCTTTCCTCTGTATCCTGTCGGGTGGTGGCAGGTGCAGGTGGCTGTCCTCTGTGTCATGACCCCACCTGTGTGATGGCAAGGCCAGGCTCATCTCCAGAAACCTCAGGTCAGTGATCCCCACTGAAGCCTTTTTACATCATGGCAGAATCTGGAAAGTCTGTTTTATTTCATTATCTGAAATACTTTTAAGAGCTGATAACAGTAGCATTAGACTGTTACATGGATCTGGGACATCTATATCACTGGAGCATAAATGTCAAAGCCATTTCCATCATTTAACTTGTCCAATCCTTTCAACAACCTTCTGTGCTGGGCGTGATGACTGCTGTCTGCACAGATAGGTAAACTGAGGAACAGGTGCCAGGACCCTTGCCAAAAAGTGAAGGAGCCAGAGATTCTAACCCAGGACCCCGGCCCCGAGTCTCGCCCTTGCCCTCTCCCACCCACCTGCTCCCTCCACAGCCCCGATGTCTGACCCTGGGTGGAGAAAGTACAGGGAGGGTCTGCAGCTGCCCAGCAGTGTCCCAGCGACAGGACCTGGAGTGAACCAGGCCTCAGCATGGGCACGGGATGAACTCAGGGCACGGGCGGGCCATTGGCTGTTTCTGGGTAACTGACCTACAGGTGATTTCTTTTTCCTCTTCTTTCTAAGCTTTAAAAATTACCATTGTGATATAATAGAACTTTTCAGAATTTTAGATACCGTTTCTCTGTGTGAACAAGGCTTAGAGGATATGAGAATGTTTCTGTGGCGTACAGGTCCTAATACTATCTTTGAATACACATATTGAAAAGCCACTTAAATATTAACCTTTGATTCTGAACAGGATGAGCTTAACGGTGGGGACCTGCAGGGTGTGGCTGGCTGGAACCTGGGGCCGGCAGCCATGGCTGAGGGCATGTACTTCAAAAGGGGTGTTTCTGTCCCACTAATACTGTGTAAATATGTACGCCATCCAATTTTTAATCAAATAAAATGTTCTGTCTGATGGATCCCTTCATCTGTATGACAAACAGTTTTAAGTAAAGAGGATCTCAGCTTGCAGAATAAGTAAAATTGTTTAAATTCTAGATGAATGTGTTCAGTGCTTGATGGGCTAATGCTGGCTGGATTTGTGAAGGTCAGTCATATACATGGAAATTCTTCTGCATTCACCTTAGGAGAGTGATATTTTTAGGCAAATAGAGCTTGCGATATTTTCTTTCCATGCCACCTGCCCTCTTGGTATCTGGCCCTGCGTCCTCAGAGGACTGTGGTGGGCTGGTGTCCTTGGAGAGGAGGCCTCTCCAGGACCACCAAGAGGGGGCTGTGGCCTAGGGTGGGCTCTTCTAGTGGCATGAGGGCCACCCTTTATTCATGTAAGCGTTGTGAGGTGGGAAGGGAGGCCAGGGAGGGGAAAAGTAGAAGAATGCCTGTTGCTTGGGTTGGACGCTCGATGAACTTTCACCACTGGACATAGTNCAGGTGGGGTGTCTGTCCCCTGTGTCCTCCCAGGTGGTGACAGGTGGGGTGGCTGTCCTCTGTGTCTTCCCAGGCGGTGACAGGTGGGGTCACTGTCCCCGTGTCCTCTTATGTGGTGACAGGTGTGGGTGGCTTTCTTCTGTGTCCTCCCAGGTGGTGGCAGGTGGGGTTGAGTGTCCCATGTCCCATCAGGTGGTGACAGGTATAGGTGACTGTCCCTCTGTTGTCCTCCCAGGTGGTGACAGGTAGGGTGACTGTCCTGTGTCCTGTCAGGTGGTGACAGGTGCGGGTAGCTGTCCCCTCTGTCCTCCCAGGTGGTGACAGGTGGGATGACTGTCCCCTGTGTCCTGTCAGTTGGGTGACAGGTGAGGGTGGCTGTCCTCTGTGTCCTGTCAGGTGGTGACAGGTGGGGTGACTGTCCTGTGTCCTCCCAGGTGGTAACAGGTGGGAGTAGCTTTCCTCTGTATCCTGTCGGGTGGTGGCAGGTGCAGGTGGCTGTCCTCTGTGTCATGACCCCACCTGTGTGATGGCAAGGCCAGGCTCATCTCCAGAAACCTCAGGTCAGTGATCCCCACTGAAGCCTTTTACATCATGGCAGAATCTGGAAAGTCTGTTTTATTTCATTATCTGAAATACTTTTAAGAGCTGATAACAGTAGCATTAGACTGTTACATGGATCTGGGACATCTATATCACTGGAGCATAAATGTCAAAGCCATTTCCATCATTTAACTTGTCCAATCCTTTCAACAACCTTCTGTGCTGGGCGTGATGACTGCTGTCTGCACAGATAGGTAAACTGAGGAACAGGTGCCAGGACCCTTGCCAAAAGTGAAGGAGCCAGAGATTCTAACCCAGGACCCCGGCCCCGAGTCTCGCCCTTGCCCTCTCCCACCCACCTGCTCCCTCCACAGCCCCGATGTCTGACCCTGGGTGGAGAAAGTACAGGGAGGGTCTGCAGCTGCCCAGCAGTGTCCCAGCGACAGGACCTGGAGTGAACCAGGCCTCAGCATGGGCACGGGATGAACTCAGGGCACGGGCGGGCCATTGGCTGTTTCTGGGTAACTGACCTACAGGTGATTTCTTTTCCTCTTCTTTCTAAGCTTTAAAATTACCATTGTGATATAATAGAACTTTTCAGAATTTTAGATACCGTTTCTCTGTGTGAACAAGGCTTAGAGGATATGAGAATGTTTCTGTGGCGTACAGGTCCTAATACTATCTTTGAATACACATATTGAAAAGCCACTTAAATATTAACCTTTGATTCTGAACAGGATGAGCTTAACGGTGGGGACCTGCAGGGTGTGGCTGGCTGGAACCTGGGGCCGGCAGCCATGGCTGAGGGCATGTACTTCAAAAGGGGTGTTTCTGTCCCACTAATACTGTGTAAATATGTACGCCATCCAATTTTAATCAAATAAAATGTTCTGTCTGATGGATCCCTTCATCTGTATGACAAACAGTTTTAAGTAAAGAGGATCTCAGCTTGCAGAATAAGTAAAATTGTTTAAATTCTAGATGAATGTGTTCAGTGCTTGATGGGCTAATGCTGGCTGGATTTGTGAAGGTCAGTCATATACATGGAAATTCTTCTGCATTCACCTTAGGAGAGTGATATTTTAGGCAAATAGAGCTTGCGATATTTTCTTTCCATGCCACCTGCCCTCTTGGTATCTGGCCCTGCGTCCTCAGAGGACTGTGGTGGGCTGGTGTCCTTGGAGAGGAGGCCTCTCCAGGACCACCAAGAGGGGCTGTGGCCTAGGGTGGGCTCTTCTAGTGGCATGAGGGCCACCCTTTATTCATGTAAGCGTTGTGAGGTGGGAAGGGAGGCCAGGGAGGGGAAAAGTAGAAGAATGCCTGTTGCTTGGGTTGGACGCTCGATGAACTTTCACCACTGGACATAGTGTGAACATCGGAGAGGCACGTTCAGCTATCACGTTCCACTCTCCCATTCCCCGGACCTCGAATTCAAGCCTGTGTAAGCAAAGGTTCTGTGCTGCCAGGCTGGGCCTTTGCCCAGGGAAGGCACAAGAGAGTGAACGCAGGGCAGGCCGCTGGGCCTGGTGACTGGGCTGCTCAGCACGCCCACAGGGCGCCCCTTGGGGTGTAGCCTGGGCCGGGGCAGTAGGCTCCCTTGGACAGGGCCGTGTCTGGCTCACATGAAGCTGCCCTCATGGAACGGGGTGCAATGGGGTGTTTGTGGTCCTGCTGCCGTTGGCTGGGCGCGGCCATCCCTGCCCGCTCCCCTGGCCTGCGCCCTGGGCCCTGCTGCACCTGGATGGGGGGGGGGGGGTCGGGGCTGGCGGGGAGTGAGGCCGCCAGTCTCCTCTGCTGTGGCTGGTGTGGGGGCCAATGGGGCGCAGAGCTGCTCACCCGGCTGACTCCCCCTTGTGCCCTGCTGGCCTCTGAGCCAGTTCTCTGGGGCCTCTGAGTGCCATGGACGTGAGGACCAAGTCTCTGCTGAGCCAGGGGGCGCCCCTGCCCCTGCCCTGCTGCAGCCTGGGCCACCGGGAATCCTGACGGATGCGGGGACGCAGCCACCGACACCCGAACACCAGGGTGTTTCACCCAAGTGTAAAAGTCTACACTTCCAGGCTTCTCAAACAAAAGAAAACAAAGGAAAACTTCAGATGCCCTGTCGATGGGCGTGCGTGGCCACGCTGAGCTGCTCTTCAAAGGCGGCAGCGTCTGTCTGGCCTGCGCTCCGCCCCCTGCCCACAGTTCCTGTCCTCTGGCTTGCCCTGTCCTCCCTGGCCGGCTGTGCTGGCGTCTGTGACGCTCGGTCCTCTCTGCAGAAGTGCAGGGCAGCACATTAAAGGCTGAGTGCGTCCCACACAGTGGGGCTGGAGCTCGGCACCTTCGGTTCACCCCAAACACTGCCCTCCCGCTATGCGCAGCCACTGCTGCCCCTGCTGCACCCCGACACGTGGGGAGCTGGTCTGAGCCTGCCACACCTGCTCCCCTGTGATCTCCCTCTGCCACCCCCATCTCGGGCTCCATGCCCCTTCCTCAGTCCTCCCTGCCCGGGGCTGCTCTCCTGAACTCAGCAGAGCAGGGCTGGCCAGGAGTAAGGACAGGGGCGACCACTGGTCCCAGAAATCCTGAATCTAGGAAACCCCTCAGTCCAGGGCAGACTGGAATGGACGACCACCCTGCCTAGGGGAGGGCCCTCCAAAGTCTTTGACCCTGAGCTAAGTTCTCTCTGCTTCTCTGAGTCTCTGTCTGTCTCTCTTCCCCCTCTCTCTGTCTGAATGTCTGCCTGCCTCTCCCACACACACCTGAGACACAGGTTTCACAGAACAGCCCTTGGCCCTCTCTGCCAGGAGGGTGGTTCTCGGAGGTTCCTGTCCTCTGTGGGGATGCTGACAGCTGCAGGTCATGGCTGGTGCCACGGTTCTCACTCTTGGCTGCACAGAGCAGCTGGGGGCTGCAGGTCAGGCCCTGCCTAGCTCCGCATGGCCCTGGTTCACTAAAGTGACAGGCTGGGGTGAGGAGAGGAGGAGGCCAGGGTGTGACCATCGGTTTCATTTCTGCTTTCACCCAGCTTCCTGAGTCAGGCACCGGCAGAGTGGCAGCTGGTTTGTGGGACACCCATCTGTCGATAGGGCATGAGTATCCTCGGCTCTGTCCTCCTGGGAATCATGAGTCCTGGCCGTGGCGCCAGGGCCAGCTGTGTTTGTGACCTGGTGCATCCTCAGGAGAAGGAGAGTAGGCGAGGCGCCAGGGAACGTAGGATTTGCTAATGAATTGTCTTTCAAAAAAGGTGGGTTTTTTTCTGTTGTCAGACATCAGGAAACAGGTAGAGGCTGTGACCTTTGGGCCAGTCGAATCTACAGAGATTAAAGGAGGATTGTGGAGTGAAAACCAAAACAAGCCAAACGTAGAGGAATCCGTTTACCCTTTCAGCCGCGTATTTCACTGTTGCTGAACCTTTATTAAAATGCTTCTCTCAAAGGAAAAATTGTATAGTTTTTTCCGGCTTTAAAAACCCAGGCTGTGTGTCTAAAGGTCACTTGACGAAGAGCACAAATCCGATGGTAAAGTGCAGGGTGTGGAGGGACGGGCCTCCCGTCCAGCACCAAAGCGGGCTCTGGCAGGCTCATCCCTCCCAGGGAACTTGGGTGCTGCACAGACTTAGTGTGAGAAGAAAAGACTTCTTCAGACATTTTGAAGTTAACATATTTCATTTGTATTCAAGAGCTCAACCCTCCTTGGAGAACAAGTGCTAAATACGGCATCCACACAGCCAGCCCTTTAGGGGAATTTGAGATTGGACCAGAATGGTAGACTTGTTCATGTCATCCAGGACCTTCTACCCATCCATCTGCAAATCTATCTATCCCTCCACCCATCCATCCACTCATCCATTCCTCCATCCATCATCCATCCATCCGTCCATCCATGCATCCATCTATCCATCCACCCATGCATCCATCCATCCATCCATCCGTCCATCCACACCTCCATCTATCCATCCACCCAAGCATCCATCTATCCATCCACTCATCTGTTCATCCATCTATCCATCCATCCCTCCATCCATCCATAACCTACCCACACATCTGTTCACCCATCTACCCATCCATCCATCCATCCATCCATCCATCCACAAATCCACTGGCCCATCCATCCATCCATCCATCCATCCATCCATCCATGCATCCATCTATCCATCCACCCATGCATCCATACATCCATCCATCCACACCTCCATCTATCCATCCATCCCTCCATCCATCCATAACCTGCCCACACATCCATTCACCTATCTACCCATCCATCCATCCATCCATCCATCCATCCATCCATCCATCCATCCACAAATCCAGTGGTCCATCCATCCATTCATCCATCTATCCATCCATAACCTACTCACCCCCTGCATCAACCCATCCACCCACACACCACCTATTCATTCATCCATCCATCACATACCCACCCACCCATCTGTCTATCCATTCATCCATCATCAACCCATCCACTCATCCATCCATTCACCTACCCATTCATCTGTCCACCCATCCATCCATCTATTCATCCAGCCATCATCTGCCTGCCCATCCATCCAACTATCCATTTATCCATCCACCCAACTGTAATCAACCATCCATCCACCCAGCCATCTACTCACCCCCTTTCCCTCTCACCCTCCCTCCATTTCTCCCTTTCTTCTTTCTTTGGTCCATTCATACATCCATTCATTTACCCGTCCAACCATCCAACTATCCACTCATCCATTTATTCATCCAACCATCCACCACTCATCCATTAACCCACCCGTGCATTCATCAATCTACTTATCCCTTTCTCTTTCTCCCACCCTTTTCTCTCTCTCCTTTCATCCATCCAGCCTTCCATCTATCCATTCATCCCTTATCTATCCACCCATCTATCCATCCACCAGCCCCTTCACTCACCCATTCATTCATCCATCTGTAGACATATATTAAATGCCACTGTCTTCCATGTACCAGGCCTGTTCAAAACACTGGCTGAATTGAGTGAGACTAACTCAGTTCCTGCTGGGAAAAGAGACAATAAGTCATCTGTCTTCAATATGACACCTGCTGGGGAAGATCTGTGGAGAATGGAGGTTTCAAGGAACACTGGCCAAGGGCCAGAACCCAGAAGCTGGAGTGGGAGCAGACTTCCAGTGGTGATGTCTAGGGGAAGCTGACATGGCATAGAAGCTAGTGGGTTAAGGTTGGAAAGTTCATGGTGAGAACAAAAAGAAGGTAGTTCCAGATGAGGGAACAAGAGGAAGTACAGGATAGGAAGGAGAGTGAAGCCTGGGAAGGCGTCCTAAGGGCTGGTAGTGTCTCAGGTACCCAAACGCCCAGGCAGGATGGACGTGCTTTCTCTAGTGCCCTGGGAACGTCCACCACAAACTGGGTGCTTGAAACAGCAGAAGTTTGTCATCTCACAGCTCTGGAGGCCAGAAGTTTGGAATCACGGTGTTGGCAATGTTGGTTCCTGTTGAGGCTCTGGGGCAGCGTCTGTTCCGTTTGTGTGTCTCTAGCCCCTGGTGACGGCTGGCAGCCCTCAGTGAGCCTTGGTTTGCAGGCGCATCTCTTGATGTCTGCCTCCGTTGTCACACGGCGGTCCTGTCCTGGACTCTGTTTCACTGTCTGTCCTCCCCTTCCAAGGACACCAGTTGTGTTGGATTTAGCGTCTCAGTGTCTCTCCTCTCCTCTTATGGGTTCCCTGTCATATTGGATTTAGGGCCCACCCTACTCAGGTATGACCTCGTCTTGTCTAATTGCATCTGCAACGACCTTATTTTCACATGAGGAGTCAGGACTTCAGCCTTCTCAGGGGATACAATTCAGCTTTTCCCACCACCCCACCAGCCGGTGCTGCGGCTCACGGACCCTTCCTGCCATGAGCGCCCACTCAGTGCTGGCCCTTCCTGCTGCTCCTAGTCTCGGCTTTTATGGCCACTGCACATGCCTCTCCATGTGTCTCTGTCAGGCATGCAGAGAGAACTGCGGGGCTTGTGATTGTCTCCCTTCAGTTGGAATCCTGCAGACTCTTGAGGGGAGATTGTTGTACTCCTGACTCGCTGGGACTCACAGGAGAAAACCAGAAGGAGAGAGCGGGAAACAGGCCAAGGGAAGGGAGAGGCCGGAGCAGACATGGTTTCAGGTGGTGTCCAGTGGTCCTGACGGGGACTCTGGATATACATCAGACTGCAGGTCGGGATGGGGGCTTTGACCTCAAGGTGGTTGGGGTCTGGCCCTGGGCCACCCTGGCACAGGCTTCAATTCCAGGAGCCCCTGAACGAGGGCCCAGCTGCCCAAGGCAGGCCCTGGGGGCTCCAGGTGTGAGCTGTTGGCACGGCACCTGCAGCAGGGGGGCGTGGCCACCCCCGAGGGTAAGGGGCACCCTATGTGACAACAGGGAGGGTGGGGAGCAGCAGTAAGGCTGCAGGCAGGTTCAGCCCTCGTGGTTCTCCTGCCACGGAGTTCACTCACCCGTCTGAAAGGTGCGAGTGTCCTTCCTGTCCACACGCAGCCACACAGGGGCTCAGACTTTCCAAAGACTGGCTGCTGTGATGGGTGTGCTGCTGTGTCATGTGGCGGCTGACTGCATTTCCAGGACAACCAGTGAGGTTGGGCCTCTTTTCATAGCTTTGTTGGCCACATGGGCATTTTCCCTTGCTGGCAGTCATTCAAGGTTACTGTCCACTTTTCTGATGGGGTGTCTGCCTCTTCCTTATGGACTTGTGGAGTTCTTTCTACATTCAGGGTGTAAGTGCCCCTCCCTCATCTGCTCCCTCAGTCACTCCCTGAGTAAATCACTCAGCGCGAGGACCCCGTGTGCACCTGCAGTATGCTATTCTGGTTGCCTGCAGAGCCTGCAAGCTCGCCAGCAGCCAGCAGGCATGGGGCTGGCACCGGATGCCATCTATAGCTCACATGCCAGAGAGGCGGGATCCCACATGCGGGTCCTCACTCCTCCCTGCTCGGGGACTGCTGTGCCTTTGTTTTGGGACTGGGGGAGGTCCTCAGCTGGTTCTTCCCCCAGTGCCCTGATCCTGGGTCCACCTGTGACCGGTCCCTGCAGACCCCACACCTCTGAGAAAGGCTTCAGTGGCATGGGCCTAGGCTGGACCATGACCCACTCAGCAAAGCCCAGCTGCCTCTGTGACCAATGGCCATCTGGGCCGGTCCCTGCTGCTGAGCTGCTGGGACCACAGGCAAAGGAGATCCACCCAGCCCCAGAGCCCACCTCTCCAATTGCCGGGGCTTAATACAGTCACCCATGATGTTGTCAGAGTCCTTCAAGTCTCAGCCCACATAGTGACTTATGGCCACCCACATAGTATCTACCTGGACCCCAGACCTGAGTGGTCAGCAGAGATCACACCTGGGAGCTCCAGGTGTGAGCTGTTAGGGTGGTACCTGCAGCAGGGGGGTATAGCCACCCCTGAGGGTAAGGGGCATCGTATGTGACAACGGGGAGGCTGCAGGCAGGTTCAGCCCTCGTAGACAGCACAGCACTTTTCCTGCCACAGAGTTCACACACCCACCTGAAAGGCACGAGTGTCCTTCCTGTCCACATGCAGCCACGTGCGTGTGGCACCTGCTATGATGCAGCAGTAGCAGTGCCTCACGTGCTGCTGGGCACAGAGCCCTCGGTGTGGGGTGTGCCCTCAGGCAGTTCGGGGCAGGGCTGCAGGTGGAGCTGGCAGCAGTGACACTTGTCTTATCACAGGTCACTGCCTGGAGGGGTGGCTGCCATCCTATCACAGGTCATGCTGAGGGCATTGGCATTTACTCCAAGCACCAGGATAACTCTGGGGTTTCCTTGGGATGTGGCCTGATCTGTTGGTATCTAGAAGAATCCTTTAGGCCACAGAACAATGAAAGATGCTTGGACTGAGTGCCAGGAGCCACTAAGATCTGGGACGGGGCTTGGAAGAGGCTCTTGGGTTGGGCAGCGGCAGTGGCCAGGCAGTATGGTTGGAGTCTGGACATGTGGGGAGCCCACAAGAAAGTTGACAGGCAGGTGAGGGGCTGGGGGAGAGTGGTGCGGGATGGCATGGAGGTCCAGCCTGAGCAAGTGGGCACAACATAAAGCAGGTGCCATGACCTGCCACAGGGGACCCTGCAGGAGTGTGGACCTGGGTGAGGGTCACCACTGCACTCAACACTGTGTGGGAGCCCAGGGAAGGGGAAACAGGTCACACCCAGCACACCTGCATGGGAGCCTGGGGAGGGGGGGGACGGGTCACACCCAGCACACCTGTGTGGGAGCCCGGGGGTGGGGGCAGGTCACACCCAGCACACCTGCATGGGAGCCTGGGGCAGGGGCAGGTCACACCCAGCACACCTGCATGGAAGCCTGGGGAGGGAGATGGGTCACACCCAGCACACCTGCATGGGAGTCCGGGGAGCAGGGGCAAGTCACATCCAGCACACCTGCGTGGGAGCGTAGTGGATGTGTTACCTCTAACATCTAGGCTTTAGGGGAGGCCAGAAGGAGAGAAGGGCCAAGAGGCATCAGGTGAGGAAGGCTTGCTTGGGTGGGCTGGGGCGGGGCAGAAGCTGACCTTAGGGTGTGAGCAGGTGAGCTCAGCCTGTGTAAATGGATGGCACCCAGCGGAAACAAGGTAAGGAGGCTGAGGCAGTTTTTCCATTGTGGACGTCTTTTATTGTGTTTAGGGACCCACACGATGCTGACTAGAGAGAGGTCGACAGACACGGACAACACCTGGGTCGCTACACGGAGCCCCTCCCCAGGAGGCGATGGGGAAGCCGCCCTCCTTGTCCCTCCCCAGGAGGCGATGGGGAAGCCGCTCTCTGTGCTGACTGCAGCGGCCAGAAGGCGATGGGGAAGCCGCCGTCTGTGTCCCTCCCCAGAAGGCGATGGGGAAGCCGTCCTCTGTGCTAAATGCAGCTGCCTGGCAGTTCACAGGCTGACGGCTCCCACTGAGCATCACACTGCAGCCCCTGGAGCCCACGTCCACTTGCAGAGAACAGCCATGACCGGCCCTGCACAGACCCTGCCCTTGGGCAACACACAGGCAGGCCCACCGACTAGAGGCACAAATTCAAACTGTGGCATCCACCTTCCTGTCAGTGGCAGAGGGCAGCGTGCCGTGGAAAGCAGCTTTTGGCCAACATCCTTCACTCAGTATTGCTAATTATTCTTGTAAACAAAAACTGCAGTATCAGCAGACAGGTTTGCAGATACTGCATTCTTGAATTTGTTTTGATTCACAGGTAAATATGATTTTAAAAAGCCATTCCCAAACATAGAAACTGTTGTTACTGATGTGACATGCACCTGAGAGAAATAAAATTCCAATGGGGTCCCTTCCTGGAGGTCATGGCTCAAGGCCAGGCAGAGTGTGGTCTGCAGGCTGCCTGCGTGGGGGCTCTGCATGCGTCCTGGGGTAGTACATGCTCCTGCGGGGCCCTGCATGCGTCCGGGAATAGGACATGCTCCTGCCAAGGCTTTCCCTACACTGAAAGGACCCACAGGCTGCCCAAGTGGCAGTAGCCTGAGCTGGTTTCAAGGAGTTTTATTTCTCTCTGCTACAAGAACATAAACAGAATTTCCTGGTGAGACGTACCAGGACCCCTGTCCTCCAATGCCTCTGAACAGACTGCGATGTGTCAACTGAATGCTCAGTTTACAGCCTCTGCTGGGAGCCACGCGTCAGGAAAGGACTTGGCGTGAATCTGTGGTTTCCTCCATTTCACCTTCTGCACAGCTAAACCAAGCGGAACACTTGGCTTTTTAATATGGGCAAAGTAAATGGTCTAGGAAGCTACTGTGAGCACAGGGATTCTTGGATTCTCAGCACAGGTGCGTCTACAAGGATCGTGATCCCCGCCTGAGAACACAGTGCCCCTGGGGCAGCCTCGGAGCCAGGAGCAGGGAGCAGGGAGGGAGGGAGCCAGCCTCACACAGACGGCATGAAGTTAGACATTTTTCTGCCCTGCAGGGACGGGAATGGGGTGGACCTCACTGCACAGATCTACGTCTTTATTACAGCAACACAAGACACGGCGAGGTGCGCTCCCGGCACGGAAAGGCGTAAACAGTCAGAAGAGAGGAGTCTTCTGCTTGGTTGGTTGTGTTTTCAGTAGAGGTTGAAGAGTAGAAGTTGCCCTCCTTTCTCTTGAAACTCAGATTTCCTTGGCTTGTTCGTGTCTCTCCCATCGCGGGATGACTTCCCGGGGTCTTCGTCTCTGCTCCCTCTATACCTTGAGCCAGTGGCGGAGCTGGAAAGAAAACAGGTTTATTCCGAAATGGAGAGTGTGGCTGCTGGGAGAAGGGCAGCCCTGGGGCGATGCCCCGTCTTGTGGCTAAGAGCAGCTGAAGGCAGTGAGCAGCCTGCAGCCTCCTGGCCACGTGCCCTGGGAAAGGGGGAGGCTCGTCAGGGGCCTGGACCAACACGCCCCTGACGGGTGCCAGGGATCTGATGCCTCACTCAAACTTCTATAAATCAATGATTACTTGATTTTTTAAAAAGCCGTGAGACCGTGGTTGCCGTGGTGGCCGTGGTGGCCTCTGGGGCATATTGATCAGCTGCTGAGTCTGAGAGATGCCGGGCACCCTCAATCCGAGGCTGGTTCCAGATTGTACCCCAGCGACTTGGGTGTGACGTGGTGATGTCACCTCTCCCCCAGGTCGCCCCACCTTCCCGGGGGCCTCAGATGCTCCATCCAAGTGACACGCTACCTCTGCAGCTCCGTCTTGCTCTCTGCGACCCGGGCGGGTGCAGGAGCAGGGTGTCCTGACGGCTCAGGGACTGATGACATAGACAAGAGCAGCTATTTAGACCGCCAGCAAATGTCATTGCCTGCTATTATGCAGCCGTTAGTTCAGCCTATTTGTGAGCACAAGCCCCTCGATAACACTCAATAGCAAGAAGTGTGCTTCATAAACATTTCCAAACAGGGGCACACAGGGCTTGCTTCTGACAAAACCGTGCCAGCCATGGAAAGCCACTGAAGCTACCACTGGCCACGTCACAGCTTCCTCCGGCCCCTCCACTGAAAGCCTGCAGGGACCTCCTCAGCCTGGGTGGGATCACACTGCAGGCCAGGGGTCTACCGGGGGCCTGGAGCAGCCACAGTTGACGCCAGCACAGGCAGCATCCAGGTGCAGCTCGGGGCTCAGTGAAGGAAGCTGGGGCAGGGAGCCCGGCCAGGACCCACAGCCAGGGGTGGCCCAGTGGCCAGAGCCCTAGAGCAGAGGTTCTGGGTGGCAGCCCCACTTCAGGCCAGCGATGAAGGAGCCATGCTTGGGACTCCAGCTGTGAGCCCCGTGCCCCCGGGTGAGGCAGCTCTCTGCCCTGCTCTCTGACAGAAGCAGAAGGTTCCCCTCTGGAAGGAGGTGTGCTTGGGGGCTCCCAGATTCCCACAGATTAAGATGAAGCCATAAATGTAAAATAAAGACTAGAAACAGAAGACAGCAGCCCACTCTAAGTGAGTCCCCAGAAACCAGACCTCAGTTTGATCCCAAAGGACTGGAGCTGTTGCAACAGATTATAGGATGGCCACATAGGGGACCCTTGAAAAAGTGACACACGCACATCACAGTGATGAGAATTTCACAAGAAACAGCAGAGCACACGCAGCTTCCAGAGATGAAGTAGAAAAGAGAATGGCTGGGATGCTGAACCGGGGCAGGGCAGTGGGAAGCGGAGCGTCCATAGCTGAGCTATGGTTTGTTTACGTGACAGACGGTCAGGGACCAGTCACAGCAGGCGAAGCGTAGCTATGGACACGGACATTTCTGGCCTAGACAGAATAACAGGGATCGAATTTACTGTACTGTCCGAAACAACCCCCAAATAAACAAAACACATGCACCAATGGCCTTCCAGACTGTGGACACCAGACCATAAGGGTCAGTGGTCCCTGAGGGAAGTCAACAAGGAGCTCCCCCTGCCACCCTGCTCGCTGTCTCGAGGGAGTTTCCAGATTGCAGCACAGCGAGGGTGCAGCATGGTGCACTCCCTGGGTTGAGAGGCTGGAAAGGAGAGCGAGGGAAATGGAGGTGGCTGCAATTTGCAGGCCAGAGCACCAGAGAGGAGGTGGCCACACAGAGAGAAGACCCGGGACAATGGCCCAGGACCCCCGCTGAGGGTTCAGTCGAGCACACCCGCTGTGTATGAGGAGGCTGGGGAGAGAACCGCGGACAGGACCAGAGGGAACCACCTCTGATGCCCACACAGGGCTGGGCACAGTGCCTGCTCCCCCAGCCAGGAGCAATCACGACTCTCAGGGATTTGCATGGAGTGTGCACAGGGTCTTGCTTCAGTAGGGGTTGGTTAGGGCTACACCAAATGCTGAAGCCAAATAATACACTTTTTAGGAACCTAGGAATATCTAGAGATGTAACAAATGAAATTGTAAGAATGGCAAAGGAAAGATCAAGCTAGACTCAGAGACAGATGGGTGCAGGGCAGGCTGTTTCCACAGTGTCTGCTTTTCCTGCTGTGGGCTCACAAGGCTCTGTTTGTTGTGTGGACAAATTAATAATTTTAAAATGGCCACATGTGGATTAATGATAAGACTGTGCTACTCAACTGTGCACCTAAGATTCGAATGAAAACAGAATCTAGGCCGGGCGCGGTGGCTCAAGCCTGTAATCCCAGCACTTTGGGAGGCCGAGACGGGCGGATCACGAGGTCAGGAGATCGAGACCATCCTGGCTAACACGGTGAAACCCCGTCTCTACTAAAATACAAAAAACTAGCCGGGCGAGGTGGCGGACGCCTGTAGTCCCAGCTACTGGGGAGGCTGAGGCAGGAGAATGGTGTGAACCCGGGAGGCGGAGCTTGCAGTGAGCTGAGATCCGGCCACTGCACTCTGCACTCCAGTCTGGGCGACAGACCGAGACTCCGTCTCAAAAAAAAAGAAAAGAAAAGAAAAGAAAACAGAATCTAAGTGAGGTAAGAGACCTGGAGGACCCGTGGCAAAGTGGATACACTGGAGCCTCATGACAGAAAACACAGAAAGGCAGAAGGCAGAAGGCAGAAGGCAGAAGGCAGAAGGCAATCTTTCAACGTGTGGCTGCAAAATTCACAGAATGACAAGATTTGTGAATCTGCAGATCTCGCTACACAACATATCCAGAGAGGATAAATAAAAAGAAACTCAGGTCCCGACACTCCACAGGGAACCCACAACACGGAAATTACAGGAAACTTGGCCGTGTGCAGGGGTGAGGACAGAGCTCACCACAGGGCAGGCTCACAGGTGCACACATCTCAGCACAGCCACGGAACACTGCCTCCAAAACGCAGAGATAGTCACCGTCGGCCTGGACCCCTGAGCCCACGGCAGTGCTTTCGTGAATGACAGCAGCATAAAGACGTTCCCAGACACCAATAGTGAGGGAGGTTAGCAAGAGACCTCCTCACAGGAATGTCCGAAGGATGCTTTTTGAAAAGCAAGAAAATAGTCCTAGAAGAAAAGAAGTCGATAACAAAAGTATGGAAACCAATAAACACCAAGCATGCACATTAGTCCAAGGAACAGGATGAGTCCATACAAAATAGTAATAGCAACGAGAACAGTAACAGTGTCTAATAACAGTGGGTTAAAAAGTCAGAAATAGTTCTGAGCAATCATGGCATATTCATCAGTAGGAGGAAGATTTAAGTCCTCGTAATGGGATGGGGTTAAAATACGGTTTAACTGTAGAGTTTAAGTGAAATATGTATGGTACAACCTCAAGAGTAGCTATTAAAGGAATAGAATAAGGCCAGGCACAGTGGCTCATGGCTGTAAACCCAGCATTCTGGGAGGCAGAGGTGGGCAGATCACTTGAGGTCAGGAGTTCGAGACCAGTCTGGCCAACATGGTCAAACCCTGTCTCTACTAAAAACACAAAATTATCCAGGTGTGGTGGTGGGCGCCTGTAATCCCAGCCATTGAGAGGCCAAGGCAGGAAAATCACTTGAACTCGGGAGGTGGAGGTTGCAGTGAGCAGAGATCACACCACTGCACTATAGCCTGGGTGACGGAACAAGACTCCAGCTCAAAAAAAAAAAAAAAAAAAAAAGGAATAAAGTATGTAAGTTCTAAGCAAGTAGAGAGAAATAAACAGAAAATAAAATGAGTGAACCAAGAAAGAAAATCAGTCTATAAAAGGCAATAAGGGAGAAAAATAAACACTAAAAATGGGACAAATAGACTAGAAAGATAGTAGAATCAAGTTCAAATATATCAATAATCACAACAAATGTAAATGGATTAACCTGCCCAATTGTCAGAGTAAAAGATTCTAGGTATATTCTGGGTTTGCAAAAGACACTTAAATCTTAAGATCACTGCAAAGGTGAAAGTTAACAGATTGCAAAAGATATTTCAGGCAAACTCAAAAGACACCTGGTGCAACTGTATTCATCCCAGACAAGTCAGACTTTAAGACCAAAAGCATCATTAGGGGGTGAAGATGCGTTCATGTCAGCAGGAAGAGATGGTCATTTCAGACATGGATTAACCTCAGAAAACAGCCTCAGACTACAGAGAGCAAAACAAATATACTATCGAGGAAGAACATGCCACAGGCATCTCTTAGTTACTCATGGTCAAGCACCCCTAAAATTGACAAAGTGTAGACGATGTGGGTAACACGATATATAAGCCTGCTCAAATGGACAGAAGCAGAACTGTGTATTGACAATTAGAGAATAGCACATTCGTCTAAAAGATGTGCAACGTTTACCAAAGTTGATCAGGTGTAAGGACCTAAAGAAGTCTCAATACATTTTATTTATTTGTTTGTTTGTTTGTTTATTTATTTATTTATTTATTTATTTTGAGACGGAGTCTTGCTCTGTCGCCCAGGCTGGAGTGCAGTGGCCGGATCTCAGCTCACTGCAAGCTCCACCTCCCGGGTTTACGCCATTCTCCTGCCTCAGCCTCCCGAGTAGCTGGGACTACAGGCGCCTGCCACGTCGCCCGCCTAATCTTTTTTTTTTTTTTTTTTTGTATTTTTAGTAGAGATGGGGTTTCAGGGTGTCAGCCAGGATGGTCTCGATCTCCTGACCTCGTGATCCGCTCGCCTAGGCCTCCCAAAGTGCTGGGATTACAGGTGTAAACCACCATGCCTGGCCAATACATCTTAAATAATAGGTATCATGTGTGTTTGAGAACAATGAAATTAATTTGGAAATTAAAACCAAAAAGATGAGTAAAACATCCCCATATATTTGGCAATTTAAAAACAGATTTTAAGCAAGTTATGAGTTGACAAATTCACGATGGAAATTAAAATATACTTAGAACTAAAATATAAAGAAAAATGCTATGTAAAAAAATGTGGAATGCAGCACATGGAGTATTTTGAGTGAAATTCATAGCCTTGAGTGCTTACATTAGAAAATAACAAAGGATGAAAATTAATAATCTAAAGTCCACATTAAAAAGTTAGCAAAACTACAACAGAGTAGATCCAAGAAAAGCAAAGGAAGAAATGATAGAAACAGTAGCTGAGATTAATGCGACAGGACACACAGCAAGAATCCCACATGAGGTCAAATTTGGGTATCTGAGAAGACTAGCAAGATCCTATACAAAGTGTAAGACCCCCAGGTATAGGACGCTCAGAGGAGAGACGCTCTGGTGGAGCTGGACCGGAGGCCAGTGGAGAGGGGCTGGCAGCCCCTAGACGGATGGGGTGGGATGCCTGGACACTCCTCCTGTGTTTGGAGCAGGCAAGTCACTGAGAGGACAGAGGAAAGGGTGCCAAGGGAGGGAGGCAGAGCCCACACCTGACTTGCAGGGAGGAGGAACAAGCTGGGCAGATAGATGTGTGCCTAGAGGTGACTTCTCCCCACTGCCTCCTGGCCTGTTCCCTGCTCAGCGTCTTGTTCTGCCTGACATCACCCCCCACCTCCCAGGCACACGGTGCCCCCTCCCTTTGCCTGCATCCTTGCTCCTGCCCCATGTGCAGGTCCATGCTGGGCTCCTCAGGCGTGAGCTCATGAGACCCCTGCTGGGAGAACTGTTTACGAGGACGAGGTGCAGAGAGGTGGCCAGAGGGAAGAGGCAGGTCCGAGGTGGGGGCCGCGGTGCCCTCCACACTACGACCTTCTCTCCCCTTTGCTGTGCATTGGACTCTGCTGTCGGCATTAGGCTGACTTTAGTGTCTGGAATCAGGTCGGAGCTGAGGCTGCTCTGGGGTGGAGGAGGACACTGCCACAGGCCCAGGGCACAGCCCAGGCTCCTCTCCTGCTGGCCAGCTCTGTGATCTTGGGCACATTCTGGGGCCTCTCTGGGTCTCAGGGACCCTTGTATAGAGAGAGTGGTGGGCTGCCTCTTAGGGTTGTGGGAGTAAAACCACATCAAGTGTTTACTCTGTGCCCCGGGAATGCACCTGCTCCACGGCGTGCCATGAACATGTGCGCACACACCTGGAGGGCTCCCAGGGTGCAGGAAACACCTGGCGTGACCATCTTCTCACTTGAAGCCCGCCCCAAGCTCCCAGGCCTGTCCCAGCCCCTCCAGGGTTCCCTGTGGCTCCCTATGGCCAGGCCCAAGCCTCCCCTCCTGGCACTGTCCCTCGTGCCCCCATGAGGTGGGCGGGTCCCTTGCTGGTCCTTAAGCTGGCTCAGCTGGCCCCACAGGGGGCTGCTCCCATGGTCTGGGACATGCCCAGGTCTTTGCAAGAACCATGCGTGCAGACACACCTCCCGGGGCCCCCGCGTCTTGCGCCCTTCGTCCCAGGTGCACGTCTCCATTGTCACCTGCCACCGCCGGTGGCCTGTCCTCATAGAGCACATGCTGGCTGAGTAAATGAATACCATCTACACCAGCCTCGTCTACACCAGCCTCGGAACCCTCTGGGGGCTAAGAACACCGAGCTTGGGATCATTCTGAATTCCCCTGAGAGAGGCCCAGCGGGGACTGCGACCTCACCGTGAACTGGCGCACCTCCCCTCTGTCCACCAGCTCGCGGTCCTTCTCGGGCGCGATGGCGTAGGCCAGTTTCTGAAAGAGAAGGAGAGTGCGGGGGCCAGTGCAGACCAGCACCCACCGCCAGCACCCACCACTGACTCACACTGCCAGGACCCTCACCTGCCAGCACCCTCACCACCAGCCCTCCTCACCTGCCAACGCCCACCCGCCGGCGTCCACACCACCAGCACCCACCACTGACTTAACACTGCCAGTGCCCACACCGACCAGACAGCGGTCAGGCCCAAAGCCGACATCCTGGCAGTCCCATTAAAGTCTAGTGCAGAGCAGGACATCAGCATTTGAGCCCTCGCTTGAAATAAAACATGGTCCTGGAGATGGCCCTTGTCTCTAAGTCATCACATGTGCCGGGCTCTGAGTAAGAAAGTGCTCACACCCTTGGCCGGGCGCAGTGGCTCAAGCCTGTAATCCCGGCACTTTGGGAGGCCGAGACGGGCGGATCACGAGGTCAGGAGATCGAGACCATCCTGGCTAACACGGTGAAACCCCGTCTCTACTAAAAAATACAAGAAAAAAACTAGCCGGGCGAGGTGGCGGGCGTCTGTAGTCCCAGCTACTCGGAGGCTGAGGCAGGAGAATGGCGTAAACCCGGGAGGTGGAGCTTGCAGTGAGCTGAGAACTAGCCACTGCACTCCAGCTCGGGCGACAGAGCAAGACTCTGTCTCAAAAAAAAAAAAAAAAAAAAAAAAAAAAAAAAAAAGAAAGTGCTCACACCCAGGTGGGCTGCCTCGGGGCCACCTGCAGCTGACATGTTCCAGGAGCACTTGCTTTTTGTCACCTGCAGCTCCTGGGAGAGTGAATGCGGGACCTGCCTTTCTTTCACTGCCTGCTGCGGCAGCTCCTGGGGCCTGGATGGCACCAAGTCCTCCCAGAGCAGGCGGCATCTTCAGGAGCTCACACTCGGAGACCTGGATGCTTGTGTCCGGATCTCTGAGGCCAGATGACCTCTCCCAGGGACCCCTGTGTGTGGCTCCACCCCATGTCATCACCACAATTCCACTTGTACCTGGCTCAACTGCTGAGGTTTTACTTAGCTTATGTTCAGAGTTTGGCTGTGTGAGGGGTAAGGGCACTGGCTATTCAGGCCCACCAGGCTGCAGGCGTCCTCCAGCTCTGTGCTGACCTGGGCCCCGCCTCCCAAGTCCATCCAGCCTCCCAGAGGAGCTCTCTCCCTGCAGGGACTGCCTGGCTGCCTGCTCTTCCCCTGCGCTGGGTCCTGGCGGGTCAGTGCGTGGGGGTCTGAGAGGGACTGTCCACAGCAGGGTGTCATCAGCTTTCCTAGGGCCATGGCAGCCCCAGAGCCCCTCCCATTCCACAGAAGCCCCCAGCCACACACTGTGCTTTGCCTGCACTGGACCCTGGCCTGGCCGGGCTGCTGGAGAGACGGGCTCAGTGCCAGCCTGGCAGCACCTGCGCATGTCTGAGCCCAGGGGACACCGTGTGGCCCTAAGGTGGGATCCTTGAACACAGCAGGTGCCACTCTAGGGTTTTGCTGCCCAGGGCCAAGCCAGTTCTTTCTGAGAAAGGCTGGGATTTAAGGAAGCAGCTTCTGGGAGCTCCCGGTGGTGGGCTCTCAGGTGAGGGCAACCCTCTTCCAAGGAAGGCGTGTCTTTGTCTCTTCTGGGAACCACAGAGCCAGAGTGTTAAAGGAGGACCCCGTGACTGGTCCACCTGCCTCCTCCACACAAAGGTGGCAAAACCAAGCAGAGGAAAGGAGCTGCGTGTCAGGGACTCCACAGAGCTTCCTCCACTGCCTGGGGCTCCAGCTGCCCCTGTTCAGCCAAAGTGGGGCTTGGCCCTGGGGGGCCTAAGTCACCCCTGATTCTACCGCTCTCAGATGGCTGCTGTGTCCGCCCCACCACACACCATAGTGTGTAGGCATGCATGCACTCAGTACACACAAACACTCAGACACGCATGTGAGCACAGACCCAGGTGCACACACACGGGCACATGGAGACAGCACATACAGACGGATATACAGTGGACATACACACAGGTACATATACACACAGGTACATGCACACACAGATACATGCACACATAGACACACACACGTGGACATACATAAAGACACACACATGAATACACATATGTATACATACCCATGGACACAGGCGTGCAGGTGGACACACACACACACACTGTTATGGTGGCCACTTCCAGTCTCCTCCTCTTGGTCACAGATGACCCAGGCAGGTGAGGACTGGGGCCGTGGACACCTTTCTGGTGGCCTCGCACTCAGGTGAAGGCGCCGCGTCCAAATACCCACCTCTCGAAAGGACCCAGGCAGGCTGCAGAACTTGTAGGCTGCATAGATGGGCACCATGGCCATGGAGGACGTGGCGATGACCCAGCCCAGCGCATTGGCCCAGTCGGGGAAGATGTAGGCTCCGTAGTGGGGGGGCCTGAAGGTCACGATGCTGACCACGACCACGAACTGAAACCAGCAGACACAGGTCAGGCAGCTCTCAGCCGGCGGTGCCAGGACAAAGCAGGGATGGGGCAGGTACTTCATGGCAGAGGGTCTCTCAGCCCCTACAGCTGTGCACGTGCAGAACCCGGCCAGGCCTGCAGACATGGCAGCTGGGCATCCCAGGCAATCCATGTCCTCCTGAGGCATGATCTAGCCTGTCCTGTCCTATCCTGTTCCCTCCCCTCCCCTCCCCTCCTGCTTCGTCCCCTCTTCTCCCCTCCCATCCCATCGTGTCCTATCCCATCCCATCCTGTTCTATTACACCAGATCCTGTCCTATCCCATCCCATCCCATCCCATTCCTTCCTGTTCTATCCCACCTTGTTCTATTCCTTGCTTGAAATCACAACAAACACAAAACTGGCCACCAGCCAGTCCACTGAATCTATGATCCATGGCCTGAAGACACAACTGTGACCCATGCGGGACCACCCTAGGGCCACCCGGGCTCCATATCTCTACTCTTTCTACAAGCAAATCTGATGAAGTCACAGACCTGTCTCAGAACCACCACCACGAAGGTGCACAGAGGGTGGGATGGGTGCCACTCGGAGGGCAGCTTCCCCCTCTCCAGAGGCTTCTCCTGAGGCAGCTCATGCATTTGTTCCTCCACTCCACAAACATGCACCGCCATCTAAAAAGATCCTCCATGTGCCTCCACATGCACCGCACGCCTGAATGTGTTCTGTGCACCCACATGTGTACTGCATGCCTACACGTGTGTTCTGTGTACCTGAGTCCTTCCCAAGGAGACAAGGGAAGCTCTGTTAGATATGGTTTATGATGTAGCTTAAAATGCATTTTTTTCCAAATTGTCCATTTTTCCTCAATTTCAGAAAAGTTAAAACATCCAAGCCTTGCACCCAAAAAGCATGTTGGATGTGTGTCTCATGCCAGTCTCAGCATCTTCTTCACGTGCTGCTTCTAGCCACCCGCAGGTTTGGAGCCGGGTAGCGAAGGACTGGGATGGGGGTTGGGGTTGTGTCTGTCACGTGACTAAGGCCAGGGTGGGCAGCCATCTGGCGAGCAAAGCCAGCGTCCTGGAGCATCTGGGATTGGGGGGCTGCCTCCGCTGCACAGAAAGCCCTGAGCATGCTTTAAAGAGCCACGCGTGCGTCCCTGGACATGTTGGTCTTGCATATCTGACATGTAGGTATGGCTGTAACGTGCTTTCTTGTACTGTTCAACTTCTCGCTAGATACCACTTTTCTTAGAAAGAACTATGCCTCCCCAGGCCACAGTCTGCCCATGTGAGTTGCCTTTGCTTCGGCATAATTTCCCTTTAGCAGTGCTGCGGCGTCATCAGCCACAGAGTCATCTGAACAAGTCTGCAGCGTGTATACCCCTTACAACCAGAGGCCAGCACACGCCAGAGGGCAGGGGACTATGCCACAGCCTGAAGAAACAGATGATAATACAGACATCGTTTTTCTGCTAAAATCAAAACTTCATAGGAATTGCACTGTAATACTAAATATAAAATGACATAGAGCAATGAAATGGTCGTGTTTCTCTCAAGTTGGCAAAATGAAGTCCTGTTTCGTATAGTTTGTAGGTTTTTCTAAAACTGTACAGCATGTGTTTCTGTATGAAGTTCAAAGATTTAGTCTAAGACCAGTAGAACATTTTATCTCCTAAGATCGAGGTCAGCCCTCTGGGTGTTAAGAGGAGACACCCCCTGAAGGGGAGCCGACGTCCTCATGCAAAACAGCTGTTTCAACTAAAGGCCGGGGGGAGAGCGGGAGGTGGGCAGGGGCTGACTTTCCGGGAGGTGGGCAGGAGGCTGACTTTCCCGGAGGGCTTCCTCAGTTTCCCCTCTGAACAGCCGTGTAGTCTGGGTCCTGTTAAAAGGCTGCCCGGTACATCCAGGAGCCTTCAACAGAGGCCTCACGAGCGCAGTTAACTGGACTTGGGACACTTACGTACAGTCATGCCATGCGGCCTGGAGCTCAGATATGGTGGAATTTCTACAAGATGCCAGGCGGCTTCTGTCACACTATGTTGAGCTTTTACTGGATAGGGCCTGTCTCTCATCTCTTTCCCGTACCCTGGAACCTCTCTGCTTGCAACTACGGGGCTGTCCCACCTGCTGTGTGCAGGTGACGAGGGGTCTCCACGCACGCAGGCCCTGCTGACCCCGGGGCCAGCCTCGGTCCATGAGAGGGTGCGGCCTGAGTCCCCTGCCCTGTTCCAGGCCCCACCTCGTGCCTGCTGGACTCGGGAGGTGCTTCTCTCTGTGAGCAGCTCACAGACGCTCTGCTTAGACCTGGACAGTTCTTAGGTCTCCTCCCAAACCAGGTGGCACAGCTTTGCTTTGTGAGCCTCTGGGCCTCTGTGGTTCAGCCAGGGAAGCACTGCAGGCAATCCCTAATGGATGGGCGTGGCCACGTGCCAACAAAATTCTATTTACAAACACGGCCTGGCCCGGTGGGCCCTGACTCAGCGGCCCGGCCCAGATGATAGATGTAAGTGCCTACTGGACTCAGTGATGCTGCTGAGCCAGAGGGAGGCAACGGGACAGCGCCAAGGCCCCTGCTGAGCCAGAGGGAGGCCTGCGTGAGAAACAAGACAGGGCCGAGGTCCCTGCTACTCTCAGGGTCTCCAGCACTCGGCATCCTCTGTCCCCGCCACCCCGGAAGCTCTAACTTCAACCTTGATCCTCACAGGTAGAGGTGAGTGGATGGCCAGACTCACCTCCAGCTTCCCCTCCCAACACAGCGGCACAGCCCAAGTGCAGGCCTCACACGGACTGTGGCAGGGGTCCAAGACCACCTGGGACCACACCTGAGGTTTTTTTGGTGGGTCTAGAGGGGAGGGCGGAAGGCACCTTCAGGAGACTAGAGATGAGTTCGGGGACCGGCCTGCCCTTCCGGGCCGAGTCCTGAGGCCTCTGACTCCAGCCACGGTGAGCTCAGTCTCAAAGCAGCCTTTAGGGGCCCACCCCAGGCCCTGCCCGCAGCCTCCTGTGCACACAGTTTGCCCAAGCAACGACCCATATGCGGGCGCTGGACCTCGGGGCAGGTGCCAGAGTGGGGGCAGTGGGCAGGGGGAGGGGCAGGTGGCCCGAGATCCCTTACCAGGAGGAAGCAGGGGCTGACCAGCTTCCAGCACAGCCGCCAGTACAGGCTGGGCCGCTGCCCGGTCATCTGCTGGATGTCATCGCTGAACTGCCCGACGCCTGAGGGGAGAAGAGGCAGCATCAGCGCCCATCAGGGCAGTGCATTCCCCTGATGCTAGACACACGTGGGGGTCCTTGCTGACCCCCAAGCGTCCCACCTACCGGCCCCAGGCTCGGGCTGCACCCAGCCTCCTGTGGAGGGGGCCGGGCCACACCCCAGCCCACTGGGTGCCTCACTGACGGGTGGGAGCCCACATGCCCGCTCCACCCTGGAGACCCACCAGGAACAGCCGCATCCCCACAACAGCCCCTCAGGTCCTCCTCCTCATCCCACGGCTCTCCCTGCCTCCCTCTGCCGCCGGTACTCCTTGTTCACTTAAAAAGATTGTGGCAAAATACACATAACATAAAACTTCCCATTTTAGCCATTTTTATGTGTAGAGTTCGTAATGTACTAATACATTCACATACTGTGTAACTATCACCACCACCATCTTCAGAACTCCATCTTCCAAAACGAAATTCTGCCCCCATGAAACGCCAACTCCTCCTGACCCCAACCCCGCCAGGCCCCGGCCCCATCTGCTTTTGTCTGAATGAATGTGACTCCTGAGGGAACCTCCCATCAGTGGAGTCACGCAGCACGGGGCCTCTGCGACTGGCGTACTCCCTGGAGAGTGTCCCTGAGGCCACCCAAGCTGCAGCCCACCTCAGCATTTCCTTTCGTTTTACGGCCGAATCATATGCTGTCCTATAAGTATACCGTCACTGTGTCTTCAGAAAAGCTATTTCTAGAAACATAATAAACATTTTTTTTCTCCCCAAAAGCGAGTACCAGCAGTCCGCTTTAGAAAGGCCTATTTTTCTTTCACTGGTATCATCTAACTTCTAGGAACTGACCATATCTCTCCCCCCAAATCTGGCCTGGTCTGTGACTTGTGTGCCCGCAGCTGATCTGCTGAGATCTGGGGCAAGTCTTGCAGTCGTCCTGTGTTCCCTCAGAAAGAAGCCCCCACGCCGAATCCCCTCTTCACACCCCCCCGGCATCCAAGCTCTGGACATGAGTGATGGACGTGGGAGGCAGCGGGGATGCAGAGAGGTGAGGCTAGAAGCAGCCAAGGAGGGCGTCCCCAAGGCCCCTCAGCCCCCAGACCCTTCCTCCCCGGCCCCTGCCGGAGCGGGAGTCATCAGCTCCAAGACCTACAGGACTGCATCAGGCTGGAAGCCCAACATATTCCGACGCAGCTTATTAGAGCACAGATTTTGTTTCATTTAGATGAGGGGGGTGTGGATTTCTCTTTGGAAAAATAACACAGATCTCGGTCTCCGGAGGCTCAGTTCACCAGGGCCAGCTTCTTCCCATCTCCCGTGGTTCCAGAGGCCATGGCGCTGGTGAATTCGAGGCACTTTCTCCCTTCCTCTGTGAAGGTCTATGTTTTGTTCAGGGAACATGATAATGAAAGCGATAGACAAAGTATTGATTCCAGGCACCCGTGAAAGTACAACGACGTTGATATTTCCCTTTTCTGTAGAGCAACACTGAAAACCAGCACTGAAAACAACGTTCTCAGAATAGGAGCTATTTCTCCTATTTGTCTCAAAGCCAGGGCGTTTATCTGGCTATAAATTCCATGGCTCTGCGGCAGAGAAAATGACCCCCTTGTTTGCAGGTGACCTGGGCGTCCTCCAAAACCAGGGCTCAGGCAGCACCACAGATGTTCAGCCGGATCCCCACATTTTTTTTTTTTTTATTTTTTGAAACGAAGCTTCACTCTGTCTCCCAGGCTGGAGTGCAGTGGCACAGTCTCGGGTCACTGTAACCTCTGCCTTCCGGGTTCAAGCTGAATCATATTCTGTCGTAAGTACACCATCACTGTGTCTTCAGAAAAGCTGCAGCCTCCTGAGTGGCTGGGATTATAGCCGTGCGCCACCACGCCCGGATAATTTTTTTTTTTTTAGTAGAGATGGGGTTTCACCGTGATGGCCAGGATGGTCTTGATCTCTTGACCTCGTGATCTTCCCACCTTGGCCTCCCAAAGTGCTGGGTCACAGGTCACCGTGCCCAGCCTGCACATTCATGGTGAGATGCCCGGGTTCAGCCTTGCCACCTCCCTGGAAGCGACCTGGCCAGGTGAGTGGAGCTGGCACTCCAGCCCATTTTACAGAAGAGAGAACTGAGGGGAGTCGAGGTGACTTGTCCAGGTCAGCACACAGGGAAAGGGCAGCCCTGGCTCCAAGCTGGGTTTTCTGTTGCTGTTTAAACCCCTGGTGGACATCCCAGGACACAGCTGGGGCAGACCAATGGGCCGGCAGCTGCACCCGTTGGAGCACCTGTTGGAGGGCCGCCTGCTGGTCATCAGGCCCCGACTGCTCTGGGGCTCTGGTCAGCAGGGAAGGCCATGACGGCACCTTTGAAATGCACCATGTCACATCCCTGCTGAAACCCCCAGCATGGATCTGATCGTGTGGGATGGGCTCGCCAGTGCCTCTAGCGTGGAGGAGGCAGAAGACGCCCGGCCACTGTGAACACCTCTGACCACAGTGTGCGTCTTCTGGCTGCCATCCAAACTAAGCACCTCACTGATCCCATCAAAAGGACCAGGGCCAAGCCTCTCCCCTGTGCGGAGCTGTGATGATCACAACCCAGGCTTCCGGCAGCTGAAAGGTGTTTCCTCACAGCGGCTTTGTCAGAAGGGGAGTGGCACAGCCACCAAACAAGAGGGCGTTGGCCTGGCTACCTCCCCCCGTACTCACCGTAGAACCAGGCCACTCCGATGGCTTCAATGAGCACTCCAAAGAGGATGGACGTGCCAGCTGCAAAATGGTCCAGGAGTGTGAAGACATAGATGCCACCCTGGAAGAGAGGGAGCCTGTGGACCTGCAGAAGGACTTTCCCCAAAGGTAAACCTGGCCTGGGACTCACTGTGCACACAAATGGTTTCACTCAAAGGTAAACCTGGCCTGGGACTCACTGTGCACACAAATGGTTTCACTCAGTGCAAACTCTGGTTTGAGTCCCTAAAATTCAATCCACATGCAGCTTCTTAGGGCCACGTCTATTACAAAAAAAAATAAAAATGACCTCTCCTTTCCCTTCCCAGGGCTTTGTGTGCAATTAGAGATGGAAGCAACTGCACGTGGAACTTGGCAGTGCCTCCCTTGGAGAGGACGTGGCCTGGGCTCCCCCTCCCATGTAGATAGGCTCTGCTACCCCCACCCACGTACATGGGCTCTGCCACCACACCCCCAGCACCCCCCAGTCCCCAAACCCTAGAGGGAGGCAGCTTCCTGAAGCCTTGGGTGCTTCTGGGGGAGCTGTCCAGGTGCTGAAGTGACTCTGGGACCAAGCTCCCATGGGCAGTTCCCCTGTGCACTGCTGTGAGTCATTTTCTGGGGTGGGTGGGGAGTGCAGCTTCCTGAAAGTGCCGTGGTTCTGTCTGGCCTGACAGTCCCAGCCAGGGCACCCCGTGCCACGTGCTAAGGAGACATGACCAGGAGAAGGCGAAGCCGGCAAATGGTACGTACATTGGTGACACAGAACAGGGAGAGAAGGAAGGTCGCCAGGACGATGAAGAGCGTGAAGAGCTCACGGTGTCTGTGCAGCAGCTGGAACTCGTCGATGAGCCCGGTGATCACCGACTCCATACCGCCCATCTGCACACAGAGCACAGGGTTGGGCTGCAGGCTGGCAGCACTCCTGACTGCAGCCTGGGCCAAGATCTACTTGTCACCCAGGGAACGCACACCCGGAGATGGACATAGAACAGGGGCTGCGCAGCTGTCCAGGGTGCAGGACGCCTGGTAATGAGGACAGCTGTTGGTGAGGGCTTCTATGGTGGCATGACCACCCATAGGCAGGGGGTTTGCAGCCTTCTTCGAGTCTCGTGGGTGGGTAAGATTAAGATGCAGTGTGCCTAAAACAACGCCACCCTGTCCACTGCTGCTGCACAGGCTCAGCTCAGCCAGATTTTCCTGAGCAAGATGCGCCCCCCACACAAAGCTTCCGGGTGCACCTGGCCCGGTCATTGGCTACACCTTCTCGATGGAGCCTCCCAGCTCCAGGCATCCTCCTGTGGGATGCCATCCAGGCACCTGACTCCTACGTAGTGACCTTCTTCACCTTGCTCGGTCTCGGTCCACGCCCCCCCTTCATGCTCCCATGTCAGGAACACGAGGCCTGTGGTCAACCCAGGAGCTGTGGCTGAGCTGGATAGGATATGAGTGGGGGCCAGGTGCATGACCCGTGTTTATAAGGGAATGGATTCTGGGTTCTTCGGTCCCCAGCAGCTAACAGGGAAGAAGGAGCCTGAGAAAGTCCAGCAGGCCCAGGGCTGATCGAGGGCTCCACCTGCCACCCCCAGCAGCTGAAGTGCAGGGACCACACACAAAGCATTCAGGGCCAGGCCTGGGGTTGGTGGGTGCCAGGAACTTCTGTTGCCCTCCTTATTCCTCGTGGGGTTGCCGAGGGTTCCAGGGAAAGCCATGAGATATGAAGGACCTGCTGTGTGCCCTCCAAGGCCCCACCACTCTGGTGTCCTGAGCCAAGTCTTTGGTGGCTGGGGCCCTGCTGCACGTGCATGCATGTGTGTGTGCATGTGTGTGTTCCTGCATGAGTGCATGCATGCATGTGCGTGTGTGTGCATATGCGTGTGCATGTGTGTTCATGTGTGTGTTCATGTATGTGTGTGTTCATGTATGTGTGCACATGCATTCGTGTATGTGTGTGTGCATGCGTTCGTGTATGTGTGTGTGTGCATGTATGTGCACATGTCCAGGATCTGTAGGTGACTCAGGGCAGGGCACACGGGTACCCCAGAGTAGAGGGATAAAGGGAAAGTTAAACTCCAGTCACCACTCACCCCAGCCCCAAGAAAGGTCTCCCAAATAATCGCGGGGCTCGCCCAAGTTGAGCACAGGAGGTCTGGGGGCCATCCGTGAGCCCAGGGATCTTGCCTGGCCCTGGGAGGGCAGGGCCCCCTCGGGTGGAAGGAACCCAAGTGCCGAGGACAGGGCCGGGAGGCGAGGGTTACTCACAGCACTGTCGATACCCAGGGTAAGCAGCATGATGAAGAAGACCACGGCCCAGGCTGAGGACAGCGGGAGTGTGGCGATGGCCTCCGGGTAGATGATGAAGATCAGCCCCGGCCCTGAAACAGAACCCACCCTGCTTGCCACAGAGCCCATGCTGTGCTCTCCCACCCATCCTGCCCCCTCCCACCCCAAGAGATCAACATGGCCTGCCACAGGCCTGTAGAGACTAGGGCTGGTGCAGCCCTGCTGAAAAGCCTCCCTCCTGTGCATCCAGCAGACCTTGGCCTGGGACTCAGGAAAACGGAAACTCAGAACCGATCGGAGGGCTTTGGATCATGCCTACCACCCAGCAATGGAGCTCCTCCAAATTACCTGTGTCCTCGTGGGTTATGGGGGCGCTGGGAGAAGGAAGGGCAGAAACAAGGAGAGGGCAGGAGGGGTTTCCAGGCTGGTCCTGCCCTTCATCCCAGGGACACCTGCTAATGTCCTTCTAGTTAGTTTTTCCTGCACATATCATGTGATACGCACGCAGGCACATGCACGCACATATTTGTGCATTCAAACTCATCCATGCAAGAACACATCCACGTGCACACACACGAATAGATGCATGCACGGGCATGCACACACACACACACAAGAACACACACATCACACACGTCCACACTATTCAGTAGCCTAATTTCTAAATTTAGCAAAACATTAGGGATACGTTCCTGACCTCCGCCTTCCAGGCACACGAGGAAGCTGAGGTCCTCCCACCCTCCCGTGAGGTTAGACATGGCTGCCCTTGGCCAATGCGCTGTGAACCCACGATAAGCGGGTCCCTGTGAGTGAAGCTTGGTAGAGGAGTGTGTGGTTCCTTTACCACTGCTCCTGCCACGGCGTCCTGGAGGCCACGTGGAGACGGGCTCCTATCAGCTGGGGCCCTGAGGGCTCAGAGGAGCAGCACATCCTGACGGATACAGGGGCTCAGATGGTGGCTTCAAAGATAAGAGATACACCTGCAACCTTGCTATCCCTGCAAGCTAGGGGCACGCCAGGGTGAGGGCGGCATGGCCACGGCGGAGGAGGTGTCCACGGACAGCTCTCTGGGGAGCTGACGCATGCTTCCTGCTACCAGCAGGCAGACCTGGATGGAGGTGGAGGGGATGAGTGTGTGGCAGGCACGCGACCAAAGTCAACGCAATTTGGTCTCCGATGACCCCAAAGTGAAAACCAGTCCCACAGGCAATTGACCATTGACCGTTTCAGAAGCCTTGCATCCTCCACTGGCTGGCACCGTCTCCAGAGCCCAATCTGCCTGCAACAGAGTCCCCTGTCCTCAGCAGGTACGTGTCTGGCCCTAGCCTGCGAAAATAGGCCTGGGCCGGGTCTTTTAAATAATCAAAGGCCAGAGCCAGGGGCCGTTCCTAAAGGTCTTTCAGGGGCCTTACAGTCAGCCAAGCAGCGGGGTCAGACCTGGGCTCTCACAGCTCCCGGATACCCTGGTGGACAGGGACAGTGTCCACGTCGGGTGGGGGAGGCAGGCTTGCCTGAGACGTTCCGGGGCTTGGATGGTACCAGCCAGAAGCCTGGGAAGATATTCATCAGCTCGGGGAACGTAATGTCAACACCCTTGCCTTCGTTTCGGTACCTGAGTTAACATTTCACCTTGTTTTCTTGAGAATTACGCCTGTAAATGACATTTACTTTGCTTGTTATGAAATGCACAGAACATTCAACTTTATTTTCAGGGGTTAATAGAGGTTTCTGCAAACTATGCTAGTTATCATAATAAAGGGCAAAAAGAATGGAGAAAATGCATAAATGCGGCACCGAGTAAATTTCACTGCCCTGCATTTATATGCATGATGTTCCCTTTCTCTCGCTTTGACTGAATTTTTTTTTCCTAGAGGAAAGAACACAGGATTTGGAGGCCCACCTCTGAGCTGCGGCTCCAGCCCCAACCCAGGCTTTCTGTTGCAAGCACGGAGGGGCTTTCAGGTCTCCGAGCCTGTTCCTACCTGCGGTGCGAGGGTCCTAGTGCCTCCCTCTGTGAGACTCAGATGGGGTCAAGGCTGCCCCCGCTTGGTGCTTGTCGCTCCCTGCCCTCACTGAGCCCCAACACCCAGGCAGAGCTCAGTCAGCGACAACACCCACACCAGACAGGCTTTTCTGAGCACAATCATTCCTCACAAATGTAGCCTCCCCCGTCACCCCCAGCCCCGGAGAAGACAGTCCAGAGGAAGCAAGGATGGGGACGCAGGATGGGAGCCCACCCAAGCCAGGGGCCTGTGTCTGGAGAGAAAGGGCCTCCTCCACATCCGTGTGGCAGAGCAGGCCTGGAGGCAGGCGGGGGTTCTGCTGGCTGACAGAGACTGAGAAGCCTTGGGACTCCCTGGAGCTCTCGGTTGGCCCAAGTTAGGGCTGCCAACGCCACAGCTTTCCACTGCAAGCACCAGAGCCGGGCAAGTGGCCCCAAGTGCCTGGACCTGCCCTCAGCCCCTGCATCTGTGCCTATCCTGCCGGCTTCATCCTGCCTGCCTCACTTCCTGCTGTGGCCGAGGCCTCCCCCCAACTCACCTGCGCCTGCCCAAGACCTGGACCCCTCCCCACCCTCTCGGAGACAACTCCAGGCGTGCAGGGACACTCAGCGTCATGCATCGGCCTGGGCAGCAGGCAGGGCCACCCTGTGCTGGAGGCCTCAGGGATCTCCCGGCTGCTCTGTGGCCAAGCTGACGTTTGCGCCACCCCAGCCTGCCTCCAGGTGTTGCTGGAACGGCTCATTCCTCCCCTTCCCTGAGCTGCATGTTCCCACATCACATGGCAAGCAAACGTCTAGAGGGCCTCAGTGACAACATCCACGCCAGACCCCGGTGGGTCAGCCTCATGTGGCATCTGCAGGGAGCAGCCAAGGGACCAAGGCACCAACTGTGTTGCTCAGTTGCATCTGGGCTTGAGGCTCCGCAGCCCAGGGTGGAGGGCCCACGAGGGGCAGGGCAGGGAAGGCGCTGGGTTGGGGGCAGGTCCGTACTGGGATGTGTACCGCCACCCTTCAAGGGTGAGGCAGCAACTCTCACTGACATTGCTCAGGGCCCGTGTGTCTCCTTCCTCTTTCACAAGGAAAAAGGCTTTGCTGAGAGCTGGGCACCGGGGCTACACGGGGCAGGCCCAGGCATGGCAGGAGGGGCTCACCGTCCTTGGCCACGTCCCCGATGGGCACGCTGTGCTTCTGCGCCATGTACCCCAGGAAGGAGAAGACGACGAAGCC
This sequence comes from Rhinopithecus bieti, assembly GCF_001698545.2. Classification (NCBI taxonomy): domain Eukaryota; kingdom Metazoa; phylum Chordata; class Mammalia; order Primates; family Cercopithecidae; genus Rhinopithecus; species Rhinopithecus bieti. The sequence continues at coordinate 176,780 of NW_016814059.1, read as the reverse complement.
GGAGGAGAAGCTCGTCAGGGAGTTGATGGAGGTGGTGACTATCGCGTCCCTGGAAGAACGAGACAAGCCGTCTCAGGAACCAGCTGAGCTGCAGCAGCTGCAATTTTCCAGTCATTATTCTTAATTTACTGTGTCTGGGGAAGGGGGCGGGAGGTCTTTGGAGGGGCCGCTTTTCCCAGTGAGCATGGCCTTAGCAGCCTGGCAGAGCTGTCCTTGGACCACCTTGGCCCCCTGGCTGAGCTGCTCAAGGCTCAGCCATCAAGGCTCAGGGCGGGCAGAACAGACGACTGCCCCTGTGCCCCACGAGTCCTGCTGTGGGCGCCTCACCCAGGGCAGAGCTTCCAGAACCTCCAGGAGCACACACCTCCCGGGGACCTTGCTAAGATGCGGATCCTGACTGGGGGCGTCTCACGGGGTCTCAGGGCCTGCGTTCCCCGTAAACTCCCAAGGGTGCTGGTGCTGTGGGCCTGGGTCCCCGCTCTGAGGGCTGAGAAACCAGAGGGCTGGAGGCAAGCAAGGGAGGAACAGGGAGGGTCCTGGGGTTGGACTCAGCACCAGCGTCCTCCTCCTGGGTTCCTGTGTGGCCCATCGCCGGGGTGGAAGGACCCCACACACTTCATCGGCAGAGCACCTGGACCCAGGTGGACGCAGGTGGGCTGCAGGCAGGGGCTGCCTCGGGACCTGCCTTCCAGCACCCACTCTCGGTGGAGCCTGTCTGTGGTCTCTCTGGCCATTCGGCTGTACACACTGTACTTGTATTTTTACTGTGTTTCTATCTGCATGATGTGAAAGAAAGTAAGCACAAGTCCATAAAGGTCAAAGAAAGCAGGTCCCAGATGAAATTCTGTTTCTGTTTTTAGGAGGATTTGGGGTCCAGCATGGGGCTTCAGGTGCCTGCTGGTAACACAGGGTGCACATGGGATGGGGGGACACACTCAGGGAGTTGTGAAGCTGGACCCTGAGCGAGGGAGGACAGAGACCCCGCTGGGGCTGGTGCGAGGGAGGAGGGTGTGTCCTTGTGCCAGGAGGGGCTGGCCTTGCTGCTCCGGGTCCTCAGTGGGGAATCTGGCCACAGGTCAAACCTTGGCAGGTCCCTCCCAGGAGGCGACACACCCACGTGCTTCAGTGCCTTCTTTAAAGTTGAAATCAAAATCGTGTTGGGAGCTCCCTCCCTGTCACTTCTGTCTGAAAGGCCACGCAGCTCCTACACTTGCGGGTTCAGTTGATCTGCCCTGTCCTCATCCAGGAACGCACTATTTCTGGAAGTCAGCGACCCCTCCCCACTATCGATGAGGCCCCTGCCTGGCCCTGCTAGGGACTCACCTGTAGCAGTTGTTAGTGAACTTGTTGTAGCTGGAGAAGGCGATCAGGACCCCAAACCCCACGCCCAGGGAGAAGCACACCTGGGTGGCCGCGTCGATCCAAACCTGCAGACCCAGAGGGCAGTGAGAACCTGTCCCAGGAGAACGCAGGACCCGAGTACCCTCCCCATCCCAGCCCCACGCTGAGGCCTCTAAGCTCGACACCATCCTCAAGAAGCAAATGGCAGCAGCGGGACTGGTGGAAGACGCAGCCTCAGGAAGTGAACCCTCCGGGTCAGCAGCCTGGAAGAGCCTGAGAAGCAGGGCGCTGTCTGCGTTCATTGATCTGGGATTCCCCATGGAGTGTCAGGGCAGCGATTCCAGAGAACCAGAGATGCCCTGCTCCACAGCCCTCAGAACAGCATGGACCCATCCACACAGGACATGATTGTGGAGCCATGATAACCCTCAGAACAGCACGGACCCATCCACATGCTGCATAATGGCGGCACCCTGATAGCCCTCGGAAAGTCATGAACTTATCCACACACGACATGCTGACAGTGTCCTGATAGCCCTCAGAACATCATGGATCAGCCACACGCTGCACGATGGCAGCTTCCTGATAACCCTGAGAAAGGCATGGACTCGTCCACATCCACATCCACACTACATGATGATGGTGTCCTGATTGGACACACACCAGCAATACCTGCTTTGTATTTTTCCCAAAACACCAGCAGTACAGGTGCACAGTAGCACCTGAGCATGGCCAGGAGCCCACCTGCAGCTTAGACGCTGGTGCTGTGCCTGCCCAACTTGGTGGATGGCACCCACGACTCTGGATGTGAAAGGAAAGGTGGGTGGGTCCATGGTTGGACCATTGTGTATTTTAAAAAGTCAGCCACAACCTGCTGAGGTGAGGGCACTGCGGAGACCATTCAGTGACTCACATGCCCACCTTGCCCCTGCCTGGGCCTCGGATGGGGGAGAAGGAGCAGCCAAACCCCCTTGGAGGCAATTGAGGGACTAGTCAGTCAGGGCTGTTCCTGCAAGTCCATGAAGCCCATGGTACAGGCCTGTGGACCAGGATGCTGAGACAGAGACACCAGATGCTCCTGCTGGGGAGGTCAGGTGGGCTCAGGGCGTCCCAGGTCCCAGGTCAAGCTTGCCTGAGCTTGACTGAACGAGGGAACTGGGTGCTGCAGAGGGGGCGGGGCCCTCTGTCCATCGGGCAGCATGTCATAGCCTCAAAGCCACCCAGGTCCTGGGACAGTGGGTTTGGGGGCAGATGGCCAGGCCCTGCAGTCAGGGCTGTGCAGGTGGCCAGTGTCTCAGCATGAGGGGAGGAGCCAAGCCGAGAGTGGCTGGGTGGGCAGTGGGTGGAGAGGTTCATACCCTGATGTGGCTCCCATGCTGGTCATCAGTCACCTGCCTGGCCAGGTGACTGCAGCCTGGATCAGGTGTCACAGGGGAGCACCTGCCTCCTCCTCACCCTGAGCTGTGTGTGCAGCTCAGGCCTCTGCCCAGTGCCACCCCAGAGCCAGTACCCACTGCTGCCTCCCTGGGCCTCACCTCATGCACTTACACTCCAGGACCTGGAACTGTCTTTTCATTCCATTTCTTTACTGATTTCTCTTCACTATACATCAATCCATCATCTAGTATCTATCAACCACTCATCCATCTATCTATCATCTATCACTGTCATCTATCAATCCATCACCCATCTATCATCTATCTGTCATCTCTATAATCTATCAACCATATATCATCTATGAATATATGAAGTACATGTGTGTGTACGTATCTATCGCCATCCATCCTATTGTATATTCATCCTATCTACCTACCTACCTATCATCCATCCATCCACCCATCCATCATCTGTCCATCCACCCATCCATCATCCATCCATCCATGCTATCCAGCTACCTACTTATCATTCATCCATACACCCATCCGTCTGTCATCGACCAATCCACCCATCATCCATCCATCCATCCACCTACCCATCCATCATCCATCCATCCATCCATGCTGTCCAGCTACCTACCTATCATTCATCCATCCACCCATCCATCCATCATCCAGCAATCCATCCATCATCCATCCACCCATCCATCATCCATCCTTTATCCATCCGTACATCCTATCTAGCTACCTACCTATCATTCATCCACCCATTCACCCATTCATCCATCCACCCACCCACCCACCCACCCACCCATCCATCATCCATCCATACATGCTATCCAGCTACCTACTTATCATTCATCCATACACCCATCCCTCAATCATCCACCAATCCACCCATCATCTATCCATCCATTCATCCACCCATCCATCATCCATCCATTATCCATCCATCCATCCTATCCAGTTACCTACCTATCATTCATCCACTTATTCACCCATCCATCATCCATTCATCATCCATCCATCCATCCATCTACCCATCCATCATCCATCCATTCTATCCACCTACTTACCTATCAGCCATCCATTCATCCATCCTATCTATCCATTTTATCCACCTACTTAACTATCATCCATACATCCATCCTATCCACCTACCTACCTACTCATCCATCCATCCAACCATCCATCCATGCATCCATCCACTCTATCCACCTACCTGCTTATCATCCATCCATCCAGCCAGCCAGCCAGCCTTCCATCCACCCATCCTATCTATCCATTCTATCTACCTACCTATCATTCATCCATCCTATCCACCTACCTACTTAGCATCCATCCATCCATCCATCCATCCATCCATCCAATCTATTCACTCTCTCCATCTAATTTTTGACATCTCACCTTTGTAATTTGTTCGTCAATGGACATCTTTTGCACTGGTGTTTGTTTTGCCTCCTCATGGGGCTGCCTATTCTTCCTGGCTGGAGCATTAGGCTCTACATTGTACTTGTGGTGTTTTTGTTTGATTCTATAACATGTCCTGCTCCTGCAAATACACCCCTTGGCTTCACTTTGGCCTTTCTGGGGTCCTGACACACTGCTGGCTTCACGATTTGTCCGGCTCCAGCTCTGCACTTGTGGGTCCCTGGCCATGGCTGATTTTGCTGCCCTGGTTGTCCTCCTCTCTCTTCTGTGGCTCCTGTGGGCCACATGCCTGCTGCACCCATGTCTCCTGTCTCCACAGAGGCTTCCTTTTCAGTGCTGCAGACATACTTCCACCCCCACCCCCACCCAGCTGCTTTGCAGGCTCATAGGTGCCATGTCCAGGCGCCTTCTCCCACTGCACCTGTCAGCTGCTGCCTCCCTGGGCTTCCTGGGAGGCTTGCAGCCATGCCTGCCTATCCTGTCTCCCTTCCTTCCCACTTCTGCCTTGGGTTTACACTTGCCTCATGACCCCTAGACCTGGCTCCACCAGCCCACCCACATAGGGACATAGGGCAGCACCTCTCAACAGCCTCCTGCCTCACACTCCAGCTGAGATGGCCCTACCCCTCTTGCTGCATCGTCTTCTCACAGCAACAGGGACGCCCCTGGGTGGCTTTGGGGCCTGCCACCTCCTCCACCTAGTCCACCTGATTTCCAACAATGCCCCAAGTGAGCTGCCATTTTTGTCATGCCAGCCTTCCACCAATGGCTGCTTCTGTTTCTGGGCCTGTTTGTCAGAAATGGTGCAGCCCCTTCTCCTCCCTTTCTTGACAAGGGGCCCGTCCCCCATAGCCCAGCCAAGTCTCCTCTCTCCAGAAGGCCTTCTCCAAACATTTTAACCCCGAGTTATTTCTTCTTTTGCTGAGCAAATCTGCAGCCCGACTCTAGATGGAGTTTTTGGCATAATCTGATTTAGATGACTCATACTGTATCATGGGTACTTGAGATGTGGCTTCCTGAGGAAAGAACCCTGGATTCTGCAACTCTGATACATCTCAGTCCTGGCAGGCAATGAATACAGAAATCTGGGAACGTCAGAGCCCCTGTGGACTGTGAAGCAGTGAGAGGGTTGTACTCACAGATGCCTCGCAGAGCCGGTAGAAGTCAACGCTCAGGTACGCTCTGATGCCGTCTATAGCCCCAGGGAGGGTGACCCCACGCAGGAGCAGGGCAGTGAGGACCACGTATGGCATGGTGGCTGTGATCCATACCACCTGCAGGAGAGGACAGCATCACCAGGCTGCACAGGTGGGGCCCTCGGTGGGAGCAAACACTGGCACAAGGGCACTAGGTTGCCCTGACAGCTTGTTCTCTGACTGGGAAGCCCAATTCCCAAACGTTTCCTGGGATGCCAGCTCAGCAAATGCTCATTGGAGTGAGAAGGTCAAACACTTTCTGTCCTGCATACCCTCCCCAGGGACGGAATGGGAAGAACAGCTTGGCAGGGAAAGCACATTCCTTTTCTGCATTTGGTCCGCCAGAGTAGCTGGGAGTGGCTGACGGGGGTTTTCTGATGTGTGGGATGTGAGTGGATAGACACTGGTGAATGGCACTGTGGGACGATGAAAGGCAGCTCTGGGCTGTGTCCCTGCAGGAGGCTCCCAAGGCTGGTACCATACTACACACACTATCCCAAGGGAAGGGCATACCTTGGTCAAAACTGGTTTTTAAAAAAAGTATTTATTTTATTTATTTATTTTTTTGAGATGGAGTTTCACTCTTTTTGCCCAGGCTGGAGTGCAATGGCATGATCTCGGCTCACTGCAGCCTCTGCCTCCCGGGTTCAAGCCATTCTCCTGCCTCAACCTCCCATGTAGCTGGGATTACAGGCACGTGCTACCACACCTGGCTAATTTTGTACTTTTAGTAGAGACAGGGTTTCATCATATTGGCCAGGCTGGTCTTGAACTCCTTACCTCAGGTGATCTGCCCGCCTCAGCCTCCCAAAGTATTTTTATTAACAAAAAAAAAAACATGTTGTGTGTGCCCTCCTGCCAGAAACACTGCTGTGGGTGTTTCCCTCCTGAGGCCCTTCCCCAAACACAGCCACATATGGACCCAAAACCCAACAGTGCCCTGTGTCCACCCAGCCCAGCCACGGCCACGTGTCCTCCTCCCCCCACCCAGCCATGGCCATGTGTCTACCCAAGCCAACCCAGCACAGCCACAGGTGTACCCCCAACCATGGCTACGTGTACGCTCCCAACCTGATCGTGGCCATATGTGTCCCCCAAACTCAACCATGGCCATGTGTCCACCCCAACCTGGCCATGGCCACATTTGTAGCACAAAACCCAACTGAGGCCACATGTGCACCTCCTGCCCAGCCACAGCCACATGTCCACTTGATGGCCCCGTGTCTACAGGCCCAGTTGGTGACCCCGAGCCTCACCTTCCCCGAGGTCTTCACACCCTTCCAGAGGCTGAAGTAGAGCAGCACGATGACCAGCACCAAGCAGGCTGTGAGCTGCCACCGTGGAGGCCCCAGGTCGTCGATGCCATGGCTCTGGTGGAGGTGCAGCACGCCACGCCTGCAGAGGGGAGTCAGCGGGGGCCTCTGTGGGTGGCTGTCAACCCACCTGGAACTGGATGGCTGAGCTTGCCCAGGGACCGGCCCTCCCCATCTCAGCAGGGCAGAAAGCATCCAGTCTGATGGACAAGAGATGCCCTCCAGGGAGGTCTGGCCCACAGGCCCTGGCAGAGGTGTCAGGGCTGCCCTTGAAACCTTCGGAGCACATGGGAGGCCCAGGAAGCCCCGCTTCACCCTCTGCCCTTGGCACCTCTGCTCATTGGAGCTGGGGAGAGAAAGGGCACCTTGGGTCTTTGAAGAAAAGGAGCCACAGAAACCAAAAGAAAGTTGCTGAGCAATGCTGGGTGCCCACTGCTGCCCACAGGACAGCCCCAGGGTCCTTCTCCAGGGATGAGACTGAGCAAACTCCAGTAATAATACCAGGCGCACAGGCTCCAGCCAGCACTGTTTTCTGAGGGGATGGCTCACGACACCTGCTCATAGCCCCTGCTGCTATGAGGATTCCATGAGGAACAGGTTTAGTGGATGACTCTGCTCCAGCAGGAATCACTCGCAGTTCCACTGTTTTTTACAGGATCCCTCACAAAGGGCAGAACAGAGGGTGAGGGATGGAGCTGACCATCGGCCGTGCTCCTTGCCCCAGGCACAGATCCTGGGCCCCCTTTCTGTGGGAACTCATTCCATCCCGGTGACACTCTCTGCGGGAGAACATGCACCAGGCTATGTGCAGCGGGCTGAGTCACCATTGCAGACGGTGACTTGGGGCCAAGGCAACCGTAACAGCTGTGCCGCTGCCACCGTAGAGTCAGGAGCTGTGACAGCCAGGAACCGCGTTATGAGAGGAGCTCCCACGCCCAGGTTTGCTTCTGTTGTGGGTCCACTGAGGTCCCCGGGAGATAACAACGGACACCCAAGGGGGAGCCCGGCCGACTGCAGCCTCGGGGAGCTTTCCACCAGCTGCGAGGCATTCCAGGGCCATGTCCCAGGAATTCGGCTCTTCAAACTCCAGAATCATACCAGACACCCTGGCTGCTGCCAACAGGGAAGGCCCCACGAGCCTGAAAGGGCTGCACAGTGCTTCCGTCCTATCCTGGAGGGCGCCCAGGCACAGGCCCCAGGTTGGCCGGGTGGACAGATGGCTGCACCACTGAAACCGTCACCACCATTCTCTGCTCTTCTCCTAGGGCAAGCCGCTCAGTCAGGAGGCTGTCTGTCACCCACACTGTGCAGGGGAAGTCGCCTGAGCCGGTGGAGGTCACGCCTGCCCTTCCTGGGGCAGTGGAGACTCCCAGCGCCTTCTTCTCATTCTGGCCACACACCAGGCTCTGCCCCTGCTGGTCGAGTCCCCGTCGCTCTGCTCCCCCAGCAAGGCCTTACCACGGGGAGCCTCTGAGGCCTCACAGCAACTTCGTGCAGCCCGGACCACTCCTCACTCACTGCCCATGGTGTCACTGGCCCCAGCATGCCACCCGCCCATGTCTTGGCAGCCTCGGTGCCTCGCACACACACGTGCATGGATTACACACCCAGACAAGACAGCGCACCCTCTCCCCTTTCCCATGTGCCTGGAGAAAAGGCAAACTCAGCCAATGCCCCTACATGGCACAGGCCCTCCTGAACCTGAGGCGGAGACCCAGGGAAAGTGTGCTGCCACTCTTGGCGCCTTCTCACAAGGTTGCATCCACAGCACGCACAGCTGGCTCAGCATCAAACATGAAAGCAACTTCAGAAGCAGCACCTCAACACACCGGGTCGAGCCCCTTCTCGAGATTAGAAAGTCACTGTGCTTTGATGTTATTTGAAATCCCACAGACAATTTAGAGAACTGGACACGCCTGAGTGCTGTCAACCCGAGAAGAGGGGTCCTCACAGCTGACCACAGCGTGGGAACCAGCTATACCAGGAGCCGGGGAAAGCTGTGTGGCTCCCAGCATGTCCATGCTTCTGAGGGCAGGGTGGGTGAGACAATCAAAGGACGTCCGGGAAGGGGCATGGGGCTCACGTGCAGGCATTTCATAAGCCATAAATAGGAGGACCAGAAAAGCATTGGCCCAAGGATGTTCACTGGGCATGGAAAAGGCACGGCACCTCCCAGTTTCTGCTGGGCTCTTTTCCTGGTGAATTCGTGGCCATGATTCTTCAGTTGGGTGACAGTGGAGCCACTGGTGGTGACCCAGGCATGCTCGGGCCTCCCACACATCATTGTGATGACCTCACAGCAGCCCTCTCACCCCGTTTTACCAAGAGGGAGCCAAGGCAGTGAGGGGTGAAACAAGCTTCCATAGGATAAAATTGTGCCAAAGCACATTAACCTCCCATTAGAACAAATCTAACACTCTCTAAACAAGGACAACAGCAACTAAGTACCCATTAGTATAAAACTCACCAAGTCTAGCATCTAATAAAAAATTACTGACATGACAAGAAGCAAGAAATGTGATCTACAACTAGAGGAAAATCAGTCAACAGCCATTTCACATGATATACAAAATTAAACCAAAATGGATAAAAGAGCCAAATATTAGGGCTAAAACCATAAAACTCTTGGAAGAGAATATAAGGCTAATTTTCACAATCTTGGACTTGGCAATGGTTTCTTAGACATGACACAAAAGATGAATTGGACTTCATCAAAATTTAAAACTTTTGTGCATTGAAGGATGCTATCAACAGAGTGAAAAGGAAAACTACAGAATGAGAGAAAGTCTTTGCAAATCATCTATTAATCTGATAAGAGAATAATATCTAAAATATGTAAAGAACTCCTAAAACTCAACAACAAAAAAACTGACAGCCCAATTCAAAATGGGCAAAGGACTTGAATAGGCATTGCTCCAAAGAAGGTATACAAATGGCCAATAAACACATGAAGTGATGCCCAATAGTCACTAATCATTATGGAAATAGAAATCAGAAACACAGTGAGAAACCACTTCACACCCATTAGGATGGCTATTATCAAAATAAATAAGCAGAAAGTAAGTGTTGTCAAGGATGTGGGGAAATTGGAACCCTTGCTCTGATTTGCATCCATGGTGGGAAACAGTGTGGTGGTTCATCAAAAAATTAAACACAGAATCATCACATGGCTCCAGCAATTCAACTTCTGGGTATCCACTCGAAAGCAGTGAAAGCAGGTACTCAATACTGAAGTTCATAGCAGCACGTTTTCACGGTAGCTAAATGGTGGAAGCAACCCAAATGTCCATCAAGAGATAAATAGATATGGCCAGGTGTGGTGGTTCACATTTGTAATCGCAGTGCTCTGGGAGGCTGAGGCAGGAGGATTACTTGAGCTCAGGAGTTTAAGACAGGTCTGGGCAACATGGCAAGACCCCACTTTATACAAAATTTTAAAAAATTAGCTGGATGTGATGTCACATACCTGTAGTCCCAGCTACTTGGGAATCTGAGGCAGGAGGATTGCTTGAGCCCAGAAGGTCAAGGCTGCAGTGAGCAGTGATCATACCACTGCACACTCCAGCCTGGACAACAGAGTGAGATCCTCTCTCTAAAAGGAAAAGATAAATGGATAAACAAAACATGATATATCCATACGATGGAATTGGAATATTATTTGGCCTTAAAAGGAATGAAATTCTGGTTCTGAAATTCTTCAATAAACCTTGAAGACATATGCTAAGTAACATAAGCCAGTCACAAAAAAATAAGTGATTCTACTCAGAGGAGGGACCTAGAGTAGACAAATTCACAGAGATGGAAAGTAGAATGGTAGCTGCCAGGGACTGTGGTGAGGGAGGATGGTGACTTAGTGTTTAATGGGGACAAAATTTCAGCTTTGGAGGAGGGGAAAGTTCCAATGGATGATGGTCATGGTTGCACAACATGTGAATGTACCTAATGCCACTGAACTGCGCACTTAAAATGGCTAAGATGGTAAGCAATGCTATGTATAGTTTATCACAATAACCCCTCAAGAAGGCAAAATATTTTGTGTAAAGTCCAAGCTGAATCACGGCCAGCAAGTCTACACTACAAGAAATGTTAAAGGAAATGCTTTAGATGGAAGGAAGATGGTCTTAAATGGAAACCCTGATCTACATACAGGATCAGACAGCACTAGAGATGGTGACTATGCAGGTAAATATAAAAGTATAAAAAAAAGAAAACTTCTTTTCTGTGTTAGATTTGTTTAAAATGTAAATGCTTAAAGCAGAAATAGCAGCAAGGTGTCATGGAGTTGATACATACTGTAGAAATAAAATCTATGGCGACAATTGCACAAAGGACGTGAGGTAAACAGAAGTCTACTGTCGTAGGCCCTTCTGTTCTGTGAAACAGTATCATGTCACTTGAAGATAGACTGTGATAAGTTAAACGTCAATGTTGTAAATCCTATAAAATCAACGAAAAAATGAAAACAGAAAGCTATAGTTTATTAGCTAATAATGTTGATAAAATGAAAGCCTAAAAAATTAATTCAAAACAGGGAATAAACAGAGGAAACAAGAAACAAAGAAGAGATGGGGCAAAAAATTAGCACAATGAAAGACTTAAAGCCAGCCATGCTGACAATTATTGAGTGGAAACTCTAATTTAAAACAGAGATTGCCATATTGGATAAAAGCACAAGCAACTCGATGGTGTCTACAATAAATCCATTTTATATATAATGCCCACATAGTTTAAAATAAAAGGCTGGGCCGGGCGCGGTGGCTCAAGCCTATAATCCCAGCACTTTGGGAGGCCGAGACGGGTGGATCACGAGGTCAGGAGATCAAGACCACCCTGGCTAACACGTGAAACCCCGTCTCTACTAAAAAATACAAAATCTAGCCGGGCAANCACACCCAGACAAGACAGCGCACCCTCTCCCCTTTCCCATGTGCCTGGAGAAAAGGCAAACTCAGCCAATGCCCCTACATGGCACAGGCCCTCCTGAACCTGAGGCGGAGACCCAGGGAAAGTGTGCTGCCACTCTTGGCGCCTTCTCACAAGGTTGCATCCACAGCACGCACAGCTGGCTCAGCATCAAACATGAAAGCAACTTCAGAAGCAGCACCTCAACACACCGGGTCGAGCCCCTTCTCGAGATTAGAAAGTCACTGTGCTTTGATGTTATTTGAAATCCCACAGACAATTTAGAGAACTGGACACGCCTGAGTGCTGTCAACCCGAGAAGAGGGGTCCTCACAGCTGACCACAGCGTGGGAACCAGCTATACCAGGAGCCGGGGAAAGCTGTGTGGCTCCCAGCATGTCCATGCTTCTGAGGGCAGGGTGGGTGAGACAATCAAAGGACGTCCGGGAAGGGGCATGGGGCTCACGTGCAGGCATTTCATAAGCCATAAATAGGAGGACCAGAAAAGCATTGGCCCAAGGATGTTCACTGGGCATGGAAAAGGCACGGCACCTCCCAGTTTCTGCTGGGCTCTTTTTCCTGGTGAATTCGTGGCCATGATTCTTCAGTTGGGTGACAGTGGAGCCACTGGTGGTGACCCAGGCATGCTCGGGCCTCCCACACATCATTGTGATGACCTCACAGCAGCCCTCTCACCCCGTTTTACCAAGAGGGAGCCAAGGCAGTGAGGGGGTGAAACAAGCTTCCATAGGATAAAATTGTGCCAAAGCACATTAACCTCCCATTAGAACAAATCTAACACTCTCTAAACAAGGACAACAGCAACTAAGTACCCATTAGTATAAAACTCACCAAGTCTAGCATCTAATAAAAAATTACTGACATGACAAGAAGCAAGAAATGTGATCTACAACTAGAGGAAAATCAGTCAACAGCCATTTCACATGATATACAAAAATTAAACCAAAATGGATAAAAGAGCCAAATATTAGGGCTAAAACCATAAAACTCTTGGAAGAGAATATAAGGCTAATTTTCACAATCTTGGACTTGGCAATGGTTTCTTAGACATGACACAAAAGATGAATTGGACTTCATCAAAATTTAAAACTTTTGTGCATTGAAGGATGCTATCAACAGAGTGAAAAGGAAAACTACAGAATGAGAGAAAGTCTTTGCAAATCATCTATTAATCTGATAAGAGAATAATATCTAAAATATGTAAAGAACTCCTAAAACTCAACAACAAAAAAACTGACAGCCCAATTCAAAAATGGGCAAAGGACTTGAATAGGCATTGCTCCAAAGAAGGTATACAAATGGCCAATAAACACATGAAGTGATGCCCAATAGTCACTAATCATTATGGAAATAGAAATCAGAAACACAGTGAGAAACCACTTCACACCCATTAGGATGGCTATTATCAAAATAAATAAGCAGAAAGTAAGTGTTGTCAAGGATGTGGGGAAATTGGAACCCTTGCTCTGATTTGCATCCATGGTGGGAAACAGTGTGGTGGTTCATCAAAAAATTAAACACAGAATCATCACATGGCTCCAGCAATTCAACTTCTGGGTATCCACTCGAAAGCAGTGAAAGCAGGTACTCAATACTGAAGTTCATAGCAGCACGTTTTCACGGTAGCTAAATGGTGGAAGCAACCCAAATGTCCATCAAGAGATAAATAGATATGGCCAGGTGTGGTGGTTCACATTTGTAATCGCAGTGCTCTGGGAGGCTGAGGCAGGAGGATTACTTGAGCTCAGGAGTTTAAGACAGGTCTGGGCAACATGGCAAGACCCCACTTTATACAAAATTTTTAAAAAATTAGCTGGATGTGATGTCACATACCTGTAGTCCCAGCTACTTGGGAATCTGAGGCAGGAGGATTGCTTGAGCCCAGAAGGTCAAGGCTGCAGTGAGCAGTGATCATACCACTGCACACTCCAGCCTGGACAACAGAGTGAGATCCTCTCTCTAAAAAGGAAAAAGATAAATGGATAAACAAAACATGATATATCCATACGATGGAATTGGAATATTATTTGGCCTTAAAAAGGAATGAAATTCTGGTTCTGAAATTCTTCAATAAACCTTGAAGACATATGCTAAGTAACATAAGCCAGTCACAAAAAAATAAGTGATTCTACTCAGAGGAGGGACCTAGAGTAGACAAATTCACAGAGATGGAAAGTAGAATGGTAGCTGCCAGGGACTGTGGTGAGGGAGGATGGTGACTTAGTGTTTAATGGGGACAAAATTTCAGCTTTGGAGGAGGGGAAAGTTCCAATGGATGATGGTCATGGTTGCACAACATGTGAATGTACCTAATGCCACTGAACTGCGCACTTAAAAATGGCTAAGATGGTAAGCAATGCTATGTATAGTTTATCACAATAACCCCTCAAGAAGGCAAAATATTTTTGTGTAAAGTCCAAGCTGAATCACGGCCAGCAAGTCTACACTACAAGAAATGTTAAAGGAAATGCTTTAGATGGAAGGAAGATGGTCTTAAATGGAAACCCTGATCTACATACAGGATCAGACAGCACTAGAGATGGTGACTATGCAGGTAAATATAAAAGTATAAAAAAAAGAAAACTTCTTTTCTGTGTTAGATTTGTTTAAAATGTAAATGCTTAAAGCAGAAATAGCAGCAAGGTGTCATGGAGTTGATACATACTGTAGAAATAAAATCTATGGCGACAATTGCACAAAGGACGTGAGGTAAACAGAAGTCTACTGTCGTAGGCCCTTCTGTTCTGTGAAACAGTATCATGTCACTTGAAGATAGACTGTGATAAGTTAAACGTCAATGTTGTAAATCCTATAAAATCAACGAAAAAATGAAAACAGAAAGCTATAGTTTATTAGCTAATAATGTTGATAAAATGAAAGCCTAAAAAATTAATTCAAAACAGGGAATAAACAGAGGAAACAAGAAACAAAGAAGAGATGGGGCAAAAAATTAGCACAATGAAAGACTTAAAGCCAGCCATGCTGACAATTATTGAGTGGAAACTCTAATTTAAAAACAGAGATTGCCATATTGGATAAAAAGCACAAGCAACTCGATGGTGTCTACAATAAATCCATTTTATATATAATGCCCACATAGTTTAAAAATAAAAGGCTGGGCCGGGCGCGGTGGCTCAAGCCTATAATCCCAGCACTTTGGGAGGCCGAGACGGGTGGATCACGAGGTCAGGAGATCAAGACCACCCTGGCTAACACGTGAAACCCCGTCTCTACTAAAAAATACAAAAATCTAGCCGGGCAAGGTGGCGGGCACCTGTAGTCCCAGCTACTTGGGAGCCTGAGGCAGGAGAATGGCGTAAACCCGGGAGGCGGAGCTTGCAGTGAGCTGAGATTGGCCACTGCACTCCAGCCTGGGTGACAGAGCGAGACTCCGTCTAAAAAAAAAAACAAAAAACAAAAAATAAAAGGCTGGAAAAGACAATACCACACAAACAGTAATCATAAGAAAGTTGGAGTGGCCATGTTACTATCAGACAAAGTAGACTTCAGAATGAGAAATTTAACCTGCGAGGATAGTTCAAATGGTAAAGTGGTCAATTCAAAGACTAATAATAATAAACATGTATGCACTTCATAGCAGAGTTTCAAAATACATGAATGAAGCAAATACTGATAGAAGTGAAAAGAAATAGACAAATCTACAATTATAGTTGAGATTTCAGTACCCCTTTCTCAGTAACTGATAGAACAAGTAGACAGAAAACCAGTAAGGGTGTAGAAAACCTGAACAACACAATGACCTAACATGACCTCTCTGACATTTATGCAACTCTCCAACCAGACAGCAGAATACATATTCTTTCTAGGCGCACGTGGAACATTCACCAATGTAAACCATCTAGTAGGTCATAAACAAGTCTCAATATATTTTAAAATATTAAAGATGTATAAGCACATCATCTTGCCAAAACAGAATTAAATTAGAAATCAATGACAAAAATATCTAGCAAACCTCCAAATATTTCAAATTAAACAACAAACTTCTAAAAATGCCCCATTAGTCAAATAGAAATCAAAAGAAGGATTAGGGAATACTTTGAACTAAATGAAATGAAAACACAGCATATCAAACTTTGTGGGATGCAGCTAATGTAGTCCCTTCAAGGCAAATTAATAGCTTTAATTTATAACTTTATAATTTATATTAGGCAGTGTCGATAAGTATTTATAGAAGTGGAGAAACTGTAAACTGGTCAGAGTTATGTGGTCCTGTGTTGGGGTTTTGAAATGAAAACACAGCGTATCAAATTTGTGGGATGCAGCTAATCAGTAATCTCCAGGTTCCTACAGGGAAGGGATCCTTTCATTTCTTTGCAGGAACCATTTCTGCCACCTCCTTCTGGTGGGTGGAATGCTGCCCAAGAAGGAAGTGGCAATGCAGGAAGGCTGGCTGGGACCCCTGGGGGCCAGGGTGCCAGCAACTCCCAAAGATACCTTTCATTTGCCAACCCTGAGGAACACTGGGTGCAGGAGCCAGCACTGCACACAGCATTCGTGGCATGTGGAGGAAGTGCTGTCATTGGGGCAGCTCAGCAGCCTTTTCTGACTTAGGGCCCAGAAGACATGGCCAGCGTCTCACCCAGGCCTCACGGTTACTTCCTGAGGACCTGTAGTAAAAATGCACGAAAAAGCCCTTTCAGATCTACTCCTGCTAACATCTTAGTTGTCAAATTTATGACGCGGCATGTTTGGTACATTGTGTAGGAAACTCAGTCCCTTTTGCGGTTACTGACAAAGTCAGGCATACCCACTATCTAGGACAAAGAGCCGCACCACCATGCATCACAACCACTCTGGCCTTTGTGGCCTTTCACGGTGGGACATCCACTCCCTGACTACATGTGCCAGCAGGAACCTGACATCCTTTGTCCAGTGATCTGCTTTCTAAAGCAGGTTCGAAATCCAGAAAACTCCCAGCAGACCTGGGCACGTTACGACTGTCCCCCTTGCTTCCCAAGAGTCACTGGAGCCTGTTTCAGGGGAACCTGAGTCCCACTGTTGGGAAAATCACCTTCGGAAGGCGTGGGAGGAGTGCCAAGCACCTCGGTGCCCCGGGGCATTAATCATTCGTGAATTGCTCTTAAACCTTCTCCAACTCCCCACGTCTGCTCTTGGGCTGCCACCAGCTACAGTATACCACGTGCCAGTGCAGACAGGGCTTCCGAGTGAAGGGCTGGGCACCTTTCCATTTCCTTCCTTCCTTCCAGACTGAGAACTTCCAAATAGACTTCACTAGTCTGATCATTTAAAATAATAACACGTGTTCTTTCCTTCTAGCATTCTTAACAACGGATCACTGGACTAATCATTACACTAAATTTTCCTCTCTGATTTTCTTACCTGAACATCACTTAGGTGAGTCAACATTTCCCACACTGCCCAAACAAAAGGAAAGCAGTCCCCACGTGGCAGCACTTGGCAGCTTTAACAGGGCATTGGGTACTGGGAACTCTCAGGCTCTCGCCCCGGTGGCGCCTCTGCGGCCTCTGCCCCTGGCTCTGTGCGCCCCCCACTCTCTCCTGCTGGCCCCTCTCTTTGATCACACACTAACCCTGAGATCTGGCCACACAGCAAGGGCACATGCAGCCTGGGCCTGGGGTTTCTGTGGGGTGTTTAATTAGGGAAATGTAGGTGTGAGCAGGCCATCCACACCCAATGGGAATTTTCTCCCTCAAGAATGTTAAAATCTACTTGGACAAATGGTGTGACTGTGCATTATTTGGACGATTTCATCATTTCCTGCTTGCCTGTCACCACGGGAGTCCTGTCAGACGCTCCCACGACCTTGCCTGAGGCTGTGCTTCCTATGGCGATGCTCAGGTGTCTTCAGGCAAACCAACCGGGACTCATCCCGGGTGCATCTTCTCTCCCGCCTGCCCACTTCTGAAACCAGCCCTCCTCCCACAAGCGCCTTCCTGGCGCCCCAGCCTGGACTCTCTCTCCTCCTGACGGGAAACAGTGGATGTAGTGAGAATCGCACAAACGTCCTCTCCTCCTCTCCTCTTCTCCTCCTCTCCTCCTCTCCTCCTCTCCTCCTCTCCAAAATGGCAGCTGAGTTTAAGAGTCCGCCTGTCAGAATGCAACCCAGCACAAGGCTCCAGGCCCAGCTGGAGGGGGCAGGGGAATGTGGATGGCACCTGCCAGGTCTGGATTCCAGGAGGGGTCCAGGGGAAACAGGGGACCCATGGTGGGCAGTCACAGCCCTTCCAGGCTGGGCTAGGCTACGTGGTGATGAGGGAGGGCCAGCAGGAGCTGGCACGGGGCCCAAAAAGACTTCATTGCAGACATCGGGGTCCAGGAAAGCAGGTGCTGCAGGTGGATGGTGACGGGCAGGCCTGGCTGGGGTGGACAGTGAGGGACAGGCCTAGATGGGGTGGACTGTGTGGGTTAGGGCTGGCCAGGGTGGACGGTGAGGGGCGGGCCTGGCCGGGGTGGACGGTGAGGGGTGGGCCTGGGTGGGGAGGACTGTGCAGGTCAGGCCTGGCCAGCGCAAAGAGAAAAGGAGGCAGAGACCCAGGAGGCTGCTGGACATGGGACTCACCGGCATGGGAGGTGGAAGGAGGCCCAGAGACAGAAATAAAGCCATGCACATAAACAACAAAGTCTTGCAAAAAGTGGACGGCTGGAGCACCCTGGAGACAGGGGCTGCCTACTGAAGCCATAGACTTCTTGTGCAGTGAAGCCCAGAAAGATATCTTTTCTGGAGAGGGCAAGGGCCCAGGTGAGGCAGTTTGGCCCCAGGCTATGCACAGAGGAAGGGCAGGGAGGAAGGGAGCCCAGACACGGGGCTGACTCACTCCAGAGACGCCGCTGCAGCTCCCAGAGACCAGAGCTTGCCAACCTTCCACACAGGGCTGCTGTGTTCCCCACCAGCCCCCTCCCGCCCCGAGCCACTGCTGGGAGCAGGATCACAGCCAGGGGAGGTGCTCAGTGCCCCATCCTTGCTGAGGGCTCGCCCTGTAGGAGTTTTGCTGAGTCCCTGGAGACCATCACAGTGATTCAGAAATGCGCCCCTCCACAGCACTAAAGGGATGGAGTGCAGGAACAGATTCCCCCTCCCCGCACCCTGGGAGTCAGCAAGGGCTGGTGGCCAACCAAGGGGTGACCATGGGGACCCAGCTGCACCGTCTCTCCCATTCCCGAGGACCTGACTCCCACTTACTCGAAGTACTCGGCAGCAGGTGTGGTCCCAAAAGTGTCGTTGAGGCCCGGGCTGTTGCCACTGGAGTCGCCAGGTGGAGCATCCGAGCAGTTGGGGCTGTTCCAGGAGTTGTTGCAGTGAATCCAGGGGAGCTCCGTGGTGAAGGAGGAGAAGAGGTAGTGCAGTGCCCAGGCGATGATAACGTTGTAGAAGAAGCCGACATACAGCGAGATAAGGATGACCGTGAAGCCCACACCTAGCGGGAAGGGGGTGGCCGTGGAGCCCACGTGGGCGGAGCACAGAGCCACCATCAGCAACGTGTCCCTTCCGCCTCCCCTCACAGGAGACATTACCCTGAGCACAGACCCTGAGGACTTTGAGGGTGTCTCTGAGGGACATCCAGGGCCAGCAAGGTCACCCAGAGCTATGGCGAGTATCCAGGGCCACCCTGATGCACCCAGAGACCCCCAGGGACACGAAGGTCACCCCCAGCCACACATGGTCATCCATCCCCACCACAACCACTCAGGATCCATCAGGGTCATCCAGGATCATTGAGGCCATCTAAGGGCTACTCTGGGTGACCCAGGGCAACCCAACCCATGGTTAAGCAGGTCTGTCAGGTCCATGTGAAACCATCAGAATCATCCACGACCACCCAGAAGCACCCAGGGCTACCTAGGGAACTCATGCAAATAGGGCCATCAAATATTGTCTAGGGACACCCAGTGTCTCCCAGAGCCATCAAGACTGCCAATAGTCACTAAGGGACACCTGGGGTCCTTGACAGACATCCACAGCCACCCATAGCCACCAGGCTCATTCAGGACTATGGAGGGCACCCAGGACCACACATGATCACCCAGATTAATCCAGGGCCACTTTGAGTCACAAAGGGCCATCCACGGCCATCCACAGCCATCTCCATTCATCCACAACTATCCACGGTCATCTATAGCCATCTACAACCATTCATGGCCATCCATGGCCATCCACAGCCATCCACAGCCATCCACAACCATCCATCCATCCACAACCTTCCACATCCCACCACCCATCAACCACCCATCCAGCTCATCCATAGCATCCACAGTCATCCCATGGTTCCCACAACACCCACATCCAACCACGGCCCATCCACAACAATCCACTGCCATTTCGACCAACCATCCACAGACATCCACAAGGACATCCCACACCATCTGGGGGGCATTTACCCACAACCTATCTAGGCCCCACCCATGGGCCATCCATCAGCCCACCCATTGGCCAGTCCAGAGCCCATTCCCATAGCCCATTTATTGGCCATCGGTGGCCATCTATAGCCATCTATAGCTGCTCATGCCTCTCCTACAAGACTACTCAGAAGAGTCATCTGGGCTCATTTACAGCCATGTGGAGTCATCCAAGGTCATACTACCCATGCATGACCATCCAGGGTTTCCTAGAATCACCCAGGACCACATAAGACCACCCAGGGCAAGTAAGATCATCCAGGGCTTTCTTGGGCCACCCAGAGGCTTGCATGACTATCAAGGACTACTCAGAGCCATGTTTGACCTTCCAAGGCCTCCCAGGGCCATACAAGACCATCAGGGACCAGCCAGGGCCATCCATAGCCATCTAATGCCATCCAGGGTGTTTTAGAGTGTCCTTTCCAGGACCACAGACCTAGAGTTTGGGCTCCATCCTTTATGGGGGCTCCTGGCAAACTGGAACAGAACTCACTGGTCAGCAGTCTTTGGAGCGGTGTCAGCCTGACTGGTGGGCAGATGGGCCTGGTGGTCAGATAGCTTTATGGGGGCTCCTGGCAAACTGGAACAGAACTCACTGGTCAGCAGTCTTTGGAGCAGTGTCAGCCTGACTGGTGGGCAGATGGGCACCATCATGTTCTTGCTACTGGGGTTCACTTTACTAAGCTCCAGGAAGAATTTTTTTCATTTCCACATTTCTTCTCAGTTTGCTGACATGATTAGTTTGGGTACAACTTTGATTTACTTTGTTAAAACCCAGTAGGCACCATGCCCTGTCTTGCCTGCTCATGGCCAGGGTAGGAGCATACCTTCAAGGTGACTTTTGCAGGGAGTGGGCTTGCTTTTTATGGTCTCAATCCTTAGGAGAGGCTGTTCTTATGCTCAGGACACCTCAGTAAAGTTCTCTTCCTATCATGAAAGCAAAGAGAAGGCTCAAAACTTTGTTTTAAACAGATCCAGGATCAGGAATGCAGGTAATCCTTCTTGGAAAGCGTGCTCAGTGGTGGTGATGATGAAAGTCAAGCCGTTGCTTTTGGAAGGCCTTCTCCCACGTGGATCTGGTCCACATTAAATAATTCTGTATTACAGTCGGTCACGGATTGCCTTTGGAAGGCCTTCTCCCACATGGCTCCTGTCCACATTAAATAATTCTATATTACCATGTGTCACAGAGTCCCTTAAGAGAGAGGCTGGGTTGTGATCCACAGTGAACTCACCCAGGCAGCCACGTTGGGAGCCACTCTCCTGGGAAGCCACATTGTTTCCACAGAGCACTGTGAAGGGTTTTCCATGGTGATGACTGACAGTGGATGCCCAATTTGAAAATTTTTCAAGGTTAAAACTTTCTGTACCAAGTCCTTAGCTTGAAACCCTGGGAAGTCTTTGATCAAACTACACCAGAGTGGATCCCAATCCAGAGTCTGAAGGAAGGACTGACTGTGCCCTGGGTCCTTCCAGAGCCACCGCTGTTGTTTCCTGCCCTGCACCACAGATTGGCAGGCCTGCCATGGGATCACAACGTCACCATGGCCACTGTGCATGACGTCACCATTGGCCACGGTGGCTGACATGGCTCCCAAAGCAAATGGGTCTGCTCTGATCCATGGGACAGTGCAGCCCCCACACCAGAGTCCCCCTTACCAAGAGGACTCCTCCTGGATGCTTCCCTGGGCACCTGGGTGAGGAAACGGCTCCCTTGAAAGGTGGTGGCCAGTGCCAGTACTGGCCAGTCATTTGGTTGCTCCAAGCCCTGCCCTTCGGGAAGGCAGAGGCCCTGACCCGGGTCACTGATGTGTAGCACCTCACCAATCAGCCAACTTCACCATGAGCTCCTCAAGCTCACCGAAGGCCCAGACACACGAAACCCACTACCCTGTTTGCTACAGAACCTTCTAGTGGCCTCTGCTCATGACATCACTGTGGGCTCTAGATGAAGCTTCACCTGACACATTTCTTAAACACCATTTAGTGACACGGGAGGCTGTCTCTCCAAGGAGGTGGCAGGCAAAGTCCCTGCTCGTGTTTCCAGGGAAAACGTTCATGAGAACATGAAGCCTCCCTTCCCTCCTGTCTGACTCCCAGGAAGCTCAGCGCTAAGCATGAATTTCAAGCGTAGCTCTTAAGGTCAATTTCCTTAAATTTATTTTTACTTCGTACCTTTTTTTTATATTAATCTTGTGTGTAGTTTGTTTTGTGTTTGAGAAATCACACTAAAATATGATTGACTATAAAATATTTTATATTCACTACAATTGAATGGTGGGGTTTCCAGGGTGTCTGTAAAATGGGGTTGCCCTTGGCAATGAAACCGAAACCTGACAAACAGAAGCCGGCTGAGGCTCCTGCCTGCAAATGGTGCTTCGCCCACCAGAGCACAGCCACCCTGCACCATCCCTGAACACCAGTACACCCCAGGGCACCCATGAGAGTTGGCTTCAGGAGAGGGTGTTGTCAACACATGCATGGATCCTGCTGGAGGAAGCCTCTGCTGGAGCAGCCCTGCCACACCTCACAGGGGGCATCAGCAGGTCTTCGGAAGAAAGATGGGAGAGGGCCAGGCGCGGTGGCTCACGCCTGTAATCCTAGCACTTTGGGAGGCCAAGGCAGGCGGATCACGAAGTCAGGTGATTGAGACCATCCTGGATAACACGATAAAACGCCGTCTCTATTAAAAGTACAAAAAATTAGCCGGGCGTGGTGGCATGCACCTGTAGCCCAAGCTACTCGGGAGGCTGAGGCAGGAGAATCCCTTGAACCCGGGACATGGAGGTTACAGTGAGCCAAGATCACGCCATTGCCCTCTAGCCTGGCAACAGAGCAAAACTCTGTCTCACCAAAAAAAAAAAAAAAAAAAAAAGACGGGAGAGGACGCCTCTCTGTGTCCGTCTGGGTGTCTTTAGTATGTGCTTGTTGTGTGTGCATGTACCAGAGAGACAGAGAGAAGAAGACAGAACAGGAGAGACACAGAGAGGAAAGGAGGGAGAGAGACAGAAACAGACACAGGGAGAGGGAAAGAGAGAGCAAGGGGAAGGGAGGAGAGGGAGAGTTTTAAAGACCCTCCTCTCAGGACCCTGGGGTGTACCGCGGGGCCTGAAGGCCCCAGAGGCCCCTCTGGCTATGGTGCCCACCCCAAGCTGCTCTGGCGAGACTATGGGAAATGCAGGTGAGTCATGGCCTCTGAGCAGCTGGACCTCACCATGAATTCCACCCTCTGGCTTTCGAGGGTGGATCATGGCTCCCAGTTATGAGCAGGAAGCAGCTCGCAGGTCTGCTGGAGGGGAAGGGCCGGGGCAACCAGGCTCCCTGGAGAGCTGGGCTTCGTTTCCCCATGGAATTGCCACCTGCTCAGGGCTGGATGGCCTTTCAGCTCCATAATGATTGCTTTGGGCACTTTAGCTCATGTCTTAATTTACCACGTGGCACTTCTATTCGATGAGACATGAAAATGCATGCATTTTATTAACTAAATTTTTAAAAAGGACAAAGGAAAGAGAAGGAACAGTATCAGGGCATGGGAAGCATGGTGCACATCTAATTTCATGGGCACTGTCAGTCTTCTCTAAACTGGCATCCTGCAGTTGACGGGCAGGCAGAACGAACGGGACGCTGGCACTGGGACCTGCAGCGTTACTGAGATTCAACAACTCAAGGTGTCTCGTCTCTAAGAAGAAGTCCAGCTTTCTTGCACCGACTCGTCTATCCCTTCATGGGTCGAACACTTCACTTTCTGTGATTTGCAACTTCCTCACCAGGACTAGGTGGGTGTGAACAAGCTCTTCCCGAGATCCGCCCACGGGGCCACGAGCCTTCCGTCCTGCGGCCACGCTTTGCAGCCCACCTCTGGGACTAGTGTTCAGAACAAAGCCGGCATGGGATGCGGGATTGTGGGCACAAGGGCTGTGACACGGAGGAGACGACTGCCCAGCTTCCCCCGGCTACGCATTGCGGGGAACACGATGAGATGCCCGCATCCGCCGGCTGCATTTCTTCAGAATGAGGTACCACTGCTCACGCTGACAGACGTCAGAGGTTTTCTACTAGCCCAAGTCAAGTTGGTGCTCTGAAATTCTCAGAAATCGCTTCTTGTTATTTTATGGACTGCATCATGAAGACCCACACCAGCAGCTTTGTTGGTGAACATCCTTTCCGTGTGACAGACAGAAGGAAATAAGCTCTTATCCCACAGGTCCCTTTTTCTCCTGCCCTCCTCACCTGAATCCTGCATGTGAGGAGGTGATTTAACTTGCTCCAACACCAGGCTCACTGGCAGGAGTGGGGCACAGGGCTGTGCCATGTAAGACACTTGCGACAGGCTCCAGGATGGCTCTTGAAAATCCAGCAAAGCACAGTTTGACGTCGCTGCAGCCTGTGCCAGAGCACGATGTCATCTTTCCTCAGTTTCCCCCACCCCAATGGGCCGGCGTCATCTCTGACTCAGCATCCCAGGGCTCTGAGCTCTCCAACACAGACCACGCTGCAAGCTCAGCTTCGCTTACGACTGCAGGCTCAGAGGCAGCATCTCACCGAAACATGTCCGTGCTGCTGGCCAGGGCCGGGAAGGACACAGGTAACGTGTGTGTGTCTTGAACTGTTAGCCTGGGTTCACTGCAACTCCCGATTTGACACCTGTCTGTCTGTAAGGACACGCCTGGGTCTTCCCTTAGCTACTGCATTCCTCCACTGGGGACCTGACGATGGGGACGGAGACATGTTCTGAGCAATTCTTGTTCGGTTTGACTTGTACCTGCAGATCCCTCCAAGGGGTCGTCTGGCACCGGTGCGTGCCCAAAGCATCTGTCTCTCACTCTGAAGATGTGTGTGGGGTGGGGGTGGGGAGGGAGGCCTCTTTTTGTAGCTCCATTTCAGTGCAGTTCAGTGAATATGGAGCCTAGGAAGAAATGACTGAAGTCGTAAGATTCACTAAGTAGCCCATTAAGAATGAACGAGTCTCGTGCCTGGGAAGAACCATCACACCTGTGTCCAGTCTCAGTATTTCCACGGCATCGAGAGTGACTTCTCCTCCTGGAGCCTGACCTCAGCAGCTCCCTCTCCTAAGGGAGGTCAGCGGCTCACCTCCGAAGGCCCAGCCCTGACCCACTGGTAAAGCGTCCTGGGGCTGTGCTGGGCTCGGTTGTCTTCTAAACACACAGCTTTTCCAGAACTTCTATGAGTATCCAGAGGCTGACCTTCTAGTAGTCATTTTCTTAATGCCAATTGTCTGAGTGGTGGCTCTGAGTAAACGCCTGAATCCTCCCTGAACCACCAGCTCCTGAGAGGTGGCTCTGGCCCACTGGGCAAGCGTGACCTGCGTGCATGGACTGGGGAGTCAGAAACATCTGGGATCAAATCCCACTCTGCTCTGATGGCGACACTGGGGGAACGACCCCAGCCCTCTGGTCCTCAGCATCTGCATCTCCAACACAGAGACACAGTGTGTGCCCTTCCCAGGGTCACATGAGGATGGAGTCAGAAATGCCAGGAGAGGGCCTGGTGCTGGACAGACCACCTGCACTCAACACGAGGTGTGTCTACTTCATGGTGCCAGAGCAGGACACCGGCAGCCAGAAAGGTTCAGTGATAGCTAGATGGATCAATAGCTAATAGATAGGTGGATAGGTCTATAGGTGGATGGATGGATGGATCCATACATAGATGAATGGATGGATGGAAGGATGGATGGATGGATGGATGGATGGATGGATGGATGGATGGATAGATGGAACAATGGATAACAGATGGATGAATGGATAGATCAATAGATAGAAGATGGATGGATGGATGGATCCATAGATAGATGAATGGATGAATGAATGGATGGATGGATGGATAGATGGATCGATAGGTAGATGGATGGATCAGTAGATAATGGATGGATGGATGGATGGATGAATGGATAGGTGGATGAATGGATTGATAGATAGGTGGATGGATCAACAGATAATAGATGGATGGATGGGTAGATGATAGACAGGTGAATAGATGATTGATAGATAATAGACAGACAGAGTTGTGGGTTGCATCCCTCACCCAAGTTCATCTGTTGAAGTTCTAACCTCCCAAACCTCAGAATGTGACTTTATTTAGAGACAAGGTCTTTACAAAGGTGATCAAGTTAAAGTGAGGTCATTAGGGTGTCCCTAATCCAACAGGACTTGTGACCTCATAAAAAGGGGGAATTTGGTTACAGAGACATGCATAGAAGCAAGCAGTATGAAGAGGCACAGGGAGAAGACAGTCTCTGAGCCAAGGAGAGAGGCTAGAACAGATGTTTCCTCACAGCCTCAGAAGAAATCAACCCTGCCGACACCTTGATCTTGGACTTCCAGCCTCCAGAGCTGTGAGACAATAAACATGTGCCTTTTAAGCCCCCCAGTTTGTGTCATTTGTTACAGCAGCCACAGGAAATGGATACAGATAGATGACGACAGATGGATGGATTAGGCAGATAGGTAGATAGATGGGTGAATGATTGATATGAAGATCAGTAATAAAGATAGATATAGATAAATAATGGATAGATATATAACAGATGATTGATGGATGGACGAATGGATGATGGATAGATGGCAGATCCGTAGATAGACATGTGTTTTACCTTAACTACATTTTAACATCTTGACAAAGTAATACCACAAATGAATTGCAAGACCCTCACCTAGAGCAAGGGAATGAACTATCAAGTCCTTGTCATCACAGATCTTTAAGGTAGGACCCAAGTTCAAGTGGCGTGTGCCATGCCTGTGTCTTAGCAAAGCAGGGCTGGATGCCCATGATGCAGCTGGCTTGCTTTGAAAGCTCCAGCATCACCAACATGGTCTGCGCTGCGCCAGGGTGAAGGGAGGCACCTGCACATTACCTTTCAGTACGGGGCAGATCTTCCAGACGCCAGCGGCCCCTTCCCTGTTGAACTGGCCAAGGGCCAACTCCATGTAGAAAAGTGGCATCCCAGCAATGACCATGAAGAGCAGGTAGGGGACCAGGAAGGCACCTATGGGGCAGAATAGCACCTCGAGTTTGGGGCCGTGGAAGGACCCATCTCTCCTCATGGGAGCTTGGGCTGCTACCCCAGTCGACCACCCATGTCTTGGCCTGACCCCTTCACCCCACTCTCCAACGGGAAGTCCCAGGCTGGGGTAGATGAGTCCCGAAGCTCACCCTCCACGGCTGTCAGTGCCCGACACGTCCCTCCTGGATCCCCTTGTCATTGCACACCCTGAGCCATGAAGTCAAACCCAAGAACAGCGCAGGGAGGCCCTGTCCATGCTCAGCGGTGCTCTAGGTACTGTCCTTCCCTGTGGTGGTTCGGGGTGCCCTTCCCTGGCCTGCATCCCCCCACTTTGCCCTGATCCTCTTTGCCTCTTGAGTTGTGAATCTGTGATCCCCCAACTCTGCCCCTGAGCTGAGTGGGCCCTGCCGTCCTGTCCCCAGCTTCCAGGCTTCAGGGACTGCCCCATCGACAGTGGCCCCAGCTTCCGGGCTCTCAGGGGCTGCCCCATCGACAGTGGCTCCCAGCTTCCGGGCTCTCAGGGGCTGCCCCCATCGACAGTGGCTGGGGGTCTTTGGTGCCCCAGGTGCTGGGAGCCCCTCCAGGGTAGGGCCTAGTTCCTCTGAAACCTGCACCTCCCCTGCCCCTGGCACAAAGCCCAGGGCCCCTGGTCTCAACCTCCTAAATCCCCTCTGCTCCCCTGGTCTGACTGGAGTGGGGGAGAGCTTTGCCACTCTCTCTCCTGGGGAAGGGGAGGAGGAGGCATGGGGCCCCACAGCTCTGTCTTTGGGCAACTTCCTGTACCTGCTGAGGCCTCTGTCTTCCCCTCTTCAAGATGGGCATAAAAATGCCAACCTCCTCACAGGCAGCCTGTGAGGCTTCCCCCCAAATTCTTCCCCAGGCCTCCCTTCCCAGACTAGCATAGAGGCCGGTGAGGGAGGCCAGGCGCGGAGGCTGGAAGGCCAAAAGAGGCTCCTGGGAAGGGATCACCAATGTTCTTGGATGTCCCTGGTGGCTCTGCCTCAATCTTTGTTTTCTGGCTCTGTGGCTGGGTTCTGGAGGGTGCAGGGGACACACGCACTTTCCAGGGGCCTCCTCTGCCATTCCAGGCTCCAGGACCTCCACATGCTTTGCAAAAGCTGCCAAAGTCAGTCAGAGGCTGTTCTATGGGCCTTTGAGAATTTTCTTTCCAAAGTGAAAATAGCCTCTGGAAACAGGAGGCAGAGCCAAGCTGCTCCACCCCCCACCCCCACGCCCCAGCTTCTTCGCTGGCTTCCCTTTCCTGAACCCCGAAATGCAGGCATGGGACCCGGCAGCTCTGAGCCCTGCTCTGTGGTTTTGTGACGTCCTCTGGGAAGATCTGCACTGGCCACCAGCTCTCACAGGGAGCTCTGTCCTCATGCACGGTACAGCTTTATCTTGTCAGGGTGCACGCCTTTCCTAAAAGGCCTAGCCCCGGCTGCCCCCATGAACCCCACCTGGCCATTGTGCTCAGAAAGGCTGACATGGGACTTACCCCCGCCGTTTTTGTAGCACAGGTAGGGGAACCGCCAGACGTTGGCCAGGTCTACAGCAAAGCCAATGACGGACAGGAGAAAGTCGATCTTCTTGCCCCAGGTCTCCCGATCCTGGGCCTCCACGGGGCTCTGCCGTGGGTTGGTGAGGGTGGAGCTGGTGAGCTGCACTCCGTTCTGCTCCTTGACAAGGATGAGCTCCACCTCCTTTGGGCCCATGGCGTTGGGTTCCTTAGCCGGGGCCACCACGGAAGACATGAGTCCCACAGAGCATTTGCTCTTACTCATGGGCACACCGGGAATTGAGGAATTCTGTGCTTCTTCCCTCTTGGTCTTCAGTCAATATGAAAAATAAACACACAACAGGAATGCAACAATTCAGCAGCCAGGGCTAGGGACGCGCCTGCTGTGGAGGGCAGAGCCCCGAGGTATTCATGGGCATTGGAAGGAATGGGTGCATTCCCAGGGCCTGAGATGGCACAGTTGGGGTTCAGGAGCTGGGGAGTGCCAGCCCTCACCACAGGGTTGGGGCACTGGCCCATGGAGGCCTCAAGACAGACACTCTGGTTTGCCCCTCCTTCCCCTGCACCCCTCCTCACTCTTATCAATGTGGAATGCTATGTGAGCTCTAGCATGGCTTTCTAATAACAGTGCATGGATATTACCTCCACCTTCCCCCACACTTCCAGAGAGCAATTTTGCAATCTTCAAAGAGCATTCAATAATGTCTTTATGACTGCTCATCTGTATTCCTTTTTTCTTGCTCTGTCACCCAGGATGGAATACAGTTGTGTGATTACAACTCACCGCAACCTCAAACTCCTGGGTTCAAGTGATCCTTGCTCTTCAGCCTCTTGAGTAGCTGGGACTACAGGTGCGCACCACAGCACTGGCTGATTTGTGTGTGTGTGTGTGTGTGTGTGTGTGTGTGTGTGTGTTTTGTAGAGCCAGGGTCTGACTATTGTTCCCAAGGCTGGTTTTAAACTCCTGGTCTCAAGCAATCCTCCTGCCTCAGTCTCCCAAAGTGCTGAGTTGACAGGCATGAGCCACCAAGCCTGGCCATGTATTGTTTATACTCAGTAATAAAGAGCAAAATTTATATAAGCAAAATCAGCCACTGTCAAGGAGAGTTTAGACATAACCATCACAACCGTTTCCTCAAAGAGTGTACAAGCTACATCCACCTAGGGCAGGTGGCACCACCCCACCTGAGAGAGCTGGGCAGAGGATGGACAGGGCTTCATCGCGGGAACCAGCTCCTGGGCCAGCAGGGCAACCCAGGAAATCCTGTCCAAAGCCCCATAAACCCCCCTGCAACGCAGCGCAGGAGAGCAGGAGGGTCTACACCTCCCCAACCAGGGCGACTTCTGGCATTTGGATCCAACAGCAGCATGTTTCAGTCGCGCGCGCGCACACACAGACACACAGACACACACAGACTCACAAACACACATACACACACACAGGCGCGCGCACACACAATGACTGAAGCAGGTCGCAGGTAGAGGCTCCAACAGGCAACTTTCCCTGCATCCAAGTTTGCACAAAACCTCACCCACGAGCTATCACGAGCTATGCCACGCACCGTTGCTGGGTGGCTTCTGCATCTCCCGGTGACAACCCCAACCCGCACGACCCGTCCTATGGGTAAAACACCCGCTGAAGGGGTTCCGCGGCGCGAGCAGGAGGCCGCATTGGGAGAGGGCGCCAGGTGCGGAGCTCGAGAGTCTCCGGGAAGCCGCCGCCGGGAAGCCGCCGCAGCCCTGGGGCCATCTGACCCCGCTCCTGAACGCGGGGCCTCGGAGGCGAGTTTTGGGTGTACACAGCCAAACGTGGCCCGTTAGAAAGCGCCCTTCCTCACCGCGTCCACAACAAGAAGCGGCACTGCCTGGTGAGCCCTCGCCCTGCCTCCCCTCCCTGCCCAGAGCACCAGCCAGCGCGCAGCCGGCGCCCGCCACTACCCCAAAATCAGACAAAGCTCCCGCGAAATGGAGCGGCGGCGTAGAAGACCCACTTCGATAGGATCTGGGGTGCGCCGCACCCCTAGTAGGGTTAAGTTCCACGAGAAGAAACCAGGACCCCCGAGTCACAGCCATAGATACCCACGCGTCCCCTAAGCCGGTGACGGTACCAGGTGCCCACGCGGTCCTGAGCCTAGGACGGGCCAGGGGACAGCCCTGCACCCTCCTCGCGCCTCGGACGGCCTCAGGGTCCCATGCGGCGCTATCAGGGGGCGCTCGGCACCTGCGACTGTTGGCGACTTTGGAGATGGCATGGTCTGCGGGACGCGGGGGCCCCAGACTGTGCCCGGCCCCCGTGCCCCGCCCCTGCACCCCACTTCGGGGTCTGCGGAGGGAGCGGCGCGCCCCGATGTAGGGAGCGATCCTGGCCTCACCTGGGCGCCCCGGCCTGGGCTTTGCACGCGAGTCCTGGTGCCGAGCGCGGTCCGCGAAGCCTCCCCTCCTGCTCCGCCGCGCTGGGCGGTCTCGACCTCGGCCTCGGACTCTTATCCAGTTGCCAGGGTCCGCCCAG
This sequence comes from Rhinopithecus bieti, assembly GCF_001698545.2. Lineage (NCBI taxonomy): Eukaryota > Metazoa > Chordata > Mammalia > Primates > Cercopithecidae > Rhinopithecus > Rhinopithecus bieti. Next base: position 145,754 of record NW_016814059.1, on the reverse strand, counting down.
CCCCGCCCTCCCGCCGTCGGGGTCGCCCTAGCGTGCTGACTCCGCCTCCCCACCTCCTCGGGCCGCGCCCCCGCCCCCGCCCCCCGGACGCAGATGGCTTGGAGCAAGCGGCGGCCTCGGCTCCACTGTCCTGCGCGTCCCGGAGCCTCGGACACGGGATGCGGGGACCTGTGGGTCCTAGGCGTCGCGGATCTAGACGGGCGCCTTCCGCGGGAGAACTGTCTGGCCGCCCTGCGCCCTCGCTGGCACCCCTCGGGGCTGCCCTGGGCACCCGCTATCTTCGGACGCCCAGGGCTGGAGGCTCCCAGCTGGACGCGGAGGGAGCCGAGCGGCGGCGCGAGGGGAACTGCTGGGACCCCGTTGGACCGACCCTTCCCTCCCTCCCCGTCCGGGGCCCCTGCGGTGGCTCCGCGCTCTAGGGACCACGTCCCTCCCAACCTGCCGCTCCACGCCCTGACCAGCGGACTCGGGACCCCGCCGAGGACTCCCTACGCTTCCCGGCGTGCGGGCTGCAGAGACGCGGGTCCTTCGGTGGCCTTGGGGTCTCCGCGACCTCGAGGCGACCGGCCGAGCCTAGTCCCCACCTTGCCGGCATCTAGTGCGCCTACATCGGAACCTAGGGGCTCGCCTCGCGATCGCAGGAGAAAACCATTTCCCGGGACTGGCCTGGAAAGCACTGGCGATTGGTATCCGGCTCCAGGGCCGAATGAACTCCGAGGCTTTCCCTCCGAGATGTCCGGGCAGGATTTCTTCCATTCAGCTCGCAGAGGAATGGAGCTCCCTGGCCGCCAAGGCCCAGGATGTCCAGGTCCTTAGAAGGCACCGAGGTGAGTGGCCGCGTCCAGCTCTGCGTGTCGCCCCTAGGGTCACCCAAACCCCAGCGTTCCCCCCGTGTACCCTTCGTGCTCCCGTGAGCACCCTGCCCTGGGCGTCCAGGCGAGCCCTGGGGCTCTCCAGCCATTCCAGCCTGCAGCCCACGCTCAGCAGTGAGGGAGGCAGGGCCCCTTGGTGCCTGACCCTGCAGTACCCGCCGGCAGCGCGGTGCCCCGCACTCCCCGCACCCTTCACCCCGGGGCTGACACCCAGGCAGAAGGCACTCGGGGTTGTGCCTCCATGCTGAGTTGGAATCAAGTGGAAACCTGGTGATCCCCTGGGCTGCTATGACAAAAACTCCACAGCCTGGGGGCTCACACAGAAGCCTTTAGTTCTAACAGTTCTGGTGTCCCCAGGCCAAGGCCAAGGCCTGGCCGACTGGGCCGCTTCTGGGTTGCAGACAGTTCTCTCCCTGTATCTCCCCATAGTGGGGACTGTGGAGAGCTCTCCGGAGTCTATTTTATGAGGGCACTGGCCCCATTCCTCAGGGTGGAGCCCTCCTGGCCTGACCACCTGAAGGCCTCCTGACACCACCTCCCATCAGGGGTGGGACTTCATCACCAGGGAGGTGAGGAGACTTCAGGAGAGGGGGATGTGCCACCTCAAAGCTGTAGTGTGGCGGTGGCCCCCACAGAAGGAATCTCTCTACCCTATAAGCTCCATGGCACAAGTTTCAATAAAAAGGAGGGAGTAAGGGCTTGGCCCCGGAGCAGCAGGGTTGAGGAAACAGTCTCCCAAGGAAAAGCCTTTGCAGGTGACTAAGGGAGGCCATTAAATAAAACACAGAGAGAATGGATGTTCCGGTATATTAAAAATACACAGACCGGGCATGAGGGCTCACGCTTGTAATCCTAGGACTCTGGGAGGCGGAGAAAGGAGGATCTCTTGAGGCCAGGAGTTTGAGACCAGACTGGGCCACATGGCGAAACCCTGACTTCGAAAAAAATATTAGCCAGGCATGGTGGCCCACACCTGTAGTCCCAGCTACTCAGGAGGCAGAGGTGGGAGAATCGCTTGAACCTGGGAGGTGGAGGTTGTAGTGAGCCAAGATTGCACCATGGGCCACAGGATGAGACCCTGTCTCAAAACAAAACAATACACAGAGAAACAACATTTCGGAAGGGATTGCAAGCACTGCAGGAGTGCAGAATTGTGACCCAAAGCTAACAGCGTACAGGGCAGGAAGGAGCAGGGACCAGAGGTCACACGGACCCAGACGGCCACATCCTTACTGACCTGTAGCACACAGAGAATGCACCTGCCACACTCAGGAGGGACCACTGAGTGATCACACGCATGTAACCTGCACTCTGTCAAGACAAAGAGCCTTCCTTCAGCCCTGCCTCAACCCCAACCTCCAACCACATGAATTAGGATAAAGGAGCTTTGGGTGTTCTAAGAACAAACCATCTGTGGAAGTTGGGCTCGTGGATGACACAGAGAAAGCGCAGCTCCCAGACCTATGGGTCTCCATCCTCCCACAACAGGAATGCTCTCTGAACTGCGCAGGTGGAAGCAGTGTGATTATGAGCTGATCAGACCTGATCAAACGGCTGACCTTTGCATGCTTGGAACTTTGCCCTAAACGCCAAACCGGCTTTATTATCGTTGCGGTTGCTGCTGTGGCTGCTGTGGGCTCAGGGCGTTGGGTGCAGGCAGGTGGAGCCCCTCTGCCTCTGCACTTCCTGCCCATGCTCTGCACCTCTCCCCACTGGCTGAGACCGCAGCTGCAGAGACCACAGGGAGCCCCCCGGCTGCTGACTGATGTCTCCAAAGCAGCCTTGCCCCACGGGTCTCCCCCTTCTTGGGTGCTGCCTCCTGGGAGGCCCTCAGTGCTGGACGTTGCCCCGTGTCCCCCCTGATTTGGAAGACAGCGTTGGTGCTCCCCCCATGAGTGCTCTATCTGAGAGGGGACAAGGACAGTGGACCAGTGCGCTCTCGGACAAATGGCACTGAGGTGCCAGTCATTTACCTGCCCACGTATTTACTCCATCGAGGGTGTCCTGTGTGCTTTCAGAGGAAGTCTCAGGGAGCCCAGCTCAGACTTTAAAGACCCCAACCTCTCAGTGGTGCTGGGAAGGCCCTGGGGGCGGGGGGCTCGGGGAGGGCAAGGGTGAGGGGCCAGTAGGCAGGAGTGACTTTTGTCCAGGGGTGTGGGAGGTCAGATCCCAGACCTTGTATGTCCAGGTTCTGAGAATGATGGAAGGCTCTGGCCCCAGGCAGGAGGCCCTACTCACTGCTGCACCCCTGTGCCCTCCCAGGGGCCACCTCAGGAGGAAGACAGTGTCCTCTCACACAGCAGGGACAGCAGTACACTTCCAATGTCTTCTCTCAGAGCCGTATCATTTTCCAGCTCACTGCTGGTTTTAATCACAGACATCTTGATGGTCTTGCTACTGCACAGTATGTCACAGTGGTCTGCCACACTGATGACATCAGGCTGGGGAGCAAAAAATGAAAAATGCCAAGATGCCTTGGTAAGACACATGCTTACTAAAAATTGAAAGAAAAAATAGCACATTTTCAAAGCCTGCCACCTTGGTGAAGTTTCTGTGGGTCCATTGGTCTGATTGGTCAAAATATATATCCAAAATGAAAGAACACATGCTGCCTCTGGCAAGCCTACCCCTAAGAAAGAAGTATCGTACCTGGTGAGGCTCTTCGGATTTGCGAGGCGAGGTACAAGACACTCAGGGATGCTTCTCTGGCCCGTTTTGTGTGTTATTCATAAAGCGTTTGGTTTCGAGTAGGGCCCAGAGTAAGAAAGGTTCTGCTGCTGTCCCGGGAGGCCACACAATCCGGTGTTCTCAGACTTTGGCCGGCATCAGAGTCACCTACATAAACCTTTCCATGCACAGGAGGCACAGATCACCTCGCTCCGTCCTCAGAGTCGCAGGTTCAGTAGGTCTGAGGCGGGACCTGAGGACTTGCGTTTCTAGAAAGTTCTCAGGCGATGCTGACGCTGCTGGCCCAGGAACCACACTTTGAGAAACACTGATCTGCAGAACCAGTGGGGCTTGGAGGGTCCGTGGCAGACGGAGATGTTGTAGGCAGTTGAGTAAGAGCTGAACTCTCTCCTGAAAATACGTCTTTTCCTTTGGAATAAGAGCGCCCCTGAGCCACAGAAGAAACTCGGGGAGCTCTGTCACCATAGCAGCGGAGTGGCCCGGCAGAAGCTATTTGTTATCGGACCCACAGAGGTTGTGTAGACAGCATCCTGCCGTCATCAGGTGGAATGTTTACGACACAAGGCTTGAACAGGTCTGGAAGGCACGGTAAATTCCACAAACAAGCACCCACTCCTGCTGCGTTGAGACCCCTTCCTTAACCCAGACCTCTGGCTACATGAGAGTTTCTTATGACATTGAACAGAGGAAATGCATGCATTGGGGCCTGGATTACATGTGTCTGTACACAACATACTGCCCCCAGCTGAAAGTGAAAGGTTGTGTCATCGTGGCCTTCTGTGAAAGACCAGTGAAAGAAAGCTTCCCAGTGGGCACATATTCAAACCATGCGTCAGGTTCGTCATTTAGCCAAGGAAGGATGGCTGGAGGATGGCCCTAAATGTAGTCATAGGCGGTGGCAAATGGCTTGGCTACCAAGCAGGGGACTTCAAAGAAAATTGAAATATTGATGACAAGATTTTCTTGGTAGATTTCATGTTTGTAGACAATCTTGAGGAATTTACAAAAAACCTACTAGAATTTATAAATGAATTTAGCAAGGCCATGGGATCTGATAAAAATCAATTCTAGCCAGGCGTGGTGGCTCACGCCTGTAATCCCAGCACTTTGGGAGGCCAAGGCGGGCGGATCACGAGGTCAGGGGATCGAGACCATCCTGGCTAACACGGCAAAACCCCGTCTCTACTAAAAAATATAAAAATCTAGCCAGGCGAGGTGGTGAGCGCCTGTAGTCCCAGCTACTCAGGAGGCTGAGGCAGGAGAATGGCATAAACCCGGGAGGCGGAGCTTGCAGTGAGCTGAGATCTGGCCACTGCACTCCAGCCTGGGGGACGAGCAAGACTCCGTCTCAAAAAAAAAAAAAAAAAAAAAAATCAATTCTCTTTCTATGTATTGGCAGCAAACAATTGTAAAATGAAACCTAAAATAATTTCATTTACAATAGCATCCGAAACAAAATGCTTGGGGATAAAACATATCTGAGACTTGTGCACCAAAAACCTAGAATCTATTGCTATGAGAAACTTTTAAAAACCTAGACTAGCAGAGGGGTGTCCATCTTTGACTGTAAGGCTCAATATTGATGAGATGCCAGTCCTCCATAAGTTGACATACAGATTCAATGCTATCTCAATCAAAATCGTAACTTGGTTTTTTGAAGAAATGAACCAGCTGGTTCTAAAATGTGTTTGGAGATGCAGGTGACCTAGAGTAGTCAAAAGAATCTCGAAAAAGAACAACATTGGAGGACCTAGGAGATACTTTGCACGATTCTGCCATCCTAACAAAACTAATTGGACTTTTTTCTGTAATTATCTTGGCATTGGTGTCTTTTTAAAAACAGCCTTACTGAGGTGTAATGGATACGCAATATTCCAAGTGTACGATTTGGTGAGTGACTGATGGGGTCATGGCAATGCTATCACATGCAAGATGATGGCAGTGCTCCTCACTCATTGACTTCGCTCTGTGTCTCTTTACCTTGCCCCATCCCCAGGCAACCACTGATTTGCTCTTTTTTTTTTTTTTTGAGATGGAGTGACACACTGTCACCTAGGCTGGAGTGCGGTGGCGCAATCCCAGCTCACTGCAGCCTCTGCCTCCTCAGTTCAAGTGATTCTCCTGCCTCAGCCTCCCAAGTAGCTGGGATTACAGATGCCCACCACCACACCCAGCTAATTTTTGTATTTTTAGTAGAGGCAGGGTTTCACTATGTTGACCAGGCTGGTCTTGAACTCCCGACCTCAAGTGATAAGCCCACCGTGGCCTCCCAAAATGCTGGGATAATTTGTTTTCTATGATTATAGAACAATGTGTTTTTAAGAGAATTTTATATAAATAGGATTATACGGTAAGTACTGTTTTCTGGGTCTGTTCTCTTGCATTCATTGTATTTGAGAAGAATCCACATCATTGCATTGGCAGCTAATTCCCTTTTATTTATTTGTAGTATCCAGTGTGTGGATATGGGATATGATGTGCTTGGTTTTTCCATCTGCCTGTTGATGGACATCTGGCTGTTACAAATAAAGCTACTATGAACATTTGTGTGCAAGTCTTTGTCTGAACATAAGCTCTCACTACTTTGGGGTAGGTAAGAAGTACTTAGTTGTGGAATGACTGGGTTGTTTGGTAGATAGATGTTTAACTATTTTTTTAAAACTGTTAAATTCTTTTGCAAAGTAGTGGTATCATTTTATATTTCCATGAACAGTGTATAAGAATTTTAGTTACTTCATATTCTAATGAATACTTAGTATAGTCAGTCTTTTAAATTTTAGACATCCTAATATGTTTACAGTAATATCTCCTGTACTCCTCTAATGAGCATGATCTTTGAGCAATTTCTCATGTGTTAGCTGCATCAGTGCCACTTCGTGTCGAGTGTCTGTTCAAATCTTTTGCACCTTTGGGTTGTTTAATTGAGCTTTGAGAGTTCTTTACTATTCTGGATGCCAGTCCCTTATGAGACAGGTACTTTGCAAATATTTTTCCTAGTCTTGGACTGTCTTTTCGTTCTCTTAATAGATTTTTTCAAAGAGAAGAGTTGTTAATTTTGATGAAGTCTAATTTATCCATTTTTCTTTCACAAATCCTGCTTTTAGTATTGTATTTAAGAAATCTTTACCTAATTCATGATCACAAAGATTTTCTCCTAAGTTTTCCTCTAAAATTTTTTAAATTATTGATTGCATATTTACACATAGAATGCTTTTTTTTTTTTTGAGATGGGGTCTCGCTCTGTCGCCCAGGCTGGAGTGCAGTGGCCGGATCTCAGCTCACTGCAAGCTCTGCCTCCCGGGTTTACACCATTCTCCTGCCTCAGCCTCCCAAGTAGCTGGGACTACAGGCACCTACCACCTCGCCCGGCTAGTTTTTTGTATTTTTTAGTAGAGACGGGGTTTCACCATGTTAGCCAGGATGGTCTCGATCTCCTGACCTCGTGATCCGCCCGTCTTGGCCTCCCAAAGTGCTGGGATTACAGGCTTGAGCCACTGCGCCCGGCCTAGAATGCATTTTAAACTAGCTTGGTGTAAGACACCAATTGAAGTTCACCACTTTACCTCTGAAGAGCCAGTTGTTCCAGTGGTTTGTTGAAGGCAGCCCTTTCCCCACTGAGTTGCTTTTGCACCTTTGTTGAAAAGTCAGTTGTGTGTATGTGTGTGGGTTTATTTCTGGGCTCATTGTTTTATGATCTGTTAATCCATTTTGATGCTGATACCACACTTGCTGTGGACTGAATGGTGTACTCCCAAATTCATAGGTTAAACCCATAACCCCTGCAAGGTGACTTTATCTAGAGATAAGGTCTTTAGGAGGCGATTAGGTTACCTTAAATTGTAAGGGTGGAGTCGTAACCCAGGAGGACTGGGACCTTATAAGAAGAGGAAGCTCTCTCTCTTTCACTTTCTGCCATGTGAAGACAGAGTAAGAAGGTGGCCGTCTGCAAGCCAGGAAGAGAGGCCTCACCAGGAACCGAATCAGCGGGCGCCTTGATGTTGGATCTCCAGTCTCCAGAACTGTGAGAAACACATGTCTGCTGTTAATTCCCCATATCTGGATATTTTGTTGTGGCAGCCTGAGGAGATTAAAGTAGCACTATCTTCATTATGGTCCTTTTGTAATACATTTTTAAATCAGGTAATGTAAGTCAGACAACTTTGTTCGTTTTCAAAGTTGTTTTGTGTATTCTAGGTCCTGTACTTTTTCATATGAATTTTGGAATCAACTTTTCAATTCCTTCCAAAGTCCCATATGGGATTTCTTTGGGTGGAGGCTGCCATCAATTTTTCATCATTATTCCTTTCTGAGGCAGGCTTCATGTCTAGATTTTCTTCTAAGTTTTGATTTAGCCAAATTCCAAAAGGTTTGATATGTCATTTTGTTTTCATTCAGTTCAAAATATTTTCTGATTTTCCTTTTGATTTCCTCTTTGACCCATTGTTATTTAGATATGTGATTAGTTTCCAAATATTAGAAGATTGTCTGGATATGCTTCTTTATTTTTTGCCAAATGTATTTTTCATTTCAGTATCAAATTTATTTGCCTCTTCATTGGAGAACATGCTTTACATTACCTGAATCCCTAAAGGGAATTTTATGGTCTGTACTGTGGTCTATCTTGGTAAGCTTTTCACATGCATTTGAAAAGAATGTGCACTCTGCTATTATTGGGTGAATTATTGTATAAATATCAAATAGGTTAAGTTAGTTCATACTGTTTTTGAAGTCTTCTGTATCCTTAAACGTTTCTGTATATCTGTTCTATCAACTATTGGGAAAGAGGTATTGAAATCTCCAAGTATAATTGTGTGAACTGCTGTATGTCTCCTTGCAGTTCTGTCAGTTTTTGCTGAATTCATTATGAAGCTCTGTTATTAGGTACATAAACATTTGTCCTTTTGGTGAACTGATGCTATCATAAAATGACCTTGTTTAGACATGATCTTTTTTGAGGATTCCCATGGCTTGCATATTAGGTGGCTTGAAGTCCCACAGTTCTCTGATGCTTGGTTCATTTTTTTTGTCTTTTTTCTTTATTTCATTTTGAACAGTTTGCACTAACATCTATGTCTTCAAGTTTATGTATCCTTTCTTCTGAGATGTTAAATCCACCCCTCATCCCAACCAGTGCATTTTGCATCTGACACATTGTGGTTTTCATCTCTAGAATTTGGATTTGTGTCTTTTAAAAAGTATCTGTCATGTCTCTATTAAACATGTTCAGTCTCGCCTTTGGCTAGCTCTTGGAATGAGGTAACAGTTATGATTGTCAAGGCCTCTCTAATTCTATCATTTGAGTCGTCTCTGGGTCTGTTTCTATTGACTGTAGGTCACATTTTCCCACCTTTTTGCATTGTGCTAATTTCCAGTGGATGCCCAGCATTGTCAATTTAACCCTGTTGGTTTGTGGATAACACTGTACTAATGAGAATATTCTGGAACTTTTTCTTTGGCCACTGGTAAGGTCCCTGTTGTAGTTTGGTCATTCTTTTAGGTTTCAGTTTTAAGCTTTGTCCAGGAGGAACAGAGCAGTGCTTTACTCAGGGCTGATGCTTCTTCCCTGCTGGGGCAAAGCCCATCTTAGTTTCCTGCCTGATGACCAGGTTTCCCAACGGAGGGTAAATCCAGTCTCTACTCTTCCATTGTGACTGGAAGCAAAAATTGTGGACCCATTAACTTTTCTTTTCTTTTCTTTGAGATGGAGTCTTACTCTGTTGCCCAGGCTGGAGTGCAGTAGTGTGATCTCGGCTCACTGCAACCTCTGCCTCCTGGGTTCAGGCAATTCTCTTGCTTCAGCCTCCAGAGTACCTGGGATTACAGGCGTGCCCCACCACACCCAGCTAATTTTCTTATTTTTAGTAGAGACAGGGTTTCACTGTGATGGCCACACTGGTCTTGAACTCCTAACCTCAGGTGATCTGCATGCCTCAGCCTCCCAAAGTGTTGGGATTACAGTCATGAGCCACTGTGTTGGGCCCCCATCCACTTTTCTTACATTTAAGGGAGTTAATCTGCACCTAGCCAGCCCTTGACAGTGTCACATGACAGACAGTGGCCTCCTCATCAGTATTGCTGTTTCTGCTGTCCTTCCTCAGCAAATGTTTTCCAGTTACTCTTGTAGCTTCTCAGCCAAGTAGCTCAGTTCTGCCCTGGGGAATATGGGCAGAATTCATGACATTTAGCTTCATTTAGATGAGAGAACATACTCTGTGTTGTTTAAACATCTTGAAATTTAACTGTGGTCAAGCATATGGTCTATTTTGTCAACTGCTTCATGTGCACTTGAAATGGCACATCATTTGATGAATAGAGCTGTCTTTCTACACAACTACATTTTTCCCTGATGGTTATATCAGTTACTAAGAGATCGATGTTAAAATCTCCAACTATTTTTGCAGATTTATTTTCCTTTAAATCCTGTCATTGATGCTTAATATATTTAAGCTATGTGATTAGATACATGCACTTTTAAGCACTGTGTCTTCCAATTGAATTGAACTTTTATCATCATGAAATGTCTGCCTTTAACTCTGCTAATTCTCCTAGTCTTTAAAGTACGCTTAGTATGACAATCTTGTCAAATAAACTTTCTTAAGGTTCTGTTTGCATGTTATAAATATATTTCCTATTCTTTTACTTTCTTACCTTTTCATTTTTTAATGAGACAGAGTCTTGCTCTGCCACCCAGGCTGGAGTGCAGTGGTGCTATCTCAGCTCACTGCAACCTCTGCCTTCAGGGTTCACGTGATTCTCCTGCCTTAGCCTCCCAAGTAGCTGGGACTACTGGCATGTGCCACCATGTCCAGCTAATTTTTTTTGCATTTTTACTAGAGATGGGGTTTCACCAATTGGACAGGCTGGTCTTGAGCTCCTGACCTCAAATGATCCACCTGCCTCAGCCTCCCAAAGTGCTGGGATTACAGGCATGAGCCACTGTGACCAGCCTATTCTTTTACTTTCAATCTATATTTAAACAGCATATAATTAGGTATTTTATTTTTTGTTTAGTCCAACAAATGTCATTTAGGAGTTTTTAGTCTATACTTAATGTAACTACTAACATGATTGGATTTAAATTTACCATTTTGCTATTTGTTGTATATTTATATTCTCTGTCCTTTGTTCATTCCCGCTCACCTTCCTTCTTAGTTTGGGTAAAATTTACATTTATATTAGTCATACTTCTTTGGTCCTGTTTTCTATGGGGGGAGGGTCTTACTATGTGGTTTTTTCTTTTCTTTTCTTTTCTTTTTTTTTTTTGAGATGAAGTTTTGCTCTGTCACCTCAGGCTGGAATGCAGTGGTGCGATATCAGCTCACTGCAACCTCCACCTCCAGGGTTCAAGAGATTCTCCCACGTCAGCCTCTTGAGTAGCTGGGATTACAGGCACCCACCATCATGCCCAGCTAGTTTTCATATTTTTAGTAGAGATGGGGTTTTACCATGTTTGCCACAAGGTCTCCTGACCTCAGGTGATCCACCCACTTCAGCCTCCCAAAGTGCTGGGATTACAGGCATGAGCCACCATGCGCAGCCACTAGGTGTATTTTTAACTTACCACAATCTACCTTCAAATGCCAAATTTCTGCATGGTATTCTCATATTTCTGCCTGTAGAACTCTGAACATTGTTGGTCATTATGAACTACTGGCAATGAATTATTTCAGCTTTTGCTGATTTCAAAATGTCTGTATTATGCCTTGATTTTTTAAAGATGTTTCATGTAACACAGAATTCTAGGGTGACCACATCCACCTTTAGTCTCTTTGAAGATGTCATCAGTCATCTGGGTTGCATCGTTTCTGCGGAGAAGTCGACCGTCATTCTTATCTCTGTTCCTTGATAGTATGTTGTTTTTCTCCAGCTGCTTTTAAGATTTTCTCCTTTTCAGTGGCTTTCAGCAGTTTGTGATGTGTGCCTCGCTGTGTTTTTGTTGTATTTTTTCTGCTGGGTGCTTACTGAGCTTCCTGAGTATCTTAGTTTATAGATTTGGAAAAAAATTCTGGCCATTATTTCATCAAATAATTTTTCTGTCCTATCCCCCTCCTTTCCTAGGGCTCCAATCACACGGGATGGGCCTTGTGGCATTATTCCATGGCCATGTGTGCCATTTCTTTCCATCTGTTTCTCCCTGTACATCACTGGGATCACACATAGCTGTATTTTCAGGTTCACTAATATTTTCTCTTGTTGGGTCTAATCGACTATAGTCTCCACCAGGGTATGACACAGGCAGTGGATGTCAGTCTGCCTCTTTCCCAGCCCATCCAGTGTTTACCTCGTAGAACCACTGACAAACTGGCACTGGAAATGGGTGGAGATAAGTGTGGATCAACAACACAGCTGACCTGTCAACAGCAGCCTAGGCCGAGGCAGTTATCACTGGACTCCCAGCGTGTCGGAAGCAGGGTCCCGTACTTAGCTGCAGGTACCATTCCTGGGAAGGGGACTAGCAGCCCCCTGGAGGCAGGCTGATCACACTGGACTCTTCCATCACTGAGGGGAATATCTCCTGGTTTGTTTCCCTTATTCCAGATATGGATATGTCTTTGCTGTCAGTGTTTCTGCCAGTGCCATCTGTGGGCTTGATGAATGGCTTACTCACTATTGCCCACCTCCTATTGCATTGTTAAGGAATTTATTTTACAGCAAAAGCAGCAGGTGAACAGGTACACACTTGGAATCCCTACGTTTCCCATCACCCAGAGGTGACAAGTCTGATAAAGCGTGAGGATGACTTCTTGACACTTCAGGTGTGCTGCCCATGGGGAGGCAGTGCCCTAGAACATTGGACTGCCATCCAGATGGAAAACATAGAGCCTCAAACTGTGGACCAAGACATGGCACAATTTCATAGCCAGAATAATGTCTGTAATGTCAAATGGGTGGAATTAAGACCGGCCCTGCTCACCACCACATCCAGCACTTAATGCAGGGTGGCTGGTGCTGCTGTTCAGAAGATCCTTCACCTCCTTTGAGGGGCTCCCTTGCAGGACTGTACATCCCTGGCTGTTGAATCTAGCTGCGGCCGTGTGGCTTACTGTGGCCAATGAACCAGGAGTGGGGCTGCTGTATTTTGCATCTGTGCATAAGATTTACCATCTAGGCAGGCTCGTCACCGCTCTCTTCCCAAAGTCATCTGACTGGCCAAGTCCCAGGAGGGGCTGCTGTGCAGGGCTGGATGCAGATGGTGACGTGGAGCAGAGCTGCAGCTGACCTGCCTGGGAGAGACGGGTGAGGACCACATCTATTTCGCTTACCCTTACATTTTATTGGCTTACATTTGTTACTGCAGCATCAATGATCCCAGGTGGGCTGATAAACCCATTCACATAATTTTGCTTTTCTCGTCTGTGACGCTGGGCTCTTTTGCTTTCAAGGTCCTAGTTCCCAAGGCTGGAATGCTCTCACCTGGGACCTCAGCGATCCATCTGCTGCACTGAAAGTTCAGACGGTCATCAGCTATTTGGGGCGGCTCATACCACTTAGCTAATAGTTCAAGAAAAGCGTGCTGTCTCAGTGGGGATGGCTAACGCCAGTGAAAGGGCTATCTTGGAGCTCAGTGGATTCTCTAGGTACTTCTCAGTGTTTTTACGACTAATACTGTGACTAACAAAGGCAAGACGACAACTGCTTCAGACACACTGAAATGAAAATTTGAGTCCTCTCACTGGGTAAAGACCCCTGAGCATCCCAAGTACTGCTTAGGGTCAAGAAAACGTGGAATGGATAGTGGAAGAAGGAAGGTGTAGCTGCTTTTCACAGCCTCACAGCTAGCCACAGCATGAGGACAGTAGCGGGCATGCAGGCTGTCCTCATGCCTCACATGTCCTTTGCTTGGTGTGCGTGCATGTGTGAGCACGTGTGGAAGCATCATGTGCGGTGTGCATTTAGTGTGAGCGATGTGCATCTTGCTCATTGAATGCTCATGAACGTGTGCATGTCAACTGTGTTCGGAGACGCATGCTACATGTGTGAGCATCAGCATGAGTGCCATGTGAGCTCCGCATGTGGACGCGTGAGCATGTTCGGAGTGTGAAATGTGTGGCTGCATGTGCTAGTGCGAGTGAGCCTGGGGTCACGCATCCTTTGTATTGATACTGCCTTTTTTAGTCCACTCTCAGTATCCACTATTTACACAGGGAAATAGGGTGGCAGAGTGACACTTCTGAAACGCTACCATGATTCTTCTTTTCTTTTTTTTTTTTTTTTTTTTTTTGTTTTGGGATGGAGTCTCACTCTGTTGCCCGGGCTGGAGTGCAGTGGCCAGATCTCAGCTCACTGCAAGCTCCGCTTCCCGGGTTTTGCTATTCTCCTGCCTCAGCCTCCCGAGTAGCTGGGACTACAGGCGCCCGCCACCTCGCCCGGCTAGTTTTTTGTATTTTTTCGTAGAGACGGGGTTTCAGTGTTAGCCAGGATGGTCTCGATCTCCTGACCTCGTGATCCGCCCGTCTCGGTCTCCCAAAGTGCTGGGATTACAGGCTTGAGCCACTGCGCCCGGCCTGAAACTTAGATTTTCATGTCAGAGAATATCCAGACGGGTTTACGGCTGTACCAGAGAACCGGAGTCCCCCAGAGACGGCGAGGAAGACTCCTGGGTCTTTACTGTTTCTGGGGAAGGTAAAAGCACCTGAGTTGGGTGGTGAGTACAGCACTGTCGGGACATGTCCGAGTGTGTGGCTTACCTGCGGACACAGAACAGCTGTGTGTGGGCAGTGCTGGTTCTTCACTACCCCGTTTGCCCTCAGCCCCACTTCCCACATCCCAAGCTCTGCTTCATGGCCTAGGGGGCCTCCCCTCAGAGCCAGCTTCTGGTTAGGATCAGCACACGCATGGCAGCAGCAGCAGCTGGCCAGGAAGACGAGCCCATTCTCTCTGCCCTGGTTCTGATGGAGTCTCTGGCACAGCAGGTGCAGCTGTGTCAACTCTTGTGTGAACACCAGGGGTGGGTTCGCTTTTTCTGAGGGCCCCACCTTCATTTCTCCTGGCTCCAATGCTGGATGGAGAACTGAACACACAGAAGCAGAGCATGTCCGATGACAAACACGTGTGCCCCAAACCACACGAGTTACCCTGCTGTGCACCTCCCTGTGTGCACACGCCAGGCATGGCCACCCTGCCCACAGCCTGCGCCTGGAGCCAGACACTCCTCCTCCTCGGTCTCATGCCAGCTGCATCTTAGCAGCGGCTGCCCCGTCCAGCACTGAAGTGAGATGTGCAGATCTAGTCTTTGTTTTAACCCTTGCTTTACTTAAAACTTGGACATATTTAATCAATTTCAAAGGCAGTATTCATTTATTAAAAATGGCAAATGCATACAAGCATGAAGAAGTAAAAATTGCTGTTGCTTGAAATAATGTCATTTTGGTGCATATTCTCTCACTGAGTGAGGTCAGACTGCACAGCTCACTGGTAGCCCACGTCTGAGACTTACCTTCCTGAACAACAGAACGATTCCTTTTTCACCCTCTCAGTATCCCCATAATTGTACACAGGGAAATGAGTAGTGGTGGATGGTGAACTTTGAAACTTAGTTTTCAAAGTATTAAAAGGAGAAAGGCCTGCAGATTGGCCGTTTGCAGGCTTTGCTCCTTAAGTTTTCTTCCATACTTGATGCTGGTGGAGACACAATCTTGATTCTTCACATGCAGTTTTGGGGAGTGTAACAGGTGAACTCCGTCTTTTACCTCTAGTTCCAAACCTTTTACTGATTCAGTAGGACTCAGTGCCGGATCCATTTTCCTCTTTGCTTGACAAAACATGCTTAAGGTGCATGTGCTTACAACTGAGAAATTACGTAAGTCAACCCACCAGGCAGGCAGGCAGCCATCCACGTTTCAACTCTAAAATGTCTGCTACTGTCCACAAAATACCAAAACACTCCAGAGCATCCCTTTGCCACCAAGACAGCTTTTTCTATAGAATTTCAATTCTTGTGTTTTCCAAACATGCTAGAACCACATTAAGAAAGTCTCATCTGGATTCGCTCTCCTCTCACAAAGCCTGTTGTTGTCTTTTTAATAAAAAACCACACAAAACAACATCACTCCCAAGTACAGAAGACTTTACGTTTTATTTATTCCACTGAAAATCCCAAGTTCCTTCGTGGTGACCCTCCTTCTGCCCTCACACCTCAGCAGGTCCCTGCAGGCCAGGGCCCATGCCCCGCCTGCCCATGGGTCTGGCTCCCAGGCCACTAGGGGGCCCACTGCATCCCGTCTCATGCACGAGGGATTTAACTCAATGCTATGTACATTCACAGTTCTGAATACCCGCCAACTCTAAGTCACCACAAAGAGAAAAGAGAATCAGGAGGAACAAACATCCATTCAAAGTCTGTTTATCAGAGATTTTTTTCTGAAAATGCACAGTGGCATTTCATTCAAAAAAACCCTTCATCTGCAGACGTGCAGAAGGGAGACGGCCTGGGTCCCTCCCTCAGAATATCTTAGTTTATTTACCTCCTTCATTGGCCATTTGCAGGCTCTTCTCCTTGAAAAATGAATCTTTACGCATTCTCCAATTATAAAATCAATGACTGTTAGCTACCAAAGTCTGCACTAGAATTTCTTCTGTGTCCAACACACCGAGAGCCCTGAAATTGACTTCGGTTTACTCCGTCCCTGTCTGTCCTGCTGGCAGTGTCCATGCTAGAAACAAGTCGAGGTGATTGATTGAAACAGAGCTGAAGGTTGTTTGTTTTTAAATGTCTGTCAGTGGAGAAACGCGTATCACGAATCTCTGAGGAAGTTAGTAAACATTTTTCCTGTACTTACTGGCCTTGGTGGTCACTTTCTATAGAGATGCCCCAAATATAAAAATCAATTCATTTCAGAAATCAAAAAAAATTTTCAAATAAACCCGGAGCCTTTGCTTTAGGAAGCCAACTAAAGTCTGTGATGATTATTGTGCTTGAAGGATGGGTTTCTAATTATGTCATAAAAAATGATGAAACAAGGTGACGTCATGGGGACTTCAGGTGACATCAAAATACCCCCTTCCCAGGGCCTGGAAGTCCCTCTGCCTTTGACTCTAAGATGGGGCAGGACCCCTGCTCTCAGTGGGATATGCCTGCGACCCTGGCGCCGGGAGGCAGTGCTGCAAAGAGGAGTGGTGTCCGCGCAGCTGTCACCAGACATCCTCGTCACCCTCCGCACCGCATGGCTCAGCGTCTCCTTCCACAAGCAAAAGACTGCGGCTCCCCTCTCTGTAGGAAGGTCAGCCACACTCAGGTGGCTGTGTCATGCCAGTCACCATGGAAACCAGGGCTGAGAGGAAGATGCAGCCGCTTCCAGCAGGGACCTGGCCTGAGAGCAAGGGAGGAGCGGCATGGTGGTGGCTGCCTTGAGCTTCCAGCTTGGGCCCTGCTCATTTGAACAATATTCAACTTCGGATTGGAGTTTAGGCTACAGTGAAGTGGATTACGTTATGCCGAAACAAAAACACCGAACTGCCAACGTTTATAAAAAAGAGAGGACTGGAAAAGGATTAAGAAAAGCAGAAAAAGTGTTTTGGGGCTAGGTCCTTGAGTTCACACCTCCCCAGGGGACCCAACGGAAGGAGAGGGATGACCTGCTGGAGAGAGGCCTGATGGAAATTTAAGTCAAAGCCCAAACAGCCTCAGATTCTATATTTAAAAAAAAAAAAAAAAAAAAAAAAAAAGGCCTATAAATAAATATCCTTTGACCCTAAAAGGAAAAATGAAGTAGAAAAACAATTTTCATTTTAAAAAAATGCTGCATGTTTCCTGAAGTACCTAAATGGAAGTTTATAAAATACTCATGAGCTCCAGCACACAGGTAGAAA
Organism: Rhinopithecus bieti; assembly: GCF_001698545.2. Taxonomy (NCBI): domain Eukaryota; kingdom Metazoa; phylum Chordata; class Mammalia; order Primates; family Cercopithecidae; genus Rhinopithecus; species Rhinopithecus bieti. The sequence continues at coordinate 128,385 of NW_016814059.1, read as the reverse complement.
CACTGAAAACTCAGGCGACGGCTCTGCCAGGCTGTGGAACCACAGAGGCAGACAGAGGTTTCGTGCCAGAGCGACACGCAGGCGCACGCTCCGTGTGGTAGGCGTGTGCTGAGTGTGCACGGAGGCCCGCCCGGTGCACGCTGCCACTGGAAGAGGCTGCGACAGAGACTCGAAGTCAGGACCCCGTGGGAGAACACGGGGCGGCACCGGTGCCCCCCGCCCAGCAGGGAACCTGACCCCACGGGGTTCAAGCCAGGCGAGGGATCCGCGTGCGCGCCCTCCAATTCTCGCACAGTACGCACCGGTTCTGCAACAGAGACTCTTCACAAAGGAACAAGATACAAACAGCCCCCGAAGCCCTTGGAACTCGGGCTGAAGACAGTGCCTGGACAGCAGGAGTGAGAAGCGGAGCCCAGAGGTCACTCGCAAAGAGGCTCATGGCGGTGATGGCCACGTGGGAGGGGCCGCGTCTCTCCGCAACCCTCGGTCCTAATCCAGCTTCTTGCGAACGGGCTTCCGCCCAGCGTCCGAGTTTTCCGGGCTGAAATCGGCACAGAAGCCGTTTGGGATCAGCGCAGGTGGGGTCTCTGCACAGCTTTCGAAATGTGTCTGATCCGGGTACAGGTATTCCTCTGCGAAGTCAGGGTACATTTCTGCAAACCTGTGGAAGTCAGCTGGAAAGACAAAGGCCCCTGTGGTTATGGACTGGGGAGCAGCAAATGCCTAGGATTTGGAGGCTCTTTTCCCAGGGCTCTGGTGGGTGTCCACCTCACGCCCTTCAGGGAGGGTTAGAATCGTCTGTGAAATGGATGCTTGCAGGGTGGAGACAGGAACTTGCACTTATTTTCTTTGCAGTGCACGAAGTCACCCTGACAACGAGGGCAGGCTGAGTGTCCTCCTAGCTACTCCTGCTTTTCGGAAAACCTACAGAAAGCTTCTGGTTTTGAATTCGATAGATATATCCTGGGGACTTAGCACTTCTGAGGCACTGTAACCAGAGGAGCTGGCTGCCTTTTCTTTTAAAACATCATCAACAGCATCATCATCATCATCATCATCATCATATCTAAGTTAGTGTTTTTTTCAGTTTCATACCCATGCTGAGCAGTCCAAACCCTTAAATGGATTTGTAATCTAGTACCCAGGGAGTGCCTTGGAATGCCATGGGCTGTTTTTTGTCTGTGTTTTCAAGTTGAACCAACTGAGTACATGGAAATCGGTAATACGGTCTCTTCTCATGCGTTTGCCTGGTGCTAGGAGTGGCATATTCAGCCTCCCTCATGGACAGTCTGGCTTTAAAGGTGGGATATAAAGGGGTGTTCACAGTTTAGACATTTCTGTATTACTTAACATTTTTATGGGAGTGTATTCGTGTAGTTGTGTAATTAAATACATATGTAAATATTTATATATACATTAATAGTTATACTGTGCACACACAGTAACTAAACACACATGCATACTTTCAATACTAAAAGCACGCACATGTGTGCACGTGTGCACACACACACACGGTAACTAAACACACATAGGCGCTTTCAATACTGAAACAAGTGCACACATCTGCACTTCTGCCTCCAGACCCCACGCAGACACTGCATGCAGCGCTCTCGCGTGTCTTCTCATTTGCTCTGAGGCCACAGTTCAGCGGCATCCACCGTGAGGAACGAGGCCAGAGCCTGCAGCCCTCGGAGCCCTGGGTGGATGCAGCGTGGCTCATTCACACTGCAGGAGAGGGAGGCGCCCCGGGCTCGGGTTTGCGGATTTTGCACAGCAATTTAAAAATATCAACCGCCATTTCCCAGACACTGACAGCTCGTGCTCTGGAAACAGCCGTGTTACCAGTCACTTCATCAGACGTCCAGACAGGTGAGTTTTCTCGGGAGGAAGTCACCCTGGGCGGCACGGTGGTCTGCAGTGCCCCTCCTCGTCTCTCCTGACAGACCCCTCCCTGGCCGGCAGTGACAAAGGCCACAGCCAGTGGCCTCGAGGGCTGAGTGCGGGTATCCCCCACCTCCAGGCACCGTGGCCTGAGGCCACGGAATGCTCAGAGTGTCGGAACTGGGCTTGGAGTTTGGTTGTATAAATCACCAAAACAAATCAGATTGGAAAGCTCCCTACGAACCTTGCCAGGTCTCCAGAACCTTCCTTCTCAGGGGTTTCTGTGATACACAGGGCAGCCTGCTGAATGGAGGCATGGCAAGGACTCCACTCCCGTCCTGGGCTCCCACAGAGACTCGCCCCACCCACACTGCCCGGCCCCTGCCCAAGGGCCGCGGGCAGGACCTCACTCCTGCCGGCTCACCGAATGTGATCTTCCCCTTCTCCTCTTGGTCAATGGCTCGGAACAGGTCGGTCACGGTGAGCTCCGCCACCCCCAGGGCGGTCTTGAGGATGCAGGACAGGTCACCTTCGCCGACGCTGCCATCCTCCTGCGCTCCATACATCTGCAAGGCAAGCTGGGTGTCACCTTGCGGCCTCCTCCCCTGCCCACCAGGCCCCGCTGTCCAGGGACACCCCAGCGGCCCTGCCCCGCTGTCTCAGAACTGCTGGGCACCTGCAGGGTTGGCGGCTGGACACAGGGGACTTGAGCTTCCGTGTGGAGCCGCGCAGCAGGGCCCTGTGCCTTGGATCTGGCCCCTCCAGGTGCCTTGCGGACACACAGCAGATGCTTCTCGGGCAAGGACTCAGACGCTGCCCACCCCACCCGTGATAGCTCAGCAAAGCAACCCGCACCTGTGGCTGCCATTGGGAGGCCACAGAAGGGACCTGCCTGGGCCATGGGCGAGCGTGGCGCAAGCCTGGGCTGCAGAGTCTCCCCACGGCCCTCTGCCTGCGTTTAAGTGCAGGCTACAGCGGACGTGTTCACAAGCATCAGTAATAACATTTAAAAAGCCCCGATGGTTAGAAATCGACAGGGCAGATCAGGAGCAGAAACGAGAAGGACCTGGGAGGGCCCCAGGGGGGAGCGGAAACCAGGACTCGGGCTCTGTCCTGAGCCTCACATGTGACGCCTCCTCTCTTCCTCCTGCTCCAGCTGTGGAGGCAGAGGCTCCAGCCCTCTCTGTGCAGGGACCAGGGCCGAGGCACCTGCCGCCCACGCCCCACAGCTCCACGGCGCTCCCCTCCTGGCTTCATACGGACCCTGTCATCTGGGGATCCTCCAGACCCCTTGTTCAGGGCCTGCCCGTCCCTCTGTCTCCTCGGAAACACTTCGGCTCCCTGTGGGGTGCAGGATCCTGCCCCAGCCCTTGAGGCTCGAGCCCGGCCCACGGGCTCTGTGGCAGCACCTTCGTCTCAGACGCCGCCTTGTCCTTCCGCTCCAACCCCTGGGCTCCCTCAGACCCCTCCCTGCCCCCTCAGATGGGCCAGCTCTTCTACCTGGTTCTTGCCCCGAGTCCTCTACCTGGGGATGCACTATCCCCCGCCGCCCTCTCTGCCTGGGGCCTGTGGTTCCCGGGACTCCCGACAGGGCCGTCGCCCTGACTCCGAGCCCCTCCTCCCATTCTTCTGCTCCAGTGCGCGGTGATCTTGTGAGCGTTCGCTCCACGCTCCGAGAAGCAGGCTGCATGTGAAGGGCATTGCCCTCTCTTCAAGGAGGGGCTTCGCGTTCACCTCACCCGGCTCCTCCTCATGGTGCTCAGGGGAGAAACGCTGACGCCTCTAGCCTGCTGGCCTGGCAAGCTGTCCCAGGGATCACACCCTCTTCCCGAGGCTCTGCCTCTACCCGCGCAGCCTACTGCCGCAGGCTCTGGGGGCCCCATCCTCACCCTCCACCCTCCCTCCCCGGGCCTCATCCCACAGCATTGGTGCACGCAGCCACCCTGTCTTCTGTGGTCTACGTTTCTCTCCTGCTTTTAGATTTCCTGAATCAAACATCTGCAGACAAAATCCACGTTGGTGCTGCTGGAGCCTCAGCACAGGCCGGGTCAAACCCCCAGGGCCATGGCCTCCAGCTCCTCGACCAACCCGGCTCCCACTCAGCCCTCAGGGAGCAGTGCCTCCTGCCCCCCAGTGGTTGCAAGGCTGCTTCAGAGGGGACGACCTGACATCTGTGTCCGTTTGGACACGAGAACTGCAGATGCGGACTTTCATCCTTCAGCCTGGTGTAGATGCTACAGGGGAAATGCAGAGGTAGGACGGAGGCTACTACAGACAACAGACTTCAGGTTCTCACTGTCCATTCTCTGAGCCGCTGGAATTTTTACCAGGACATCTCAAGGTTTTACACAGTAGTAATAGTGAAAAAGAACAAAAACAAGGGGCCCCAAGGCGTATGAAGCACGTCTGTGCGTTGCATATCTGGAAAGTCTTAAGCACTGGTGTGTGCCTCTGGGGTTCTAGGTGCTAGGAGTTCTGTGGCCACAGTCAGCCTGGGAGGCAGCGTCCTGCATCTGTATGTCCCAAGGGCAGCACGCTGGTACAGTTGCCATGCTCTCTCCCACGAGACTGCTCCGTGGAAGCCCTTCCTGCTACACACAGCCCCCCCTAGAATGTGCCAGGCTTCCAGGGCAGCAGAAAAGCACAGTGGCCATGACATCAGGAAATGACGCCATGGAAGGTGTAGGCTGCAGAAAGGGACACGGGGAGGCAGCCCGCAAGAAGGTGGGAGGAAGGCAGGTAAGCTGAAGAGCGCCAGGGCATCTCCTGTCAGGGCAGAGCTGCTGAGGGTGGAGGTGAGGAGGGACCCAGGCGTTGTCGCGGGGACGCAGACGCAGCCACATCAGCCCGCCTGGAAGCCTGTGAGGCGTGATCACCCATCCTGCCCCTAGGGGTCACTGTAGGGCAGCCTGGGCCTCACCCATTGCCTGGTTCACCAGACACCTCCCGGCCCACCCCAAGCAGGGACCCCGTGCACACTGTCCTCCCCCGGCAGGCATCCTCAACCCTACCACAGCCAGTTACCCTGCCCACCTGCAGGCGGGGCCTCTGCGGGGGGGACAGTCGGGCTCCAAAGCCCATTGTTTATGTTGAGAAACAAGGCAATGCCACCCCCACCGCTACTGTCATTCGATTCCAGATGATACTTGGTAGCTTTAGAGCAGGGGCTGGTGGGGCAAGCGGAACAGGGGGCAGTGGCTCATGCCTGTAATCCCAGCACTTTGAGAGGCCAAGGTGGGTGGATCACTTGAGGCCAGGAGTTTGAGACCAGCCTGGCCAACATGGTGAAACCCTGTCTCTTCTAAAATTACAAAAATTAGCCAGGTGCCGTGGCATGAGCCTGTAATCCCAGGTTCTTGGGAGGCTGAGGCATGAGGATCGCTTGAACCTAGGAGGCAGAGGTTGGTTGCAGTGAGCAAAGACTGTACCACTGCACTCCAGCCTGGACAACAGAGTGAGACTCCGTCTCAAAAAAGTTAAAAAAACCAAAAAACCAGGGCATGGTGAAAGCAGGGCCAGTGGGGGCCGTGAGGCCACAGGGCCTGGCTGAGACCAGGGGCTCTAGGAGGCAGACTGCCTAGGCCTGGAGGAGGCGGGGAGGTCAGGCGTTCTTACACAGGGCCGCCAAATGTTGAGGTCATCCAGTTCATCCTGCCTGGGGTGACCCCCACAAGCCACCTTTGCATGTGGGGACATTCCCCAGTGTTGCTATGGAGAGGGTGTGCTGGCGTCAGAAGCGAGAGAAGGGAGTTCTTGGAGCAGTGAGAGACAAGCAGCTTCCTGACTCACACATCAGGCCCTCAAGAGTCTGGCTGATGTGAGTCACACCCTGTGAGAAGCCTTGGTAAAACTGTGCCTCTGTACAGGAAAAGCCGGCCCAGCTCTATCCCAGATGAAATTCGCATTGGTGCTGCTGGAGCCTCAGCATAGGCCAGGCCACACCCTCAGGGTTACTTAGCCTCCCACCCTCCAGGCCTGACCTAGACCCCACTCAGCCCCCAGGGAGCAGCGACTCCCTTCCCCCACCCCCTGCGGTGAGGCAAGTCCTAAGGGCTTCCCAGGAGTCTGCAGCTGGGCTGGGACCCCAGACTCCGCCAGTGGTGAATGACTGGGCTCTGACATGTAGCCCCTGGGGTTAGCCGAGGCGGGCAGCTCCTCAGCCATGCTTTCTTCAGCAGTCCACAGTCCGAGGGGGAGAGAGGGCGAGGCGTGTGGCCCGTGTTAGGTGCCCTGTAGTGTCTGATGGGATGTGACACCACCAGCCCCACCCAGGTGCCCCAGGACCCAGGAAGAACCTCACCCATGCCTTTCTGATGAATGTGGATTGCTAATTTCAGCAAGAAATAGATCTGGGAGTTTTTTGGGCATTTTACAAACAACAGCTAGCACAAAAAGCTTATGTAAAAATAGCAGTTGGGCAAATTATCAATTAACTGATATTATAAGGAACTAGAGAAATGAACAGTGGTGCTGACATGACTGCACTGTCCTATCCCCAGTCAAATCCATGTGAACTCTGTACTCACCTTGAAAGCCAGCTGGATGGTGTCCAGGGTCCGGGCCGGCCGGCAGACGACAGACAGGGCAACCACGCACTCTCGCAGGTCCACCTGGCCGCTGCCGCTCTGTGGGGAGAGACGCTCTCAGCCACAGCTCGGCCACTGCCTTTGGCACTGGAGAAATGCCAGGGCTTCCCACGGCTCCTGGTGTTAATTAAGGGCCAGTCCCGCTCTCACTCGGGAACGTCTGCCCACGTGAAAAGGCAATCTTGGAAGGACATTCCACCAAGTGGGTTCTCCAAGGTCACTGTGCTGCGTACACTTTTTGGGGTCATTACAATGAATTCCCAGAGTTCACAAGGCTGCCACAGGAAGCACCTCAGCAAAGCACACGCAATGCAGTGCCTGCCACCTGCCGAGACTTGCATTTGAGAAAACTCCGCAAGCACCAAGGCTGCTTCTGGGCTCTAGGAATTTAGTCTGTTTATGGCAACCCATCCATCCTGCAGAAAGAAGGTGAACCCGGAGCTGTGAGGTGGAGCTAAACACGCAGCCTGGGCCAGCTGTGGAAGCCAGTCGGCCCCACACTGACCATTCTCAGTAACTCCTCACACCCAGCGTCTCCAGGGACATGGTGATGTGAGTGAGCAGGGTGGTAAGAGGCACAGGTCAGGGCTGACAGGGTCTGCACTTCTGATGATGATGGGGACGGTCTGCATGTGGCTGCAGGGTGTGCCCAGGCCACAGGAAAGAACCTCCCAGGTCAGGGCTGGAGGAGGTAAGGAGCACCCTGGACAGGGGGAGGACTCTGTTCAGAGAGCAGAAGATGAAGGACAACCAGGAGTGGAGGGAGGACTCCCTGGTCAGAGAGCAGGAGGAGGTTCCAGGAGGACAGCAGGAGGAGAATCCAGGGGTAGAGGGAGGACTCCCAGGTTGGAGAAAACAAGAGAAGGTGGGGAGCACCCAGGATAGGGGGAAGACTCTGGCCAAGAGCAGGTGAGGAGCACTCAGGACAGGGAGAGGACTCTGGCCAGAAAGCAGGAGGTGAGGAGCACCCAGAGGCAAAGGCAGGACTCCCTTGTTGGAGAGAGCAAGAGAAGATGAGGAACACCAGGACAGGCGAAGGATTTTGGCCAGAGAGCAGGAGGTGAGGAGTACCCAGGACAGGGGGAGGACTCTGGCCAGACAGCAGGAGGTGAGGAGCACTCAGAAGCAGACAGAGGACTCTAGTCAGATAGCAGGACATGAGGAGGACCTGGGGCAGAGGGAGGACACTCTGGTCAGAGAGGAGGAGGTGAGGTGAGGAGCACGTGGGGCAGGAGGACTCCCTGATCAGAGAGCAGGAGGTGATGAGCACCCAGGATGGGGGGGACTCTCTGGCCAGACAGCAGGTGAGGAGCACCCAAGAGCAAAGGGAGGACTCTGGTCGGAGCAGGAGGAGGTGAGGTGAGGAGCACTCAGGGGGCAGAGGGAGGACTCCCTGGTCAGAGAGCCAGGGGTGAGGAGCATCCAGGAGCAGAGGGAGGACTTTGACCAGCAGTTGCCCCTCTACGCTTGTGTCAAACACAGCTCATAGGTGCTAGGGGTGAGGCACACACAGGTCCCTGAGGGTCTTCTGAGGGAACTGACAGCTTTCTCTGCGCTATGCCACACCCCTTGCAAGGCATGGGGTACCGGGACTGGGGCTTGGGTATCTGGCAGGTGGAAATGACTACGAGTCCCTGGCTCTGGGAAGGCCTTGGGCTGGGGGTCTGAAGTCCTGGGTATAAACAGAGAATATTCCTACCTCATAAGATCATGTGCATTTGAAATTGCAGAAAATAAAAAATTAACCGCACAGTGTCATAAGTTACCTCAGAATGCTGCCTGTGAAACCAGCATTCACTATTTCGCATTTCAATTTCAACACGGTGGTAAAGCCCTGGGTGCAAACGCAGCTGCAGCTGTGGCATGGACACCAGGCAGGCCTCGCATACAAGACACCGTTTCCAGCTGCCCCGTAGCAGAGGGCCCATGGCTGGGGGCCCTCTTGGTGCGTGTGGGAGAATGCCCTGAGCCACACACTGTGATCCTTGGTTCACGCTCTGCACACTCGTGGGGCGGCCTCCTTCCCGTCCTGGGTGCTCCTCATCTTCTCTTGCTCTCTCCAACCAGGGAGTCCTTCCTTTGCCTCTGGGTGCTCCTCACCTCCTGCTCTCTGGCCAGAGTCCCCCTGCCCTGAGTGCTCCTCACCTGCTCTCTGGCCAGAGAGGCCTCCTGCCTGCCCAGGCTCCACCCAGGGCAGCACTACAGCTGCTCCATGTTGGTGCAAAGCACATATCGCACTGTCACACGGGGCATCCCACGCTGTAGCGGGACAGTCAAGGCTGAAGGAGCCCTCTACATATACCTGGCGTGTCACTGGCTCCTCTAGGACCACAGCATAAGTGTCCATGCTGTGACACTGACTCCCAGAAAAGACCAGGATTGGCCGACCTGTGGCTCGCCATGGCAGCCTGTCCCACCCCTGCATACCGCCTCGCACCTTCCTAAAACCCCAAGGCTGCCCACATGTTCAGGCCCACCTGGCGTGACCGTGAATGCCTCATCAATTACAAGGACCTGGGGATGACATGTGGAGGGCAGAGGGGAGTGGGCGGCTGCACCAGGAGGAAGCCCTCCCACACCCACAGGCTGGCGGGGGGCCTCTAAGCCCATCATAGAGGACGGGCGCATTATTAGAAATTCTGACGCTGCAAAGAGCAGCTCTGGTGAGCAGGGGCCCTGCAGGGGGTCCCTTTGGAGACCCTAGGCTGGGTGTCACCATTTGATATTGTTGGACTCCGTAATCAGACTAAAAAAAAACCCCAAACCAGCCGGGCACGGTGGCTCAAGCCTGTAATCCCAGCACTTTGGGAGGCCGAGACGGGCAGATCACGAGGTCAGGAGATCGAGACCATCCTGGCTAACACGGTGAAACCCCGTCTCTACTAAAAAATACCAAAAAACTAGCCGGGCGAGGTGGCGGGCGCCTGTAGTCCCAGCTACTCGGGAGGCTGAGGCAGGAGAATGGCGTAAACCCGGGAGGCGGAGCTTGCAGTGAGCTGAGATCCGGCCACTGCACTCCAGCCTGGGCGACAGAGCCAGATTCCGTCTCAAAAACAAACAAACAAACAAACAAAAACCCCCAAACCACAGGCATATTCATCAGTAAAGGGTAATTTAAACGTCTAATGTGTACATGTATTTAAAAGCACAGGAGGCAAATACCCTCAAAATGACGGGGTGGGTAGTGAGGGGTGGTTTCCCTTCTCTGCTTTCAAATTCATGTGAAAATATATTTATATTAGAATGAGAACAATTTATACTTCAAAAAGCAGGAGGTTTTGTGGAGACCCCGCTCCTCAGGCGACAGCCCCTACCTCATCGAACAGTGAAAACATGTCTTCCAGCAAGTCAGAAACAGGGACTTCCAGGGAGGCCGCAAACTCCGCAATGCCCATCTTCTCTCCTCCCTTCATCCTGGCACTTTCTGAGTATTTGTCCAGATCTTTTTCAAGTTTTTCCGGTTTTAGCCTAGACAAAAGAGAGGGAAAGCTTTCTTTTTCAATAAAATTGCGCATGCTAACACTAGATTTAGTTGTAAGACGCATCAAAATATTAGAATTATTTACAGAAGCAGCAGCAAGCTAGTTTTCAAGAAAAGGCATTTTCCTAATTGGAAGGTGTGAGATGTGTTCTGTCCAAGTGTCATGCCAGGTGCCTGTGCCCCTGAGACCCGTTCCCTTCCCCAGGGCAGGTCTCGCAGGACACAGGGTGGCCCTCCTGGGGCGCCATCCACACAGACAGCTGGTGCCAGGCACTAAGGGGTTTAAAGACACTATGTAGGCTGAAGTTGATGTTTGAAAAAAGCCAAGCAAAAGCCAGAATAAACATCATTAATAATTACTCCCTTAGTTCCCCGCCCTGCAACCCCAGGGAGCCCCCGCCAGGCCTTGGCAGCAGGGGTTCTAGCTAATGCTCAAGTAAGAAGAACCAGGTACTCACCCGAGGCCCCGCACGAGCCTGGCAAATTCTAAAAGGCAAGTGTCAGCGGGGAGACGGAGCTGTCCTTCCGCCAGGGCCAGCTGGCAGTCCTCGAACGTGTAGTCAGTTACGGAGACGCCCAAGGCCCTGCAAGGAGGGCAGCACCCCCGTCAGCCCAGCCCCATGGCGGCCAGTTCCCACCGCCCCACCGGAGTAGCCGCCGATGGCTCAGGGGAGAGGAGGGCTGAGGAGAGGCAGTGAGACAGGGGAATGGCCTGTTGCTGGGACAGCCACACATGTATCGATGAGCTTCACTCTCATATGGGTGCTCTGAAACAATGACAACAGTCACACGAAAGGTCACCGATCATAGACTGCCATCACACGAGAACCGTGAAAAAGTTTGAAACACTGTGGGAATTACCAACATGTGATGCGGAGACACAACGTGAGCTCATGGTATAAGAATTACTGAAATGTGACCCAGAGGTGCCAAAGTGAGCTCACGGTGCTGGAAAATGGTGCTGATAAGCTTGCTCAACACAGGGTTGCCACAAATGTGAAGCAACTGTCTGTGAAGCACAGTAACATGAAGCAGAGTGAAGCGGGGGGCGCCCTCACTCCCAGAGCTGCCCTGACCGTGCCGTGTATGCTCAGGTGATGAGAAATTGGTACCTCTCCAGTTCTATTTGAGAGCCGCTTAAGTTCCCCTTGGCAAAAGTAGGCATCACCATTTGGGAACAGGAGAGTCTCAGGCTATCCACAGGAAAGAAGGACAAGCCTAACTGAGGGGCTGGCCATGAATCTCAGAGGAGCCCTGGCTGGGAGAACCACCCACCTCCGGCCAGGGTGACTCCAGGGTGGGCAGGGACCAGGAGCCCTGCTGGGAAACCACCCACCTCCGCCAGGTGACTCCAGGTGGGCCAGGGACCAGGAGCTCTGGCTGGGAGAACACCCACCTCCGCCAGCCACACCTGGGGCCATCCCCAGCCTCTCCTGATGGCCTGTCCTGGGTGGCACCTCTCTCCAGGCCAGCACTGCACATGTGTCATTCATCTCAGAACCCTGAATGACACAGAGCTCAGCCTCATCCCAGAGGAAAAGCAAGGTCAGGGAAGGATGTGTGCGCTCTGCCACCCTGGGGTGCCGCTGTCCTCGCAGCAGGCAGGGGAGGAGAACGTGCTTCCAGCACTGCCTCCTAGGACCCGCTACAGGATTGGAAAACCAGCCGGGAGGAGGCACCGCCAGGGTCCCTCTGCTCGTGACCAACTCCACTCCCTGAGTGGTGCTGCACGGGGCACCCGCCCAGGCCCAGGAGTCCGAGGCTGCTTCTCCCTCCCATGTTCCTTGGTGGGGGTTTTGCTGATGGTGGTAGACCCCCCAATGGCCCTGATGGGATGAACACAGCTCCTGGTAATTCAGAGTGGGGTTTTAAGAGAATTCCGAATTACTACAATGGAAATGATGGCACTCTCGTACCCTAAAAAAAGGTGCAGGTTCCTCAGAGTCCGTTTGAAATGGAGGGCTCTAAAATAATCAGTGAGGCCCACAGGTGATCTCTCCTTGAGTTCTGTAAAATGTGTTCTCTTCCTCCCAAGTCCCCAAAAGTAGCAGGTATTGGCAGCAATCCGGGTCACAGGTGCTGGGCTTGGAGGTGGGAATGCATTCCCCTGGTTGGCACCAACTCAGCTTTTTGTATTGTTCAGAGCGGCCTGTGGTGCGGTTGTGTGGAGCTTTGGGGGACAGAGACTGCCGGATCCATTTTTACCCTCGGGTACACGCTCTGGGAGGGAGAGGATGGGAATGTGAGGGAAAGGGCCGCCCAGCTGAATCTGCAGGGTGTCAGCGGAGTGTGAACAAAGTGACCGGAAGGTCAGAGCCAGGCACACTCTGCTGGCCCGGCCATGGCTGTGTTCCCCTCTGGGCTCTCTGGAGAGGCAAGTTCCCAGCCATGCCCCGATCTGCTGCAGCAGGAGCCTGGGGGTGGGGCCGGCGGACTCAGGTGGATGTGGCTCCCAGGTGGCTCCTGCAGCTCAGGTCTGGCAGCCGCCTGGTAGAGGGGAGGCTCCAGCTCCACTGGACAGAGCTTTGCAGGAGGAAGCACTAGGGAGGCGTCCAGGTGGGGGTAAATCCAGGTGGGAGGACTTGGTTGCAAAGACAAGTTTTGGGGGAATGGGACCCTGAGGGATGGAAGGTGCTGAGGGAGGCAGAAGGGGAGGCGGTGTGAGAGGGGGAGGGGGGGGGCATGTGAGGG